>NC_080724.1:8972500-9290000 GCF_019097595.1 Hemibagrus wyckioides
GTATTGAGTATGCATCTTGGAGCCAAGATGGAAAGAGGTTGCATGAACAACAAAATCATTCTGATGTCAGACATTCGAAATGGCTTATTATTTCCCCAAAATGCCATTAAGAGTTCAACACCCAAACACACCATGAGTTCTAGGAAAGGGCTGTACAATACAATAGAAAAACACATTATGCTGTCTGTGTCGATTCAGTGCTCCCTAGTGCACAGCCCAGAGATTTACAAAAGCTTGAGGGTAATTGCTTGACAGGGGCAATGAAGGAGTCTGTGGCATTAGGAACACCTTCTGTACTGATTGGCTAAGAGCATTGCAATCAAATTAGCAGCAAATGTGGCTGTTACCTAAGGCCATGCATGTGGCCGACATTTATACAACAACCAGCAGTTAAGCTCCTTGGAAAGGCTTATACAAAAACCTTTTAAGATCTGAACTCTTACATGGAGCTATAATAGTTATTACGTTAATGTAATTACATTCCATTTAGAAAATATTCAAACTCCTTCAATCCATTTCCATATTATTGAGGACAAGCAAAAAAAGGGTTTCACAAAGTTTTGCGAATGTATTAAAACTACTTCATGTCACATTTACATAAGTACACCGAGTGCCTGCTATGACACTTGCAATAGATCTTAACTGTATCCCATTTCTAGAATGTCCTTCAGATGTTTCTCCAGCTTAATTAAAATTCGTCTGTGGTACATTCGGTTAATTGGACATGATGATTTGGAAAGAAATACTTTCCGTCTACACATAAACCTCCCCACTCACTGTCGCAACCAGCTCCGTGCCAGCTCTCTGCAATATGCTCTGGATCCAGCACAAACATCCCATTTATCTTATTCACCTAAGCAAACCTAACCTATTACACCTGTTTCCTGTTTCTTGTCATTATCCCATGGGATTTAAGCAGGTCACTTTAACATGTTCTTTGTAAGGTGTTGTCTTTGTTTTTTAGACAAAACAACAATTTTAATGTTATTACAATTACAATTCTTTAGGTGTTTGATAAGGTTTTTTTTCTGCATTGCACTGATTGTTGAAATTTGATCAAGACACTGACTGAGCAAAAAAACAAGGGCAAAGAGATTATCCTGAAACCTGCAAGGTGGGATTGTGTCAAGACACAAATCCGAGGAAAAGAACTGGAACATTTCTGCAGGTAAGAAGGTCCAGGCAGTGGCTTCAATCATTTTTAAATTGAAGAAGTTTAGAACCACAGAGACTCTTCCTTTAGCAGGCCATCCATCCAAAATGAGCAAACAAGGTATAAGGGCTTTATTCAGGGAGGTGACCAAGAACCCTAAGGTAGAACTAGCAAAAAGGACAACTATCTCCTCAGTAAAATTCACCAGATGGCTCTCTGTTTGCCAAAAGAAACCTATATGCATTATACCGAGGTTCATCTCCAGTCAAGAAGACCCATTGACCCTCAGGCTTGTTCTGCTCCCAATACAACTGTTCCTATTTCATTAACAGCATAATACTTAGCTCAATTAGGTCAGTTATATGTAAAAAAAAATCTTGAAACTGTCAATCAATATGCCTCTCAGAGCTTTAAAATCCTGAATTAATCAATACTCAGTATCACCCAATACATTTACTGTATGTACAGGCAAGCTGTCACTATAAATCACAGACTCACTATCAAGTAAGCATACTTTCCGTAATGCTTAGAGATTTAGTATGATTAATACAACATCACTGTTATACAGATGACATCCAATGTTGTGCAATAAATTCCTTCTGCTCCCTCCCAGCTTACGTGAGGTTAAAATGTAGTGTTTTACACCACTGAGAATGCATATGCCCCAGTGGCAATTTAACATTGTTAGCAACGTTATCACTCCAATTTCCTGGAATCTGTTGTGTTCAGGAAGCTGTGTTTTCTATGAAAGTGCCATTTGGAGTCCCCTTAGGGGATATGTCTTTCAAACGAGCACAGCCGAGATGGCAGCGCACATGAGATGAGAACAAATGGAAGCTACGTCAGGATGTATCAGAGCTTCAACAGATAGGAGTGGCTTTAGAATAATTCTCTAGGATCATTGCAGTAAGGAAAAGGGGTTTGGTTGGGGAAATTGACCAAAAAAAATTGTAGTAAATTTCTGTAAAGGGTCTGAGGGTACCTGACCATAAAAGGAAATTAAACAACGGAAATTACCCAGACTTGAAAAAAGCCTGTTTCGTTTAATTACATGCAAAGCAATCAAATTTCTAGTTCAGTTAAAGTGATACTCCACCAAATAAACATCCTCTTAGAATTTTCCACATAATTACCATTCAAGAATAATGCAACTGTACATTTATGGTTTTTCTGTTACATTTAAGTTACTTCTGTTAGTTGCTATGCAATGTTCTCATTTTAACACTAGTGGTTAAAAGATTAGGCTTTTTATGTAGAATTGAGCAGGTTCAGTTAAATTCAATTACTTGTTCTCGATCTATAAAGTCAGAAGATGAGCCTCTTCATCAAGTCTGAGTGCTTATAGATAACTGACTGCTAGTTCACCATTGGACCCCTCACAGCTGCTCCAGTTCTCACATCCACTTGAACTATATATACACAAACGTAAGACTTAATTTATTTTTGATTGGCTAGTATGACTCTATGACTAATAAATACTTCACATAAGAGGTAGACTAATGTTAGGCCCTTTCAAATGAGCTTGAAATTACACACTGCAGATTACCACCAGTGTAAATACATATGCATGATTTTTTTTTCCATTAATTATTACAGGGAATATTAGACTCACTAATTTCTGTAGCTCTTTTGAGACTAAAACTAGTTTATTCTAAATTCAGAAGCATGAATAACCAATCATTCTCAGCATCAACATCATTCCTACTTGCATGTAATTGCCTAAAATATGATTATACAAAATTTCATACAAACTTCAAAGGTGACAGCATTCATTCATACCACTAAGTTGGGTATTTAAGCAACACTGTTACTGAAGAGTCACTTCTGATTGGACAGAATTTGTGGATTGTTTTTTGTAACTATTTGGAGCAGCTCAGATAACAGGCTTATATTAATGTGCTAATTCTAATACATCATTTCTGTTGTACTATCTAATTCATATGTATGTATATGTTGAATGTATTCATATAAAGAGATAAAAAGGGATAGAACCCAATGTAATTACTGACATGGTCTTAGATCTTTGTAACCATCAAAAAATCCTCAGGCTGTAACAGGAACTCAGGAACAACTGTGTACAACTGCTGTAACAGGAACTAGCTAGTTTCGTGGAACAAGCTAGCTGTTATTTTCCTGCAACAACATGACATCAGGTGTTTTACGCTTCACTTGTTGTAATATATAAACAGCTGGCATATGCAATGTTAAAATAAATAGTAACAGTAACAGTAGATATATCAGAACCCTTTATCGCTTTATGGTAGAAATTATTCCCCTGAACCTGTACCTTCTTCTGGATGGAAATATTAAGTAAAAAAACTTCATAGTTTATGTGTAATTTGTAATTCAGTATAGGTCAGCAGTTAGTTAATGTGAAATGAATGCACTGCTTAATCAGCAGAAAATATAATGATTTATAACATGTTCATTTATTCTAGGTAATTAAACTGCAGTTTATCTGTGTAACCTTTCTGGAGCATCCATATAAGCAAATGATGAATATTTAGAAAATAATTGCATGTAGATTTATCTGGAAAACAACAACAACATAATAAGTCATTATTTTAACATATATACATGTTTATATGATTGATCATACTCTTTAGGATCAATGAATGATCTGAGGGTGCTGTTAGGGACACTAAATGAACAGTATTGAACAGTATTGGACAGTGAACAATATTGGGTTACTATATAAATACAGTAATGACTTTTCTGGAATTTCATCAATTTAAGTGTCAGGAGTCAAAACCTTGACCAGAATGCATTTAAGCGCTTTGCTAATCACTAGACATAAATGCGAGCAAACTGAATTCCTCCAAAGCAACATCTGGAAAACAGCGTAGGAAGTAATGAGTTATTAAATATGAATACTGAGATAATTACTTGAAATAATGAGCTATCAAATCAAATTACTTTTGCAACTTGCAGCATAGGGCTTCTATAATATTTTGAGGAAAATATCAAATTGAACATGTTTTAAATATTTCACTGGGTAATATGAGCTGTTTTTATTTAGTTTTGCGTTTTTCGGGGATGAGAGTCCTGAAAACACTTTAGTGCAGTTATTACTATTATTGTGTGGCAGCAGCTGAACCCATGAACTCACATCATTTCTCTGTACACTGTACACTTTACAGGAAGCACTTCAAATTATATGAGAGATGATAAGGTCTGCATTTGTTCTCCTAATCAGACAGACCAGGCACTCATCATGCAAAATTCACAATGCCAACTCATAGTGCTAAATGTATTGGTAAGCTGTATGTAATCATTTTGAGAGGGTTGACCCTCAATTCAGCTCTGAGAGCTAGTGTTTCCAGTCTCTAACCTTTTTAAGCTGACAGGAACTAAAATTACTTTTTGGCTGCTTGAAGTGAAAAAAAAGTGCAGGTTTTGTGCTCTTGTTCTTCTCGCAGGCTCATGTTTGTGTGTGTGATTTACTGGTTTTACCCAAATATTAATCTGTATAGAATAATTTGAACATTCTCAATCATCCAGGTGGAATCCAGGAGTCATTTCATTTGGACTTCCTTCTAGTTAGATCGAAATGTTTTACTACTCATCCAAGCAGCTTCTTCAGTCTGAGGGAAGTTTGCAGGATTCCACGAATTTGTATCCTCCAGGGTCAAGGATCCTCCCCTCCCTGGATAGCCTTGTTGAGGGAGCACCATGAAAAGTAGGAGACAGGTTGTGCCTAAGACCTATACCTCTGTTGAGAGAAGGATTTTCCACCTGGATATAAGTGGCCTCTGCCTGGACAGTCGATCTAACTAGAAAGAAGTCCAGCTAAATATAATATATATAATATATATAAATATACTGTTTATTCATTTTATTTCTTTTTAACCCTTCATTGATCTGTATGATTGACTGATTGAGAGGAAAAAGCTTGATTCCTTCAGATTTGTGACCAAATATTAAAATATTTAATACTTTACACTTGTGGCTTGGGTATAAATGTATTGATTTTTTTCATATGTTGTGAACTATCACATCCAATAGTTTCGGTTTGTTGCCAAATAAACAGCTAGCTGGTTGAATATTTGATTCTGTAGTAAAAAAAAAAAAAGGTGAAGTGCCAGGAGATGTTTGAGGTGCTAATGCTAGTACTGGTGAGGATCTGTTTTTATCTGTCAGTGGACTTGAGTCTCTGAAAATAAATAGAAGATCTATAGTATCATCATGGGTACTATTGCTACATCAATCCTGAGCTGGGGTTACTGCGTAGGTGTGGGAGTTTCACATGTTTTTTCCATGTTCATCATAGGATTTCCTACAAAAAATGATGCTAGTTGGTAGATTAGCTAGACTCTATACTCAAGTATCTATACACTGTGATGTTTGGATAAAAAATGCTTTTATTAGATGATTTAAAATTTGGTTCAGCAAGCAAGCAAACGTTTTGAAAGTGAAGTTGAAAAAAAAAAGTTGTTCAAACTCAGGCTTTAGTCTGTGACAGACTATGTGTTGGTGTCACTGATATAATAAATGCAGGATTCAGAGATTCAGAGACTCTAATTCTGAGATTGATGATTGCCTTTCTGCACAAAATAACTTGCAATTAAATACAAGATAATAAGTGTTTTCATTACTGCATCTTATCATGGCCTGAGCAAAGGCTAAAATTGTGAGCAGAAGCCTGACGCGTTAATTGAAACAAGGCGAGACGAGAGCTTCTTTCACATTTGTGTACATGCCTGAATGCCTGAATTTAATTTTTTTTTTTTTATTGAAAGGCAGAGGAGCAACATTAGAACAAAATGTTCTCTGTGCACTTACTTGCATATAGAACTGAGATGACTCCAGATAAAAAGCGTAGTTCACCTCTTGGCGTCTGCCCATCTAAGTTCAACATGCAAAAACACGTAATTAGAAAATGTTTAATGTTCATCGAGGAAATTACAGAGTAAATGCTCAGTCCATTAAAAACCTCTGTGCTGAAGCAAGTGAGCATGGGTCATGTGTTGAATATTAAGCAGGTTTGAAAAGCGGGGGAGAAAAGGGAATAATTTGCTCCTGTTGTCTGCCTGGTATGAATGTTTTCCAGGGCAAAACAAACAGAAAATCCTGTGCTGTAATTGCCTCCCTAAAAGTATTCTGTTTGATTTCGTGTAACATGATAGCTCAATTTTGCAGACAAATAGACTGGTTTCCTGTGCTGACATTTTGTGTTTAGTGGCCAAACATATAAAACATAATTTTGTAATAAAGTTTACTACACTACTACTCCTACGACTACTACGACTACTACTACTACTACTACTACTAATAATAATAATAATTATAATAATACTATATTTTAATTTCTTGCTTTAGTAGACATAGTAAACATTGAAATGCTTCACACAAAGCAATGAATTAATACAAACACATTAATTAAAAAATAAATGAATAAAATTTTATTTATTTTTTTAGAATTGTCATTTATTTATTTATTTTATTAAAATACAATTAATTCATTACTCCATTAATTCACAAGAGCAATATGTTGCTTTTATTAAATATGATGGTTTGGTTTTTCCCCCCATGTAGTATAAAGCAGAATAAATATCCAAATACTGGTGTGCTAGAGCTATTTTTAGTAAATTTGGTTAGGAATAGTGGCTCTCTGCTGACTGTCACTCTCTCTTTACTGAACAACAAAAAATAATCACTGTAAATTGTGTGAGGTAGCTGCGTTGGCAAAAAAAAAGAAAAGAAAAAGAAAAAAAGAAATATTAAGGTTCACAGCTGTGGTAGGCAAAACTACACCGAAAATGTAATAGAAATCAAAATAATATTCTTTGGATCTTTTATTAGTAGCTGAAACGCATGAAAACTTGTGTAGAGTGTGAGGGAGGCGTCATTGGAAATTCTACTATTGCCAAAGGGCTTAGATAAACATTAGATCAGTGTGCGATCATTAATAATTCATCTGTGCCAGCTGGGACAAAGCATCATTATTTTATTTCATCATTATTTTATTTCACTGCTTGTTTGTGACTTACTTTATGCTTGTTAAAGTACAGAGGCCTGTATAACAGCCACGGTAATTTAAGATGACATAAAAAAAGATACTCTGTGGAGAATTACAGCATCACAGTTTTTGTGCCACGGCAGATTAGCAGAATTTTCTTCCAGCGTCTGCTGTGTCGTCCACGGTGTAATCTTTTACAGAAAAAAAACCTTTGCTTTATTTGATCAAAAGGAACAAGCAGTGCAAATGACTACTCATAGCAGGGGAAAAGGGCAGAAGGAGAACAGAAATGACTATTAGTGGTATGGTGTGTGTTAATGGTGGAGGACATGGTGGAGGGGTTATTATTTGTCTGAAAGGAGCTAAACACTTCAGGATGCTGTGAAGGATGAAGATCTTGGAATAGTCCACTTCAGGGGTGCTATATACTAATATGAACCTGTTTTCTCCAATCTTCACACTAATGCTCTTCAGTCTTCTCTGAGAGACAGTTCAGGTCTGAGTCCTAGTCTGAGTCAAGGTCTAAGTCCGTGTCTGAGTCAAGGTCTAAGTCCGGGTCTGAGTCAAGGTCTGAGTCCAGGTCTGGATTAACTGTATTTGGTCCCCAGTGGTGGAGAGAGTAAAAATCACACTGACTTAAATAAAAGTATGGCAACTAGAGTAATACTTCACTTAAGAAAACAAGTAAAACAAGCATCTAGTGAACTCGAACAATTATTTAATCATAATTTAATTATAAATCATTTCCTTTCTACGACTGAATATAGTCGAGTGGAGTTGTATAACTTGGGACTTTTGAGCAACTTATAAATCAGCATAATTTCTGAGTTCATAAAAGATTTATGACTAATTCTGTCCTGCTGAAGCTTTAAAATGATGGAGATCCGAGCACAAATCCGACCACCGCAATGGTCTGCAAGTGGTTCCATCCATATCAGTCCCATATATCTCCAGACAGTCCACATCCTATAGACAGCTAGCCTTTTCTACCTACCTGCTAAAGTTAGCTATCTTACACATTACCCTGAGTGTTACCTCTACTCTACAGCAGCATTAGATAGATTTAACACATCAGTCAATTGCTCCTGAATATCTAGTTTAAGTTTAATACAGAGCTTTTCATTTTCATTTCATTCTTTATGTCATATTTGCCTAGCTAATTGTTTATTGGTACATGTTTCCCCAGGTTGAATGTTGATCTGTGAAATACTGATATCTCCACAGGTTTTGTCTCACATCATTTGCAGTTATCATTAGCATGCTTTTTCCTTTGACGCATTTCAAAAATAATTAAAACAAATCAGATAAACTGAGTCGGGGATGCTTATCTCTCTTTATTGTCTCAGAAATTGGTGCTGTTGATTAAGCATTTGAGCCTGAAATGACTTTTGGCAAGGTAATTGCTTCATTTTGATTGGATCATGGCTTTCAATTTTTTTTTCTTCCAGTATTACTGGCATTATATTTCTTATGTAATGGTGATCAGAATAAATAAAATTTTAAGTGTAGAAAAAGTAAAAGGTAAAGCACTTTGATTTAATTATATTTTTAAAAATCCACTGTTACAGTGAGACACATACTCGAGTACTGTACTCTAATAAGAGTGCATGTGGTTCCTTACTTCTCAACCTGGGTTATCATGGATTTCTGCAGGTCCTTATCCTCCACAAAGGCCCATTTGAATAACTGTGTTGAATTCGATTGAGATTCTCTCCAGACCAATCCCAGTAGAACAAAAACCTTGACTCTCTTTTTCTTTGAACCTCTTTAAGATTCTTCAGCTGTAGAAAGAGCTGCTTCAGTGCTTAGAGAGCCCAAGGTGACAGGGGTGTTGATACATGATTCATTAAGAAGAGGAACAGAAGATGCTCAGGCATGATGACATGATGCTTTACAATGAAATGTGCTGGTTCGCCTCATGCTTATTCAGATCACCACTTCCTCTTGATACACATGTTGTCAACATATTGGATTTTCTATAGGAGGACTTTAAGAGAAATCACATTCGGCATGATATGTTGAAAATTGATGCTTTCTCATTGACTTAGTTGACTAAGTTTTTCCTTTGTGGGTGGCAAAGTACATAACCTTTATGCATTTTTCACACAACTCTTGGCTTTACTTTTTTTTCTCAGTGTATCGAATAAATCTTGTTGCAGTGCTCAGGAAGGCTTCACTTAATTACGAGGTGACTCGTGCGTCATCGTATGTAATTTCTGGGCATATCATAGCTCTTCTTTGGCATAAGTTCTGGTCTCAGGAGAAGTCTGAAAATCTGTATCTAAATTATTCAAGGAAATATTAAGAATGACAAATGTAAAAGTCCCCAGCTTTGTAGAGTAACCTCTCACAACATATACTATTTTTTTTCATACATAAACCATGAACTGACTTTGTATGCTGTAGTAGTAAACAGCAGGGTCATTAAACACAAATACATACTTTTACCCAGTCGATACCCCAATAAATCTCTTCTAAAAGTCTAGAAGCCCAGTCAGTCCATCATCCTTCATGCCCTTCTTCCAACACACACTCCGTTTTCCCTTTTCCCCTTTGGCAAACGTTTTTACACCATCGTGTCCCACACCACCCATCTCAAAAATAGCTTGTACCCACAGGCCGTAGAAACTGACTAATGATTGTCTCGCCTACGCTTACAGTACAGTACATATTTCCTACACATTTTTATGCTGGACTATGTCTCTATCTTTATTGCCATACAGTACAGTAAATACTATACTATACTATATTGTATCGTGACTGCGCTGATCTTACTGATCAGTTAGCTGTTTGTATTCTTTGTTATATGTTCTGGTCTAAACTAGAAGCATTATTCTCTCCTTTATATTTTGACTATGATGATGAATAATTTATTGTATTTGAATGATGATAATGTTCTAGACTAAATAAAAGAATTTATATCTATACATATTTTAAAAAAAACAAACAAAAAAAAAAAACAGAGACTATATAAAACAGAGACTCATATTCAATTGTGAGACATTTGAAGTGCCTGTATAAGTAATGAATAAAACATGACAGGGTATGTGGCTCTAGGAAAATAATCAATGGCAGGCTGGAGTGATGTGGCCTGATGTGAAGCTTTTAATTCCCTAAAGATGAATATTTTCCTATTGGTTTCTATTTAGTCCTAATATCACCTCCCAAAGTGTTTTATCCTGTTCACAGTCTAATGTCTACAGAAGAAAGTGAGATCCTGTTATCACTTATGTTATAACAGATATAAATGTTTAATTTTTTTTGCTTTCTCTTGGATTTAATAACACAAAAAAACCAAAACATAGCAGATCATGTTACTGAGAAGGGAGTTTCAGCTTTACCCCTGAATGTTTCTGAACGATGACGTTGGAGGCTTCTTTCTAAAAAAATAAATAAATAAATAAACTGAAATAAACACCACACAGAAAGCATCACCCCATCAAGAATTTCCCAAAAATGTGGTGTGTCTATTGATCCCTGTGGAAGTTAATATGATGAAAACTGTATTGCATTAAAAGGACTGCTTAATACAAACCTAATATTTGTCTTGCAGCTGGAACTAATATAAGTTGCTGTAATAGAAAATGAAACCTTCTAACCAGTCACATTTCAGCAGCGATGTGGTATAGTTTGATTTAGTTCATGACGGATATTTCATTCGAATGAATAAAATCCTTGTCTTAACTTTCATCGCTACAACAAACTGGTTAATGAGGGTGAATAAATTGAATCAGTGAAGAAAAAAATAAACGTCTGGATCACCTTGTTTCCTTGTGTACCTTTTGGACGACTGGTACCTGGTTTATATGGGCAAACATCCCAGTACTACTGATATTGTTTACCGCGAAGTGTTCATTTGAAAGAAATTGTCTCTCTGACAGCTCTCGTTGTATTTCAGTTTGATAAACGGGAATACGTGATTGAAAAGTGGTGCAATGTGCAGCCTGTGCAGAGAGGAAAGATATACAGTGCAAAAGAGAAAGTGTATTGCCTGTCTGTTAAGGAAGTGGTTTGAGATCCGAGAATATCTATAGAATTTACATTTTAAAAAATAAATAAATAAACCAGTGGATTTCCGATAACAATTTGAGGATTGCTTTAACCGTGGTATTAAAGGAAAAGCAATTTGCTCTTCCACGCTGTAGAAATCATTTGCCGCTCATGTGCATCATTGTGCGTTTCATTTACATCATTACAGCTTGCGTTCCGCAGTGTAACTCCAGAGCAGAGTGCAGGAGATACAGTATAATGCTGGTGCAGCTGATAACAGAGAGAGAGAGAGAGATAGAGAGAGAGAGAGAGAAAAGGGGGGAGGAGAATGATCTTTAGGCGTCTCTTGTCGTATGCTCGAATGAATGCAGTAGATGGAGTGATGGCAATCAAGCAGGAAGGAGGCTGTAGCGTAGAAGGGAAGCGGAAGGAAGGCACTGCAGTATGTTCTGACTCACTCTGAGGCTGTAGACCGAGCCAGAACGCTCAGGCTGGAATATTGAATCCATGCAGTCCCTGTAAACCTCCTCTCACATGCTCGTCCGGTCCCTCTCTGTCGCATGCAGCGCCACATCCTTAAACAGTCAGCAAGAGCACAAAGCCTGGGGAGTGCACGTGGCTCGCTTTTTTCTGTCCTTTCATGTGCTTACACACTTGCTTAATCTCATTCTCTTTTTTTAAATAAACACAACAGTAATCGGTCCCTTTGGTGTCTGTGCTTATTCATACGCGTGCTTGTTATTCATGAGGAGGCTTCTCTTGAATATGCATGTGTTGTGTTTTTTTTTTATCTTTTCTTGTAACAACAGTCTTGCTTTGGAGCTGTTGCTTTATTGTCGGTCTCATGTGTAACAGGTCCATGTTGGGGTTTGTGTGTGTGTGTATATGTGTGTGTGCACTAGAACCCTGGGGATTATGAAGCAGTTATTGGTGCCGTGTGTGTGCGTGTGCGGTGTGTGTGTGTGTGTATGTGTGTGTGTGTACAATCTGCCCCCCAGGATCATGCTGACTGGCTGCCTCACACTGCCATAGAAACGGCATTCAGGAGCGCAGGCTCATTCAGTCTAGGCACTGGCGAGGGTGAGCATCGTAAGGAACGCGGGACAGAAAGAGACAGGCTGAGGGAAAGAGTCAAAAAAAGAGAAAGAGAAACAGAGGAAGTGTGAAAAGTGTGAACAGAGGAAAGGCAAGCGCCGGTGAGTACAGATCATCTGTCACATCTTATTCAAACAGAAGCGATGGCCAGGTGTTTGGATGGAATTTGTTGCAGTGTGTGTGTGTGTGTGTGTGTGTGTGTTTCTCAATATTTTGTCTGCTTAGATCAATAGCAAAGAAACAAAGTAAGACCTGGAGCTTTTGCTGGTGTCCTGTGAGACAAACATGCACTTGATTTGCACTTGATGCTTACATTTTTGAACTAACTGAAGTACTTTTGTTTCTGTGCTGAATTACTTTTATATGCGCTGGTGTGTGTATAAGTGTGTGTGTGCAGAACATCAGAGAGTGTGATCAGTGCCAGTGCTCATCTGTTTTGTGTCTCTTTCTGCTTGTGTTTTATCAACGGCTCCATCACAGACACTTTACAACTGACCGATGAGGATTATTGTGACTCATTTACAGCCATAATGTTTTCTTTATCTGCCCTGTAAAGTGGCTTTGTCAATATTTAATCAAAAGGAAATGATACTTCAGGGTTTGTGTCATTTGCTCTTTGCTTTTGGCTTTGTGTACACACACACACACACTTTTGTGTTTTATCTTACCTTATGCTCATTGATCGCACTTAGCCCCTGCACATACACACTGATTGATCATGGACCTTCATGTGCCACTAGACATACAATAGACTTGTGTGTGTGTGTGTGTGTGTGTGCCTTAAGGGAGCAGTCATGTCCTCAGGGTGTGTGTGCTCTACCTCTTTGGCATTCGCTTTTACCTGCTGTATAGTGAGAGTTACTTTACAGCTCTTGTGCCTCATAGAGTGTCTACACACAGAAATACACACACACACACACACCACTTATTTCCACATAAAGCTCTCTACTTTTTATCCTTCTCGAGAGTTCAATTTTGCTGCCTGTTAAGTCATTCTCGTTACATGGGGACACTTTTCAAGTGCAAAACTGAACATTGTTGAATTTCTTGCCCCATAGTCCCATAGCCTGTAAAGCTGTGACCTAACCCTAGCCTTGATAAGTGACTGATTTGCACACATTTGCACTCCTGAAACCCCTCAGAAGGCTGCAAATAGCACATTTTCCCATCACTTATTTCACTGTATCCCAGTACAACCAGGAAAATTGATTGTGTTGAATAATGTATGGTACCCGCTGCTCCATGCTGGATGATACACTGCAGCTCTGTGTCTTGCAGGTCTATAAAGCACTGAGTGAGATCGAGCGCGAGTGTGTAAGTGATTTTCACCTGCTGCATGAAAACACGTCCTAAATGTAATCAGCTTCCATCAGCTGGGCCACATGTGGCACAGTGCCATGCTTATGGTCTACTGGGCACAAACGGGCAGAATGTCATCATGGCTGACATGATGAGGTTGGGCAGACTGACCACGAGGTCACCATCTCTCTCTCTCTCTCTCTCTCTCTCTCTCTCTCTCTGCAGCAATGTATTTATTTTCTCTGATATTTAGTTACATATCTCCTACCTTTTATTACACAATAAACATATAGTATATCTGTATCTCGGTTTCTTGCTCCCTTTCATCTTCTTGCATCCTTTCTTATCTTTCATAGATTTTTCTCTGTACCACATCCTATATTTTGCTGCTTAGGTTCTTGCTCTTCTTGAACTTTCTTTTTTATTTTTCTCTCCAATTTAATTTCGCTCTACTTCACTCCACACGTCTTTCGTTTGTTGCTCCCCGATCTCCTCTTTACTCCTTGTCGTTTATGCTTTCTCTTATTCCATCTGTCATTATTTGGAGACTGATCAGGCATTAGGATGGGAGCGGTTCTCACAGGTAGCTCCAGCCCTGCAGTGAGTTTTCTGTTCTCTCGTTAAAATGCCATCTGAGCAGATCGAGCTACGCAGGGATCCCATGCGGCAGCCAGCGCGATGCGCAAACACAGGGAAGACACACACAGTAGACTTGTGCAGCTATTGTAAAGCCTCAGCTGGCAGCACATACACGGTTAGAGAGAGATGTAAAAGGCGTCTGCATGCTCCCTTGTGTGCTGCTTAAAGCATAGTCCATTTCGATGCTATTTGATCTCTAGCAAAACCAATCAGTACATAGTAGGGAATTAGTCTTAACTCATGCAGAATTGCAAACAATACTACGAAAGTTGTAGGCATGCGGACACAGGGTTATCCTGGACTGGATGATTTTTACATACTGCGGGTGTTGTCAGAATTCATATAAGCAAGTACTAAATAAATCAGTATTTTAAAGTGGCAGTCAATAACTTATTCATGCAGAGTTAACAGTTTACATTAATGCAGCATGTAGCCCTGAGCTGAACTGAACACACAACAGGACAAATAACATGTACAGTGTACCAAAGGGCATCTCCAAATTCTCCTGTGTGCCTGATCGATGCTGATTGATCAATCTTTAATGGGCTGTGGCAAAGCGAGCTGAATCCAGCTGCTTACAGAATCCAGTTTAGCTTCAAGCTTGCATCAGAGGGGAATTTTGTTTATACAGAACCCGGTACTGGAGTGCATAGATGTAAAGCAAACAGCAAGAAATGAAACTCTTCAGGGAGCGCTGTTATAATCAACGATGGGGTGGTGTGATACGAAAAGACGTGCAGAGTTTAAACATCAAACTTTTCAATAACAAGACTGGATTGCCAAATTAAAAATACCCTTAAATAAAGAATAATGCATCATACTTTTGAGATTTTTTACAGTTACATTTGATGTTATCTGTTAAGTTATATATCAGTCATACCTGCTGTTCACCAACCTTTCCTTTTTCTTTCTTTTAAAGTTAACAAGACAGAGAAAGTGCTGTGCTGGTAAACTTAACCAAGCAGCTCTGACACTAGAGACTCCTTCCAAAAACAACCATCTCACAGAAAGTTTTTTGATATCAATTACACAGGTTTTTTAAAATCTGTTTACATGGAACGTCTGCCATACAAGTGCCTGTGTAGATGCTCTAGAGAAACAAAAACATACTTTATTAGAACCAGGATGTTAAAATATAAATGTCTGCCATGCTGCAGGTACTATTGTCTGAGCAGCTGAGAAAATAAAACACTTTTGGGCCAATCAGAATCTAGATATTTGGCTGCAGAATGTGCACACAGCTACTCTACCTACTCACAACTTCACGTCATTTGTTCTTTTCTTTATGTCTGTCAGCACACAAATTAGCATAACTAACACCAGCTGCAAAATGAGACACCTCCATGGTTATTTTGCTCCCGGTAACGTGTATTACTGTGAATTTTGTAAAGTCATACTTGGTTTGGCTCAGGAACAAGATACATGTGTGATCCCTAGTCAATACCTCGTGATCTCCACCTGTGTTCCTCAATGCAGAAAGTGTGAAAGTAAGCAATAATAATTGGATTATACACGGAAAGCTTGGGGCAGACATGCCACAGAGCAGCAGGTCAGAGATCAGAAGAAGGAGAAAAGACAAAATGTTAATTCAGCACAAAGAAATTGATTAAATGACCACTTAATGAGATTAAAGGGATTTTCATATTCCACATTTGCATGTTTAGATGTACGTTCAACTCCTGAAGCCAATATTTCAGTTGCTTCTGAAGGACAATGCAATTATGCAAATTTCCTTATGGGCTCGATAAAATTTCTAGCTATCTGTGGCAGCATGGCACACAGGAATTGGCAGAACTGACAACAGGAGCGATGACAAGAAGAAATACCACCTAATGGCTAAATGACTAAATGTGACAAAGTACAAAACGACATTTAAGTCACACAAAATTTGCGAAGCTGTTTCGCCGAGCAGGAACCGGACAGAAATGGATTTAAGGAGCGAAAACTAACTATAGGTTTAAATTGATATGCCAGAATCTGAAAGCCGTCTTTGTAATACGTTTTGTAATAACTTTTCTTGATGAAGTTGTGACCTGAAAAGCTGGCTTCATTTCCATCCTGACTAACTCTTCTGTATGGAGTCTTAATGGTGGTGACATTTAGTTGTCCATTTTTCTCCTTAGGTTAATACAATGTGCTTTTAAAAAAAAAAAACTTTTAAAAGAATCCCATAAAAGTAAGCTTGAAAAGAAAAAGAAAAAGAAAAAGCAACCAAAAACGCAATAGCAAATCAGAAAACCCAAAACCACTGAACCAAAAAGAGGAAAGAAACAAGAAAATGCAACACCAGTATCAGAAGAGCACAATTACTGAACGGAAAACAGGTAACAAACATGAACAGAAACAGTATGAACTCAACAAAAGAAGGTAGGTCTGGGGAAGAAAGACAAAGAAAATACGAGTCTAAATGTATCTACTGATGCTTTCATTTCTGCATATTTTTTCAACAATTTTCAATATGCTGTTAACTTTTGCATTGCATTAATATGAGTGAAAGCATGTATAACAGAAGAAGAGTTCTACAGAAAAAGAAAGGGAACCCCCCCCCCAAAGAAACATCCAAATTCTGCGTTTTAGCTTCAGTAAACAGAATTTGATATTCAGTAAGTAGCAAGCCTTTCTGCTTTGACTTAATGTTGATTTCTTGTTAGTTTTGCTGTTGCACCGTACTGACAGATGTAGCTGTGTCTTAATAATTCAGCTAGAACATCTCACGCTTCTCTTTTTAACTGCAGCCTGCATTGCATATCTTTCCAGTCAGGGAATTGCATATTGATCTACAGACCATAATAAGAATATCTGATATTTTTGCACTTCTCTCCACTCTGACCTACAGTTTCATTACCGCTGCAGAGTTCGAACTATTTGCATGGCCATCTGTAACTGTTGCATAAGAAAGGCCAGCATGATGAAGACCTCAAAAGCAGCAGGATTTGCAATTTACAGTTAGTCAGGGGTTTCTGAGAACGTCACTAATGATAGTGCCTTCATGAGCATGTCAACTTATTTCTGAGTGTCTTTTCAGATCTTTCAGTCATCAACCTATATTTAAAGTTGTGATTTAAAGTTTTTTAAAGGGTTCGAGGACCAGACCAGACTTTGCTGAGTGAACTCACAGAAACGCAGTAATAAAAAATGCATTACTGATATTCCTCTGAAAACTCCTCAGAGCCTTTATTGACCAAAGTGCCAAGAAGAAGATAAGAAAGACATTGAAGATGACGGCAAATCATGCAATACTTTAAGCTATTTATTCTGTAACTATTTACTCAGCTACTAGTTAAATTATGACCCTTAATTACTTTAATAAAATTAAAATTAGTCAGCAGAGCAATTAATCTGTTCTGGATATCTTAAGGGCTGTATATATATATACGTATATGTCCCATAAGCTTCACCAGGAATAATTTAATAAACGAAGATGCAAAGATGCTTGCTGTGTTGTTAATGAAAACTGCAGGTATGCATACATTAATATTAATAAATTAATATAAATAATTGACCTTAATGTTAAATCTGTCCACAGTCTACTGGGAAAATAAAAATAAAAAAAACTCACAGCTAAATACAATCTTCTTTTTATGCTCGCTCATATTTCTAATTATGCTTCATTAAATATCTATTGATCCAGACCCGGCAAGCACAATTTAGTTCTATTGATCCAAATCCTGCAACAACTACAGTTTCTTTCTTAAAAAGTACACTGGAGGGCTTAATGATTGCTGTGAGGTATCTATTAAGCAGGACATGTTATTAAAACACTAATAATTACCATTATTTCCAATTGGGTTTAGATTCTCTCCCAGATCAGAAAAGCTTCTACACTTTTCTCCATATAAGTAAAATAAAGAAATAAATCCTAACATATGATTTAGTGTGGGAATAAACATATTTGCATGTTATTGCAAAATAAATGATTGAATAAAGTATTTATGCCATGCTGGATATATGATCACCCACAGAAGGCACCTTAAGTCAGCCCATATTTGCACAGATGATCAGACCACAGGCATTTAATCTGGCAATAAATGCGAGTGAAACGTTAAATCGGATTTATGTGCTTCCATGTAGAAATTTATTGCGGTACCTTTCAAAATGAAGACTTCCATAAACTGATAAAGGGTGCGTGAGCAGGAAAACTATTAATGTCCACCTCATAGATACACTCTTCCACACACTCCCTGTTTTTTTCTGAAGTCCAGCTAATAAGATCTGGGGTTCAGCCTTCCCCAGCGCTCTGCAAGTCACCTGCTTCTTCGGTTAATGAGATGTGTATAAATAGCCTTGGCATTATTGCCGAGACTACCGGGTGGCTTTTGGTGGGAGTTTCAGTTATCTTAGTTTCTCTATGCAGCAGCTCACAATGTTGTTGTGGAAAGATGGAAGGTGGTAAAGCTGTTACTCTGCTTTCTCTGGCTGAAATGCCGTATCAGGGCCTATTTAGACAATCTCCGAGGTGTTTAACAAGCTATCAGACTGATATGGAAACATGAAAACTGACTGACTGACAGCTTTCAGGAGTTGCTTGAACTGGTGAGAGAAATAAACAAAATCTTATTGAAGAGGCTGCAAATCGAGCACATGGAAATAGTTTTTTTCTTAGGAAATAATACCAAAACAAATTAGTATACGCTACACATTAGGGTTATGGGTTTTCCCATAGTCAGTTATATACAGTACACAACTTGTAGTGCAATCAAAACTTGGCTACTCCTCCTTAGTCTGTGTAAATAAATAAACTAAACTGGAAAAAAACGAAATTAAAAATAAGAATGAATAGAATTAATAAGAAATGGTGGTATGATGCCATAACAGTAGTAAATGTAGTAACACTTCCTTCAAGTAATTCTCTGAAACCAGGATAAAAGCCATGTGTGTGTGTGTGTGCGTGTGTGCGTATGTGTCAAGATCTTCTAACAACAAGGTCAAAAAGTGAGACAGTACATCTAAAGAATACTGCTATAATACAGCAATCATTCCTACAAAGCCTCTCATCACGTTCTGAATGACAAAGAATCCTGGTGGCATTTATTATACCACAATTTCTGTAACTAGCATTCCACATCCCTTCTAACTTCCTAACTATAACAATCAAGTCATGAAAAACAGGACTCACTTAAATGGTGCTCTGAGATGACTGCAACTAACACCACTTGGATTAGTGATGTTAACCCTGTAAGACTGAGGGATGATGGGACAGTCTTCCTTGAGTGGAAGTCCAGCCTGACTATAGTTCAATTTGATATCCATCACATCATTTGCCAGCCTCCATAGCAAATAAACAGCTGGTCTGGGGATATCTGCCACATATTGTGCATTTACGTTTATGGCAATTGGCAAATTCCTTTATCCAGAGCAACTTTATCAATTTTTTTCATTTAAAGGGTTATGGGCCGTGTTTAAGGGCACACCAGTGGCTGCTTGTCGGTCCTGCGATTTGTAATCACATGTTTTGGAGCAGTAATCCAACATCTTAACCACTGAGCTACCACTTGCCTTTAAGAAATGTAATGGTGGTACTCACTGACAGCTGGTAGGTCAATAGAGTGGAGAAGAAAACTGAAAAGCAGTAGCCAGATACAACACTAAAAAGAAAGCTCTTTAAAGAACTTTTCAAGATCTCTTCAAATACAGGGGTCCCAATCCAGACTCCTAAGAGGGTATAGGCATCTCATCCCCTTTAGAAAGACACATATGGAACCATAGAGTGGTGTTGTGCATGGCGATTTGGTGTGGTGCCACTATAGACCTGTCCATTTTGGGACAGCAGATCTACTCAGGGTGGAATCCACCGGATTATTCAAGCAATGTATGCTGGCTGTACTGGGGCAATAGTAGGGCCACAAGCTGGACGAGATAGAGGTCCTGTATTGCTGTATTTTGTGTTGCTATATTAGTCTGAGATACCTTTCAGGATTTTCCGCAGCTACAGTAAACAATCTCAGTTGCACAGCTCTAAATATTCATATTCAAAAGCAATAGTCCTCTGTTTTGTGATTCAACCGAAGCAAATGAAACTATTGCGTAATATCTTCATATTCCCCTTGATCACGTAATCCCAAAAGTATTCTCCTTCTTTCAACTACCTTTGTATTACACCATATCTTTGAATTAGGTATCATGAGTGCAAAGGACAAAAATCTGTTCATTCTGAAAACACCATAATACATTCCTAAAGTTACATTGACACAGTAAACAGCTACATGCGATCGATAAACCCAGCGAATACCACTCAATATACTCTGAGTCATTCCTCAGAATTCTTCCTTAGAGCTTTAAAGCAAGTTATATATAGACACATATAACAACGTATTTGTTCTATGTAGGATTTGTGGTGGGGGAGAAGACGCTTCCCTACAGAAAGGGTAAAAATATACATGCACATATACAAGTGCAAGAACGCAATCATATTTAGGCATTTTTCATGACAATATTACTTCGTCAGAGGATCCATTAATCCCCATATTAATTGAAATGATTATATTATTCAGCCTATTATTCTGTTATCAACATTAAATGATATTACTCAGAGCACTTACTGTAATACAATAAATGGGATCGTTGCAATAATAACCAAAAAGGTAACAAAATAATAACCAATAAGCTGAAATGAGTGTTGAGCTGCTGCTGACAGGTATGGGAGGTTTAAGAGATTAAATGTGAGCCTGGTACCTTCTGAACTGACAATGAGCCATATTCCACTCCATTTCTAATCTCTACATGCAAGTAGAGACCTTGATAAAACAGGAGCCAAAAACTCCGCAGGAACAGGGCTGGGCAGCCATGAAACATATTGTTTATTCTGTATATTGGCTTCAGTCAAGGAATGGACTCTGTGAAGTCCCCTAGCAAACAAACTAAGACTAATCTACTGTCTAACATCGACACATTTACTAACTATCTAGTCAACATGACTCATTAATCATTTGAGGGAAGAATTCTCTAATTCTTTCATTGCACGAGTGATCTGATCACAGAAGGATCCTTGCAACACCATGTCTGTTGTCTTTAGTGCCTCACGCCTCAAATTCGGACACAGGAGAAGCGGATGTGAGAAATCGCACTTGTGTTGTCCATAATTTGTAACACCTTGTGTAGCAAGATGCCTGGTGATGGAGTTTACACACGGTGATGGACACAGATCAATAAACAACGCAGGCTTCTATCAAAACCACAGAATTGGCACAAAATCAAATGTGCAGCAGGAAATGAAATTGTCTAGATGCTCTTGTATCTGTCTCCAATTAGGACATGATGACAGCCGAGACTAATTCAGCAAAGATCAAGCTGAAGAAGAATGAAGCTTTTTTAACCCTATTCTTAACACTAATCATAAGAGAAAAGTGTTGATTTGTAATATCCTAATTGCATAGCTGAAACTAGACAGTATTAATATGTTGGTTTCTAAAAGGTTCATCTCAGGTCTGCAAAATTCAGATTTATTTTCAGCACATTTAGCAAGTTGTCAAAAAGGAAACCATTTCAAGCAATTAACTATTAATTATTCATTTAGTTGCAGTTGGGACCTTTCAGGATGTCACTTGATTAATAAAATAATTGGTAGCCTAATTTTTAAAATCTTAATAATACTTTCTCACCCTGCTCAATTACCTACAGTTGCTTAAGTAGGCTTGTTTTTAAAGCAGAGGGCAATAAGTAAGGGGTGGTTGTGTTTCTGATGGCTTATCTACAGTGTAATAAGCATGACCTTCTACATTACGAATGTGAATGTGCAACAAGCCACAATAAAACCAAAAAGCAAGTCACATCCCTGTAGTGCATTTCTTACAGCAAATACAGTAGATTTACTAAACGTGCTAATGAGTTGCTATGGGGTTTTATTACTTAATCAAAACCTGCATTGCTTATTCCACATCTACCTTGAAGTGTGTGTATATTGCACGAGATTTTCCTCACTATGGAAGGAATTCCATATTAAGGATTTAAATATTTAGACATACAGAGAGAATATAGACATCCAGAGCTGAATATTTTGTCCAGGAGGAATTAAGTTTTCTTTTCAAAACAATATAAATGGCAGATGCAATTTAGGGAAGGAAACAACTTTAACTGACTTAATCATTTTGGCTCAAGTGTTTTAAACTGCTGTCAAAAACAAATCAAGTTTAATCAGTCTGTTGTGATTGTTTTTTTCAATGTTTTCGAAAATTTGAGCTACAAAACTCTTGTTTGAGTTTTTTGTGTTTGTTTTTGAATGAATTTGTGAAATTGAAAGCACAGGATTCTTCTTTAACACTCCCAGTGACAATACATATGTAAAGACTTTCTATGATACTATAGATGTACTCATGTTTGAAGCACGTCAGTTGAAGAAGGCTCTGGCTGAATGTGTGTTGTAATGATGTCTTGGCCCAAATCTGCTGGAAAATCTGTGAAAATGTGTTGAAAAATTGCAAGTTTTAATTCTGTGTTTCGATTTCTGTGATTGCAAAATCGTCAAATTCCCAGAGAGACAGCTACATTTTGAATAACGGTATGAGGACGCGAGTCTGAGGCTTATTTCTATCTAGCCCAGTCTGTAAATACTCTCCACCCTTTACTGTGTTTTTGTAAATTAAAAATCTGTTGATCTACTCACCCTACTCATCGCAAATAACATAACTTCTTAATATTATTTATTCTGCTAGGTAACTGACACTCTAATGTGTTTCTATACAAAACGACCATGCTAAGTGTCTCTAAGAAATCTCTTCATCTACATTGTTCTCCGTGCCAAGGCAAGCCATTCTGTCCCACTAATCCACATGTGCTGTAAAGGGGCACTCATGTGATGTATAATTCAGAGCCCTGAGGGGCAGTTGATGAAACAGTACTGAAATGCAGGGTGTGATTGGTTTTTACAATGTAGTTCAGGTTATAATTCAAAGACACCACTGAGCTAATAACGTGTCACTACGAATTAATAAAGAGGCCAGGGTGTAATATTTTGAGGCCATAAATTGTGTAACCACACCTGAGGACTTATTATGTTGTCAAACGCCATACAGGTAGTTATTTGAAAAGTGTATTAGCTTTGAATATCAGGACTAGTGGTGTATCTACATCACAAAAACCAGTGACTTCAGTCATTATGCAACATTCCATGATTCTGTTACCAAAAATGGAGAAAGAGTATTTCGTAGCCAAAAAATACACTGTTCTTTTCTCATTTATAGCAAAGCACAGATTTGTTCTAGCTTTTTTTTGCCCACAGTCATTTACTTCGCTACACACTGCTTCTTTCATGGTGAACATGCATTTCAACAAGACTACACATTCTGCAACAGATCTTGGATTCTATACAGACATGCTAATAGTTGCTGCCTCCATGAAAAATGGGGGACATGTGGTGCTCCTATTTGCAATCGATGGACTACAAGCCCATCTGGAATCTTACCTGTGATATATCTCTCTCTTTTTTTTGTTCATGTGCTGGATTGCGGAGATCAATAATTCGGCAAGACAAGGAGAAGTGACAGGGAAAATGAGGTCGACTCATCTCTCTAGATTTAATGACCTGTTAAGACGGAGCACCATGGTATTTCCACATGACGTGAATATTGACTTCGCCGATCAGGGAAACCTGAGCAAAGTAATAATGATAATTTGCATTAACTTGGACATGCCGCATGTAACCTGACAATCAAACTGAAAATTATAATATGATCACTGCGTTGTCATTTTCCATGTATGAGATAAAATCTTTTATCTCAGTATTTGGAAAAGCTTGATTACATGTTATCCATGCATTTTCGCCATTATCGCTAAGGTCTCAGAGTAAATGTTTTCCTCTCCATGTCCTGAGAAAAAAAACATCAATATCTCCCAGTGTGTATAACACTGTAGCTCTAATTAGCTGCTGTTACTGACCCCAAAGGGGATATTTGGGTGTCAGATGGCTCATTAACACTTAGCCATCTCCCAGTCTTCTAGCTACTTTTGAACATAATGTGACTCTGGGTTGGTTTTTAAATGACATTTTTTAAAAATAGTTATAGAATTTGAAACTTCTAGCAGTTCAGGACTCAGTATATTGCATTGTATGCATAGTTTTTTTTTTGTTACAGTGGATCCTCGGCATATGAATTTTATTGCGAAACTAATTTTCCCATAAGAAATAATGTAAATGCAGATAATATCCAAAAATATTACCAATATTACAAATATGAAGCGTATGTTTACTGTATGGCTGCTTACAAAGAACTGACCCAAGCCAAGCATTCCATGTCAAGGGTCCTCACAGGAAGTTGTGCCACCAAGCTTGGACTAAAAATAGAACAGGCCACCCATGCCACCAATCGAAAAAACTCAATTCAGTTGGCTTCACTTGGCTTTCCACTGACGCAAACAAGTTTTGAACGCACCCCCTGGACGTACGCACAGTGTTTGTATACCCGGAAATGTTTTGTATGCTGATGCAAATTTCTTGCAAAATTTCAATTCTTTAGGTGAAAATTCATAAGGGAGGGCATTCCAGTGCCACTTTTTTTTTGGTTAAAGATATATAGGTCATGATGTGAAAAAATTTAAATGCATTATTAATATCATATAGTAAGAACCTTTGAATGACTTTGAGTCTCTGCGTCTTACTAGAATATTTTGTGTTTTCAAGTGTAGTTTTATTTATTCAAAGTCAGGCACTTTAAATCCATCTTACAAGTGAAACAATGTACAATCCAAGCGGAACACTGAAGGTTAAAAGCCTCATTCTCTCAGTGCTCTCTGCCCACTCTGATGTCTCAACTTCTGAACAGTGGAGCAGAACCTTTACCATGAAGCACCTACTCAACCAAAAATAAAGCTCCAGTAGAATCAGCGGAGCCTTGCTTTCGGCTTTCGATAAAGAAACTGAAGATTACAGATCATTTCATTCAACAAGCTGAAAACAGTGTCAAGCTAAACATAATAGAAACCATCTTTTTTTTCTTCTTCTAAAACAGCCTCAACACATGTAGTGCTATTATTAGTCATACTGTATAATACTAGCACTAGGCATATAGTATAAGTGCATGAACTGCATATAAACAAATACATATATAAATAGTGTCTTGATTAATTTCAGAGGGTCTTCATAGATATTTTCATAAATATTTTTTTAAAAATGTGTGCAGTTGTTGCTGTGGTATTGTTGACTGTTTTTTAGAATGAGTCTCCAGTTTCAGTGCTTTGTAACAGCCAGGTGTAAATCTGTACTTTTAAGTTTTCAGACACAGGGAAGTCTTCAGGACTGAAGGCTTTGCAGTTTCTCAGCATCACATTATGTTGCAGGTTTTTGTCTTATTAACTTCAAAAGAGACATAAAGAAACAGACATGTATATGAAAAGTAAGATGTAATGTTATATGTGCAAGTCATATTTGAGCGTGTTTACAGGAACTGTACTAATCCAGCAGTTCCTGGATGGTTAACGGCGACACGATTACTGTTAGATTGAAACTGGCATAATATTTAAATGCTTTATCCGGATTAGCAGAAATTAGCATTATTATAGAGGAAGTGATCAGGAAAAACAAATCCAGTAAAGAAGAAACAACCATTTTATGCAATCAAGCACGAATGCAGATGAAGAATATTTAAAGGTATTTATGTCCAAACACACAATTTAAAATGTAGGAGTTGTTATACAGGGCAGTAAATGGGGAATAAATAGTCCTAATTTCCTCAAGCCAAGCAATGTATAGAGAATAAATTTTAATGAAATGATGTGGTGGGTTTTAAGATGAGACGAGTTAATTGGGCCACACTTATTCATGACATGTGTAGTCACTGTAAATGAAATGCACTGTATATTCAGAATTATCTGTATAAATCTGCTGGAACTTTAAATACTTTAAATAATGTTTTTATATATTCAAATGCAGTAGTGTATTCGAAAAGAAAAAAAAAAAACCTCATGGACATCTTTGAGAAAATGTGAAATAAAAGAATAAATGGATGTTTAAAAGAAAATCAATAGCTGTCTTTAGTTTTATTCCAGACCGGATCATCAGCATCTAATCCCTCATATATATATTGTAAGTTGCTGATTGCAAGTTGTTAAAGAGGATTAGCCTTAAAGTATTGATTAGTATCAATGGAAATATCTATTTGACTTGACAAGGGAATGAAAAAGTGAAAAATGGTTCATCTTACTCCATCGTCCATATATTGATTGTTCTTTAGGCAGACTTTAGCAGAGTGCCTCTTATACTTGATGTATTGAGCAAAAAACGATAATGACGTATTCTTACTGGAAACCGTGTTTCAGCAAAGATTTATTTTTTATCCATTTATTATTCAAATTGTCCACCACCCAAGTCCCTGTAACTCTAGAAACAACAATGCATAGCAACAAGCACATAAATATAAACCTATGGTTAATCTTGGAGCTTTTGACCAATCAGAATCAAGAAAGATGTCATTTATAGCTTCTACAGCTTACTGTGATTGTATCCTATATATATATATATATATAATTATACTATATATATATACTATAATGGTTTTACCTCACCACAGGTTGCTATATGCTTTTATGGTTAATATTTGATGTGGAAGTAGGAACTGTAAGAAAATCTTAATGAAGAAATTTATTGTAAGTAAGTAGCTTTTATTTGTCACATATACATTGCTGCACAGTGCTGCTCAAACATTTTATACTGATTTTCCTGTTTGTAATTTAAATAGGGCTTCCCTTTAATGTAAATTGAGTAAAAGAAACTGAGTATCACCCAAATGGCCAGGTGATAATATCGTCTAGCCGGATGTCTTTAAATGGTAATCATGGTCTCGTACACCTAGGCTTGGCTATTGTTACAGGTGTGATTACCCAAATGGTCAGTGGTACTATTGTTTAAATGGTAATCACGGGCACATATACCATTTATTCAGTGATGGTCCTTGATTTCCTGCTGCCGATTCCATTCTAAGAATTGATTAAGGTTATTCATTTAGTGTGCCTATATGATATCATGATAGCATGATAACATATTCCTCTATGATATTTATTTGGGAATGATTTCTATCTGATGTGTAACTTGAAGTGGAATCGAGGCAGTCTGTAATTTCTTATGGCGGCAATTTTTAAAAGTCTCGCTTACAACAAAAATATAACAATATCCAATTTAAAATTAATGCTGTATTTATTTAAGGAATAAAGTGCTATGTAATTTGTTTCGATAACAGCGACAGTTAGATACGCTGTTCTTCTTCAATCACTCAGGGTGAGCATACTGTGGGCTTCCAGCATTCTGTGGATCTGGGGGATTAAGGGATTTGAGACCGCAGTGAAAACACAGCCATGAAATACCGCAATCTATAAATGGTCCAGGTGTGGCACGGAGATTTCCTGGCACCGCTGATACAGTATTTGCCTCTGTGGAGAGCTGTAGTAAATACTCCTTCTGTGTTGCCTGGGGTTTTCTTTGCAGCGAAATGTGCTGCCTCACCACCAATCAAAGCGAGGATAACACTAAAGCTCCATCTCAAATCCTTCACTTGTCTACTTCCCTCAGCTCTCCGCTCTTAAATCCAGTCCGAATTGTTCTCTCTCCTTTTTTTTGGCTGTAAGCATCTAAGTTATACTTATTTCAGACTGCTTTGGCGATTTGAAGGAATCTAGAAAGTAATGCTCAATAATAGCGAAATGAAGTTGCTCGAAGCGTCTTTTGTACAACTTCAGAAAACTGTTTATGCATAAAAAGTCCAAACAGAGGGTAAAGAGGCTAAAAATATATCCCCAAGCTTTATGCTTTTGTCACAAATAAGCAGCATGCCAACTTTGTGCAGCTTGTATTCACACCTGGCAGTTGACTGACTAACACATTACTTTCCTATTTCATGCTGGATACCATATTTTTATTTATTTTTTGCAGAAAATCCATTAATATTGAATGAAAGACTTGCAGGACCTGCAAAAACAATGCACTTTTTTTCTGTAACACTAGTCACCGTCTGTAGCGCCATAATCCATCACTGTAGATCTTGTTCTGTACATTTCAGCTGTCATGACACACAGCATGACAGAAGAGAAACAAAAAAGTAGTGACTATTACTAGTGCATATATCAGCATATGTAGTATATACTGCAGGATCCTAGTCAGAAGCACGAGTTTAAACCTCCGAAAAAGGTTTAAACATCAGTTAAAATTTCCCATTGGGATGAATAAAGTATCTATCTATCTATCTATCTATCTATCTATCTATCTATCTATCTATCTATCTATCTATCTATCTATCTTAAAAAAGAGCAAATTTAGGGTTAATATTCATGTTAAAAATTAATTAATTAAATAAATAAATAAATAAATAAATAAATAAATAAATAAATAAATAAATAAATAAAATAAAATAAAATAAAATAAAATAAAATAAAATAAAATAAAATGACAACTTTTCAAATAAACACATAATGTGGCCAGTGGCAAAACACACAGAGATACTTGAGGGAAAATATTTTTTTCTTTTAAATTGCACAATAGTGTACAGGATAAAGCTAATGATGATTTAATCATTAGAAATTTTAATTTACGTTTTTGTATTATTTATAATAATTTTTAAGATGATTTTATCTCATTACTTTTGCTTTAAATCCCACAGTTATGCACAGTTCTGTAATTACACCTCATAGTGAGCCACTTTTGTTGAAGCTAGTCACACGTGTTATCTTCTTTCCCCACTATGTGCTCCCCTTGTGAGTCTTTCTTTGCTTACCAGAGATAAGCCAATTTACAGGCAAGCAGGTGACCAGGGTGCGCTTGGCGTCTAATGGCCCTGTTTCCATGGAAACCAGGTTACATTCTAAGACACTTGAAACCAAATGCCCCCCAGGCCATGGTTTGCTCTCTGACTTGTCTTTCAAACAAAGCTTAATTGAATCGGTGGGCCTTCAAAAATGGTTCCTACGCTCCATGTTCATGCACACCCTGCATGAACTCTGTGCCTCTAGAGAAAAAGTGAGGAAATGAACTGCTCTTGCATTTCGTGCAAGATATCGCGCACATATATTAACCAGAGTTCGAGATTTGTTCGAATACAACCCCAATAAAAACATTTATTTGGTCCATTTATTAGGCTGGCTGTCAATCACCATTTGTGCATTATTACTGTAATTTTGTTAACGTAAAGATTTTTCTTATTTTCTAATTCCCTCTCACAAATAACCAGGAAAATATATAGATCTTGATTAAAAAAAGCCATAAGCCAGACTCACAAGTTTGTTATATGGCTGAGAAAATCCATTTGCATCACATGAGCCTACCAACACACGCTCACTGCTCCAAATTTATTCAGAAATAATAAACATGGCTGAAATCAGTACTGTATGTACCCAGTGCAGTCAGATAATTGATCATTTACCATTGAACAAAAACCATGCTGTTTTTAAAAGAAAAAATAATAATTAATTGACACAAAACCTGAAAATAATTAGTAAAACACTAATAAATATTGCTATCACCTATATGAACTAATGTCTAAGTAATGTAATTACTAAAAGTTTTTTTTTTTTCATTATTATAAACGGAATGAAGCTGGGTATGGGATTAACCATGTTGCGTCAGGACAGTCTGAATGTTGAGTTCACTCTGCAAATCAAGAACATACATTTATGGGCTTATGGTTTATGGTTAAGCCTCTACGCTTGTGATTGGAAAAGCAAATCTGAGCTCTGCCAAAGTGTAAACTTTGCCACTTGATCAAAATCCTTAAGCCTTGATTTGCTTTCTGATTTCTCAGGCTGTTTTGGCTACCAATTTCATCTGCAAAATGAATGTATCAAGCTAAAGGTGATGGGGATGTGGTGGCTTAGTGGTTATGGTGTTATACTACTGATTGTGAATTTGAAACCCAGGTCAAACCGAGCTCCCACCGCTGGACCCCTGAGCAATGCTCTTAACCCTCAATTGCTCAGTTGTATATAAAAAAAAGTTAGATAAAATGTAAGTTGCATCTGGATAACAGAGTCTGCTAAAGGTTTTCATCATTATTTTACATCCAAAAGCAGGTACACAATGCTCTGACTTTCTGATTGTGTTTTTTTGTTTTCTCTAAGCACATGTGTTTTATCCAGCAGCCTTAAAGGTTTTTCTTTTTGTGTGTCTGAACAGAGATACCTACAGCAGAGGTGGTTTAAACCCCGTTTAGAAGTGAAGAACACCTCAAATCAAGAGCCCTTCAGGACACACTTTAAGAGTGTGGGGCTTAAAACACCACTAGCAGTGATAAAATACCTTGTGTGGTTTTGCCATTTTGGGGACCCTTCTTGCTCCTTTAAATATAACAGAACTGCCCATTTCTGGGTTTTTTTCTGAAATAATTTAGAATATTTCGTCTCAAAGGTTGCACACTATACATGGAGAATTATTATGATTTTTTTTTTCAAGTAGATATTTTTGTGGCTAATTTGAGGTTTGGGATTAAGACACATGGTCGTTATCATTTCTGTCAAACTCTCTGTCATCTATGCGTTTTGATTCTTGTATGAATTCAACAAAGCAGCAGGTTGAGTCAAGCCTTGTAATGTTTTTGAATTCCTACTGCAGTCTGCCACAAGACTAAGAGTGATGTGATTAATACATATTATTATCTTAGAGTGACTTAATGAGGTCTCAGTTTATTTAATTATTTATATAGAGCAGTGGCTTCACTATACTGGGTGCTTCAGTGAGCTTATGATGCAAGATCAGGGCTTGGTACAGCAGCGTATGATTTAAGATGAGATTTAACAAGCACAAGTGTCCTGAAATAACAGACATGCACTAAAATTTTGAACATCCCTGAAGATCCCTGTTTTTCACTAGCATTCGGTTCAGTATGACCAGACCATGCAAGAATTCATTTTTCATTTTTAAATTAGCCAAATAATTTAAAAACAAAAAACAGAAAAGCTCTTATTTCTTTTTTAAAATTAATTATGAAACCACTGAGAACTTGGAAAACTCTGAGAACAGATTACTGTTAGTTCTTCTGTTAGTATTTTTCTACCATCTCGCAATATTTTATTTTTTATAAATTAATCTGGTTCTATTTTCCAAAATGTGATCAAACAAGCGATTTAATTTAAGTTATTAAGGATGGATGAATAATTGTTAGAAATGCATATCTTTCACTGAGCACTGATGGTTTTTTGTGTTAAATCAGATCCCAGTAACAAAGCTCAGCTTGAGTCAACCAGATGGGGGAAAAAATAGTGCTCTTCGTATTTGTTATCTGTCGAATAACATATTCGTATTTGGTTATGCACTGATCTTTGTACTCCGGACAAGTGGTTGATTGCAAACCTGCGATCTACAGACAAGTGGCTCATTAACGGAGTGCTAATCGTTGGGATAGGATGATCAGGCCCGCTGGGCCCACACTCCCACACCTTTGTGCTTCATTAACCATGCCTCCTGAGGTGAAAGATTAAACCAGAACAGAGCAACACTTTCATCCACTACTCTGTGCCTTGTGATGGATCTTACACTTCAGCAGTAAATGACAAGAAAAGCAATTCATACAAGACAGAAATCTATCTGTTTCATACACATCCATGGTCATGATGATGAGATTTGCCTTTGCCCATGCATGTGTGGGGAAGTGGTGGCTCAGATCTAATCTAGATCTCGATCTAATCTGCACTCGATCTATACTAATTTGCAGTAAACTCTTACACAGAGACTTGTAGTGTGTGTAATTCTGGGTGCTGGGTCACTGATCAGAAGGTCAGGGTTCTAGCCTCTGACTTGCAAAGCTACCATTGCTGGGCCCCTGAGCAAAGCCCTTAATCCTACTTGCTCCAGAGGCACTGCATGATGCCTGACCTGACCCTAGGTCTGACCCCAGCTTCCTAGTAAGATAGAATATGTGAAAACCCCAGGCAGTAGTGGTTCAAGTGGTTAAGGCCCTGGTTTGTTGATAAGAGGCTTGGGGTTTAAGCCCCATCACAGCCAAGCTGCAGTGTGGGGCCGCTCTCTGACCACAAATTCCAAAGTTGGGATATCTGAAGAAAGAATTTCACTGTGCTGAAATATATATATGTATTATATATATAGCTCTGGAAAAAAATAAGAGACCTCCAAATAATCTCCAGATTTGAACCCTAATGAAAACCTCTGGAATGTCATCAGGAGGAAGATGGATGATCACAAACCATCAAGCAAAGCTGAGCTGTTTGCTTTTTTGCAAAAAGAGTGGTATAAAGTTCCCCAACAGCAATGTGAAAAACTGGTGAAGAGCATGGAGCCAAAACGCATGCAGATCAGGGTTATTCCACCAAATACTGGTTTCTTAATGTTATTTAGCCAAAGCATTAACACAATTTGTTTACAAATTATTTGTATTTTGCTTTATTTGAGTTATTAAAGCTCTGCAAATACTGCATGATCTTGGGTTATTTTGATGTGTTGTCATTTCCCTTAAATATACACTCTAAATAACAATAGTTATATTATGAATTTAGGAGAAATATTGTCAGCAGTTCACAAAAAATGAAACAAAACTGTTCATCTCACCAAAATATGAGCCTGTAAGAAAAAAAACATAAGAAACTCATTATTTTGGAGTGGTCCCCCCCCCCAGAGCTGTATATATGTGAAAAATAATCAAAACAATAATTTACTTTTGAATGTTTTCTTTTTACTTCACAAAGACTCGTATTCTGTGTCAGGGTATTGCTAATACCAAGTGCTAGGACTTTTTATCTGGCAGTGCTGTGTGCTAAATTCTCAGTCAGGGTGTTAATCATTTTTTTTATATCAGCAGCACAGACCGTAGTTCCAGTGTCAAGGTTAATATTAATGCGCTCGATCTATTCTAATTTCCAGTAACCTCTTACACAGAGACTTGTGTAGCATGTGTGATTCTTGATTTTTCAGTGAGAAAAGCTGTTGAGGACTTTTTCACATTCTGGTTTCTCACCTAAAATAATAAGACGGGGTTTATTTTTGTCTATGAGTCATTTATTGCTGATTTAATAGTGAGTTGTAAGAGGACTTGAACTTGTTTCGTGGATATTATACAACAGAGTAGAATAAATGGAAAAAATACTGTGTTCTATATGTTTTTTTTATTTAATAAAAAAATATCATTCACTAATTTGCTGTGGCATAAAAGCAATAAAACATTTGCTTTTATACGAAAATAATCAGCTTCACGGTGGTAGCAGTAGCTCTGCTTCATGCCCACGTTCATCACGCTGCCCTCTTAATTGCTGATTATTTTTCCTCTAATAGCATATCCAACTGTGTTTAATTCCTTTCATAATTTACATTTTACATACGAATAAATAACGTAACAATGGAGGGTATGAAAAATACAGTCCACCAGAGAATATAGTGTGTCTGTATTAAATTGTGTTACCGCTTCAAATACTAAGCATCTCATTATCCACTCTGTTATAATGCTCTTTTATATTTAGAGTCAGATAAAGTGCAGGTTGTAGAGAAAAGCTTTTCTAACATGATAAAATGATTCCACCCACCTAATATAATCGCTAGAATTAGGTTATTAGAAATGAAATAGCCTTGAGAAAAAGCGAGATGTTTCTTTATTTTGCTAGCTTGTGAAATTAACTTGTATAAGCTCCTGGGCCTGAACTGGGCTGCAATTACTGCATTAATTGCACAAACTATCACTTTTGATGTGTTGGATCAAAGTGATAGTTTCCTAAATGCTAGATTTTAACTTGCTTCATTTTCTGTTTTTTATTTTATTTATTTATTTTTTAAAAAAATTATTTTTACACCAAACAGAGCTTGTGGCATTTATACACAGATCTCTACCGGGCTAACTAGCTGTTAGCCTGTTGCTTCAGTTGTTTTGTAAGGATTTATTTTTATGACCAGAGTAAAGCGAGCATAAGCATGCAAGATTGCCAGCGACTACTATAAAGCATATACGCAATTTTTCATCGCAGAAACGCAGTCTTTCCATGATGCCGTTATGCACATCATGTGTCATCTGTTGAGACATGTGAACAGTCAGCCTGATATGTTGTTTTGGAGGTCTATCAGATACAGAAACAGCACATTTTTCTGTTTATTCCATGGCGATCGGGTTTTGATGGCATTCATTTATTCCATAGTGCTGTTATAATTCTGAAATTTATCAAATTCTCAAATTATAGCAACCTTTTTTACTGGGAAAAAATGAAATATGTGTTCAGTCAGATTTAAGAATGTATTGTTATAAGAATGTATACTAAAACTAGCCTATAGTTTACATAAAAATAATACATTTGGCAAAAAAAATGAGTTTATAGTTTAAACTGAACTTAGTTTCTTTATTATTAAATGTGGAATAGATGCACATCAATTGAAACCTATAGCAATAGTAATAAATAAAAAATACAGTTAGGCAAGGTATGTTGTTGCTGATCTTTCGGCTGCTCCCTGTGTGTTAGGGGTCACCACAGCGGACCAACTGGTCTGCACAACAACTTTTATGCCCTTCCTGACACAACCCTCCCATTTTTATCCGGGCTTGGGACCGGCACTGCATCCAGTGGCTGGGGATTGGGCATTGGCTGAGAATCGAACGCGGCCCTTCCACATGGTAGGCGAGAAACCTACCACTGAGCCACCAATGCCCAAATTTAGGCAAGGTATAATAATAATAAATAAAAAAATAAATTTAGGCAAGTTAAACCTGTATAGTCAATTAGTGTACAGGTAACGTATCCAGTGTTGTGGGTTCGGGTCTCAGCTCCGCTCTTATTTTACTCATTCAACTCAAATCATCTTGGATGTATGAAAACTTGTATGAAATTGTGTTAACGTTCCTCAATTCAAAAACACTTATCTCCAACAAGCTCTTTTTGGCACGATTTAAGAAAGACACCGCCAATCAGACCCAAGTGCAAGTTAAGATGGTTCTTGTTTTCATTATCTTAAAATGACACTTAACACAACGTAACTGGACATGAAATGAAATAAACAAAACACGAATACCTAAAGACACAAAGGCGTCACTGAAACAAAAGACACAGCATGAATAAACGTGATCCTAAAAACCGAACGCAACAACGAACAATGATTTGACAAAGACAGATACGAAAGAGCAGGTATAAATAGGGCAACACATTAGGAGTAATTGGAAACACAAGAAAACACTAACCCTAACCCACATGGCATTAAACAAGCTGTAGCAATGCACCTGTCAGCACTCCCTTTTGGTGGTCTGTCAGAGAATTGTCCCAGGAGTTCCTGACACTTTTCTAGTTTTGTATGAAAGTAGTTATTCCTTAATAGACGATTAAAACAATCGCTGTGGTATTCAAGGAATTAAACATGTTATTAGAAAACAATCACGCCACTTCATCCTTGAGATCCTAAGTGCTGTCCTTTTTTGATGCTTAAACATTTATATACTTTCTTTATTGTCCATTTTCATCAATGATTTGTTGTCTTATAAGGAATCAAATGAAATCATTTGTACTTTTTGTACGTTCGGTTGGTTACCCATCATGCAATAGTCAAAGATTTTCTAAAAACTTGCAGTTACTATTACATACATGCCATAACATAACAGTACATAACTATACTCATTCAATTATTATAGCGTATAATCACCTGCATTAATCCCACCATTCAATTACTATAGGGTGAAAAAAATTTCACTATTTCCCACCATGATTAGAGTTTGTACTGGAACCGAGGGCTATTAAAGAATCACTGACTCACTGACTCAAAAGGAATCACTGACTCGATTCATTTCAGTGAATGAACGAAACCCGAGCCTTTAAAAAGAATGGTTTTTACCACCACTAGTGGACATGAGGAGAAATTAAACAATCAAACAAGAGACCCTGGAGCAGCTAAACTCCCTGCTGCTCTAATACGAATGTTATGAAGCATAATTAATGCAGCCGTTATTGTTTTTCCAGGATACTAACACTCTTTGTGGTAATAATGAAGCGTGAAAAGTGATTAGTTTAATAATGACAGGTTGACTATTAAGACAACGACATGCAACGTCAAGCTCCACTCTTCTATATAACCCCCTGTGGTCTGCCAGTGTGAATCTCTACACTACTCTACGTTTCAGCTAAATGTTGGTGCTGAGTCTGAATTAGATATCGAAAAGCTGGCACACTATGTGTATTTTATTTACACTTCCCGTTGAACTTTTTGTTGTTGTTTATATGTAAGTAAGCATTAATCTGCATCGTGATTAATGCTTCGCGAAACCTGTTCTTTCACAGTGAGGATCATCATTTTAGTGTTTTATGTCAATCATCAGCTAGTGACATTAATGTTTTTTACAGAATGACACCATACTTGTTGTTGAACATTTGTTGAACATCCTAGAAATTAGTTAGTCCTTGTTATTACTTATGCTATAACAGTCTATAAATAGTCTTTCTATCACTAACCTTTTTTTCAATCTCAGCTTTACCTTACAAGAAAAAAAAAGGAATATGTGTTCAGTCCAACTGAAGAAAAAACACTGTGTATAGCTTACATTAAATCTCAACAAAAAATGATACTACACAAAAATAAGAGAAGTCTCTTAATGATTAGATTGAATGATGGAGAGTGAGCATGATCCACTCACGGAATATTAACATAAACTAATTACATTAGGAAATCTCGTGAGGATGTTGGCCCTGATGGGAATTCTAACTATAGTATTAAATGTAGGTGATTAACACGCATGGTGTAACAGTGCAGTGGAAATGTTTCTGTTGCCAAACACCAGTATCATGAGATCAATTCTCAGCTCAGATGTGAGCAGGGGCGGACTTACTGATTTGGGGCCCCTAAGCGATTCCAGGTATGGGAACCTCGCACATGTGCAGTACGATAGGAGTGTTCCACTATTCATGAATCATGGGGGGGGCCCGCATTTGAAAAGATGAAATAATAATGTTAAAATCTTAATGGTTATAGACAGACCATACAATATATGATAGAAAAGTAATAAGTACTCTATGGTTTATATAGGCTTCTTGGTATTGTTCAGGGCCCCAAGCGGCTGCTTACCTCACTTATTGGTTAAGTTCGCCCCTGGGTGTTTGATTTTTTTTGAAAATACACACTCAAATCATGGCAGATGTATGAAAGCTAATTGTGTTAATGATCCTAAATTTGGTCACATGGAAACGGTGTACGCTTTTGAATTAAGTAAAGTCAACAAGGTTGTTTTTTTCCCCCAATATTGTCATATTCCAAGAAACCCAAAACCCCTCATAGTGATTCCTTACTGTGTTAGAACTAAACTAAAAAGTGCTGACACTGGAGACTCCTTAGTAATAATACTCACGAACATCTTTAAAATACTTTTATGTGCAAACCCTATTCCTAAATCTACAAGTACTAGGGTAAGTAGTTACGACTGAAACAATAACATATTAGAACAAGCAGATGAATCTGTGTCATCTATATCCAGTGATTTGAATTTCATCCAGAAATGAAGTCAGAGTTTATGACTATTTGCCAAACAGAACGGAGAGTTTTTTGCTGTATTTATGACCAGTAAAGTCGCAAAAGTGATACAAGCCACTTGTCAGGTCATTGCTTGTCTTAATATAAAATTCAAAACAATTTGAAGCTATTTTAGTATTAGACAAAAAGACAGATTGACTGCACCTGTGGTGTTAGCAAAGAGGAGCTTTTGAATCTAAAAATATCCTGAAATTGATTTTTTTTTTTTTGCTATTGGAAGGAATGATCGTTTCACTCTATAAAGCACAGAGGTAAATAATCACTCAAGTGACTGTTAAGCTGGTCAAAAGACCCCAGCTGTGCTGTCAGTGAGGAGGAATGGAAAGTTGACAGGCAGACAGACAGATTTTGTATTGCAATTTCAGATTACAAGAGGAAGGTACAGACCGGTTGATGGTGTGAGTCTACTGGAAGAATAAATGACTGGGTCTAGAAATCCCTTCTCCATCCAAGAGAGTGGACAACGAGTTTAAAAAAAAAAAATCTCTAACAGGAAGGTTCATGAACATACAAGAATAAAACAACATAAAATTATGGATAGCTTGAAAAATCATATAACATCATCCAATATTTTCCTCTGCGATTTGTGTAACAGACTTCTAGTATGTTCTCATTTATATATTTAGATATAATAAAAAAATATCAGTCTAGGTTAATTACATTTCAGATGCCCACTAGATGAAGTTTGATTCATTTTGCAGTTCCCATGAGAATTAGCCCTAACAAAGCTTATTGTCTTCATTGTCTGAGTTGTTTTACTCATTAAAATCTAACCTATGTTATCACTCAACAAAAAAGGCTTTGTGGGAAAAAAAAACAACACAAAAATGAGGAAAGTTTGAAAAACCTCAAATTAGGCTTGGATGCAGACATTCAAGCGTGTCTGGAGATTTGTGTTTCATTTGCCTACTCAACAAGTTCAGGGATATCTCTGTCTGCATTAAAGCTGATAAATCGAACTAATCAAAGGCACCGGGCAATAGATGACCTCGGGAAAAAAAAAAAAAAAGTCAGTCATTCTTGCTCAGCCTGTACGTCTACGAGAGAAAAGAATAATCATCCTGTCTTGAGATTATTTCTGAGAAAAAAACCAAGCTAGATCGCCCAGCGGCATGCTGAACGACAGTCCTGTCGCTACTTCTCTTCCGCCTTTTCATTTTAAATCAATGTTTGCATACTGCTTGTCAGCATTCTCGGAGTCTCTCCAGCTTTATGGTGTACTAGCTCATTTCCAAGCATAGTCTATATAAGAGAAAATGTGCATTTGTTTCCTCCCACACCCACTCATAAGCATTTCACAGATGGCAGCATTGCAGCATCTTCCACTGGCTTTGTTTCTTTGAAAGTAGATTACAGGCCTATATGCTGTATGAGTGATTAATTACATTGCGGTGTATTCGTATGGGAGTGTTATGATCATCACTTTTCAATAGCCTTTGTTTTGCCAACTGAGGATTACAGATTTCCTTTGCTGCTTGTAAAGCTACTGTGAGTGAACTCGACGTCAGTGATTATATATGCATGTAAAACATGTCTCTAGCAGGCGAAAATATAATCCTAAATATATTAACATGTATGTTTCTGTCTCTCTCTGCCATCTGTTTCCCCATATTGTGGCACTACTTTTTCTTGGCTTTCGTCTTCCTGGCTACAGACGTCACTGTTGGCATCCCTGTTGGCGTTCTAGTGGCGTGCAGTTTGGCATTGCTGCTACTGGTGGGGTTAGCTTCCTGGAAACTGTGCTGGATACCTTGGCGCAAGAAGGCTGTGACGTCCTCCAGTTCTGTGGCCCTAACCGCGGACAGCTACCCGTCCCTTCAGCCGCTGTCGCGTGTCCCCAGTCCCCAGCAGCCCCTGGTTGGCATGGCTATGGAGAAAGTGAAGGAGTCGCTAACACCCATGGGCTTCCTGGAGGCAGCCGTGAAGATCAGCCACACATCACCTGACATTCCAGCAGAAGTGCAGCTCTCCATGAAGGAGCACTTCCTGCGGCGTACACAGCGCATGCAGAGACAGACCACAGAACCAGCCTCATCCACCAGGTAGGACATGTAATAATATCACTTCATTATATGCTTATACACACACACATTAGGTCATTAGGTATGTCCAGACCACTAAGCTTAGTGTGTAAAAGACAGGAATTTTCATAATTAGCATTGCTAAAAAACACACAACATGCTAGAAAAACACACAAATTCGAATATTTCACACAAGCATCAGGTGATTCTTCTTCCAACATGATTAAAGTCTCCAGAAGTGACCCAGTAAGTTAGTATATAAAGTATATAAAGCAGTTATGGATTAGTTCCTTTGAGACACAGTGTAACACAATGCCATTCTCTGTATCTGTATCTGTTTAATGCTCAAAATATTCATATCTGTATAAGTAAAGGTAGGAGTGATGTAATCCAATCATTCCTGCAGAGACACCAGAAAGAAGTCTGTATGCATGGTGTGTGACAGATCCTCAACCTCAAGCTACTTCCCTCTAGTACACATTCGCCTCTTTATTATTTGTTCGTTCCTATCTACAAAGATTTGTTAAATAAATTCAATCAGGTTTATTTCTTATTATACAGTAAAGTCAAACTGGTAGCCTGTTTCAACCCACTGTGACCCTGACCAGGCAAATACTAAGGAGTGAATGTCCACCAAGCTTCATATCTGACTGCTTGCTCACTCAATATTCCGTTTTGCAATTTTTTTCCTGCACAATACAATTCCCAATGCACAGCTCTCTCAGCTCACAACTCTCAACCAGATGTAAGCTTTCTAAAAAACCTGTATTTGTATCTGTTCGTTCCACATAATGTATTCATATTTGTTTACATCACTGTATGATAGACACCGTTGCATACGGTATATTTATTCATACAAACTCTTTTTTTTTGATGGGTTCATGTGCACTGTGAGTTCACTGGAACTGCAAAACAGACAGATTTAAGAACAGAATTATAAAGGTAAGGTACATAAAAGAAACCAGCGAATATCATAATAACACCCAGAGACGGTAACAATAGCAGACTGAGCCAATAACAGGGTCAACATGCCTAGTGGTAATAAGGGCAAATTACAGACAGATGACAATAACACCCAGGTAACCATGGTTACAACTCTCCTGTTAACAAGGAAAGTCCACGTCATGCTAATGATTCTGAACGCCACAGACGTAAATGCCGGATCCTAGAGCCAGTCAAAAAGAGTCAACATAAGCAGTAGATTTGATGTTTCCATTTATTTAGCTTTCTTACTAGGAGAGTGCAGAGATGTCAGGGAGGTCAATCACTTACAAATTGTCGTAGGCATCAAGCACAATAAACAGACACAGCAGATTGGTGAAGAGAGAGAGAGAGAGAGAGCAACTTAGGGCAGATGGAAATCAGTGGTGTCATGTAGCGAATGTCGTCCCATGCCAACAAATCTGTCTGCCGTGCCATCATTGATTTTCTGCATGTCCTCTGATAAAGACCAGTTCTTTCTCATGCTAATTTGTTAACATGAGGTGTAACCTGCCTGTCTTCGCTAGAGGAAATAGATCAGGGTATCATATGTAACATGAAGGGGCCTCCTGGTGGGATCCCGTGCACTCTGTGCTGCGGCCTGGGTTTAATTCCTGGGCAGGGAGCTAACCTAGCCACTAAAGAGTTAACTCTCAGTGCTGGTCCCAAGCCTGGATAAAATAGGATGGTTGCATCAGGAAGGGCATCCGGCGTAAAACCTGTGCCAAATTAAAATATACGGACTAAATGATCCGCTGTGGTGACCCCGAACAGGAAGCAGCTGAAAGAACAACAACATATGAAACATGAAGGAGGGAAAGGGAGATTAGTGGTTAGCACTACCTCCTAGTGCCTCACACCTCCAGGGTTAGGGGTTGGAGTTCCCTGTGATTCAGGTGTTTGATCGCACAGTCCAAAGACATGTATTGCAGGTTGATTGACATCTCTAAATTGTAGTGTGTGAATGGATGTGTGTGATTGTGCCTTGTGATGGATTGGCATCATGTCCAGGGTTTCCCTTAGAGATAGACTCCAGATTCCTGACCCTATGTAGGATAAGCGGACGAACATGAAACAAGACAACCCTATAAATTTTTGCATAAACATTGTGACAGAGCAGCTTTACAGAACTCAAGATGGAGCTTTAGATCCCTAATGTGCAAGCCAGAGGCAGCTGTGGTAAGGGAAAACCTCCTGAGAAGTCATGAGGAGCAATCCTTCAGAGAAACAATTAAAAAATGACAGCATACAGATGTATATAAGTAAAGATAGATAGTACTAAGAGTGCTGAAAGGGCTTTTAGTATGAGCAGAGTGTGAGAAAGAGAACAGAACAGTCTTTATGATTACAGCAGCAGCTCATATCCTACAACAACCCACTGAGATTAAGTAGTTAAGCACATGTTGGACTATTTTTTTTTTTGAGGGGTGCAAATATTATGTAACAGCATCCACACTAGTTGTATATCTATAAAACAGAAGTATATATGAAACCTCTGAAGTGATATACAGCTTCACTGTTGTTCATGAAACCAGGTTTTTCTTGAAATTCTGCAGATTTTTCAAACATTGTTTATTTTCTCTATATGCAAAACGATTAAGAAAATTGTTCAAACATTCTGTTTAAGTGCATGCAGAGATTGAATGAAACAATCAGCATTTTCACATCAAGTTACGAGTAGCAACGTTGCCAAAGCAATCAGGCATCTGAAATCTGATTAGTTCTACATGCTTCCGAGAGCAGCCTTTCCCATGCACACGCACATCGAGGGGAATTAATAATCCGCTTGTTGAAGACTTCAATTTGTGTGCTGCTTAAAAGTTAAACGGTGACTTAGCCGTGAGACGGAATCAGGAGGAGAAAGGCATCTAAGTTTTGGAGTCTTTATGTCACTGATCTGTGTATGAATTGTAGTGTCGTAGCCACAAATTAATTTGAGGAAAATATGCTAAGTAAACACGGCAGTGCAACCTGTTCAGTCGAAGCGATGTAGAAGTGATGGTATTCAAAACGTGCCATTTTAATATTTGTCTACCGTCAAACATATTAATAACGTTATTAGGCACAAGAGATAAAATACTCGTGACATTTCCATTCACCAAAGCACTATGCCACCAACAGGGTGACAATAACACCTTATAAATCCAGATCTACCCCTTTCTCTTCTCTTCCATGTCATCAGCTGTCACATTGACATCCCAGAGTGTATCTCAGAGACAAACAGGAAAAATTGACTGGTTAACTCTTTCTACCCAGCACATCTCCGTATAGGACATAAAATGAATAATTTTCCAGCTGTGTGTCTTATATAAAATGAGTCAGGACTCTGTTAGCTTTCAGTGTGAGATGTGTGCTTCTCCCTTACACAGAATTTTAGTTGTTGAAGATAACATTTTAGTTGCTTATGGACAAGCACTTGGAGCAATGAGAGAATTGATATGACCATTTACTTTAAAGATAGAAACTTTTTTATAGATAGATAGATAGATAGATAGATAGATAGATAGATAGATAGATAGATACTGTACAACTTTGTCATTTCAAAGTACAGGTAGATAGCAACAAAATGCTGTTTAGCATGTACCAGAAGTGCAAACAGTAGAAATTGTGCAAATGAACAAGTGCAGATAAATATGTAAATATGTACATCGATAAATAAGACTATGTCAGAGTGTGCATAGAGAGGTATGTGCAAGTAGTATTTACAGCAGATAAAGTGTCAGATGTAATTATAATTGTGCTACAAATGTGTGCATTATGTACAATGAATGTACAGTACAACAGTAATAGATAATATACAGTGTATATACAGATAGTATATAGTAGGTATAAGTATAGTATATATAAATGTATATAAATAGATAGACAGATAGATAAAAAAACTAGGTGTAATCTATAAAATGGACAATATGAAATTATTACCCCTAGTAAGCTGGATAAAAACAGAAATATTTATGGAAAATTATAAATTCTCAAAGCCCTGAGTGTCTACTTTCATATGGGCTTCATATTAGCTGTGAACTTCTGTGAAGCGAGACATGACAAAGACATTCAATGCTGAACATAGAAACAACCAAACAAGCACAAATTCCATTTTTTGGTCCCTGGGGTAAAGAATCAAAAATGTATCTGTAAGGTAGCCAGTAAAAAGAGATGACGGGATGTGATATTTGCCAATATATTCTGACTTTTCCATATGTTCAGTTGGGTGGTTAACACATCAAACATGTCACAGCTCATTACATACAGACATTTGGATCAGTCAGAATATATTTCAAAGTGTTCAAACCTAAAATCTTCCCCAGCTCCAATTCTCCATTTCCCAAACTCTTTAGCCAAACAATGAGAACAGTCACACAAACCACTACTTCAGTCTCGTCCAACAGGCTTCTAAGCCCAGCCACCTGTTAGCAATTAGCACACTCTCCATAAATAACCCAGACCTTGCTTGAATCGTATGCCTAGCATTCTGGTAGTGAGGTTATTGAGTAAGCTTTACTGAGAATCAACACAATTTTTGTTCCTAAAATTCCCCCTAGCCTAGTTCAGTCAGTCCAGTAATTTACTTAGACTACAGTATAGGCTTTCATTTTGGTTTTTCTTTCATCTGGATTTATCTTCTACCCTTGAATTAAACCCTGCACTTGCATTCAAACCTAGTCTGACCCTACACATTACTTCAAGTCTTGATTAAACAATTTATATATGGAAGCTAAAGGTTTGTGCTTTTTCCACACATTTCTTAACTGCTAATAAAATATCTGGAATAAAAAGTAGTCTGTGTCATGCTGCAGGTCTCAAAACAGGAGAAAACACCATGATGTTTTAACAACTAACCAATCAGGACAAAATCATCGCTGCCTGGTGTTCATGCTGTTTATATCACTAGCATTCAGCAATGCTAGACTAGAGTGTATGGATTTATTGGGAACACTCCAGTTGGGATTTATAGGAAAAGACTTGGATTCTAGGGAAGAATCAAGGAAAAGACTGTATTTGTTTGGATTCTGAGCTGTAAAACAGCTACCTTGAGCTAACACTTAGCAAAGTTGCTTACTACACCTTTAAGTTGGATATAATAATCATTTCAAAATCAGTGGCAGACATGAAATAGGAAAGTAATCAATGACATTGTGAATACTGTGACCATCCTGAAGTGTCCAAAATGTTTTATTACTCTAACACTGTTCCACAGCTATTTGCCAATGATTATAAATCAAAGTATCACAAAAAAACAAATATAATTATGTTATATATTATATATAATATAATTATATTATATTGTTCTTTACGTTTATAATACAAGGAAGCAGAAAATGCAAAGTCCTGAAGATTTACTGACTTTCACAGTGTACTGACATTGGAGACTCCTTTCATAAATGTTAATTAAATGGTTTTTCCTTACTGAAACTTCACCATATCAGCAATTACAAGTCCCTGTCTACTAGTTGCTGTTACATCACAAACGATAACATTTTAGAATAAACCTTAATGTTATAGACAGTGAAGTGACCGCTTCTGACTAATCAGATTTGAGAATTCAGCAGCACTAGGACATAAATGACTAGCTGTTAAAAAAAAAAAAAATACATACATATATGTAATTATGTAAGATATCAATAATCAGTTTGACTTCAACAATTCAACAAGAAATCCTTAAACACTGTCCATTTTTAATCTGGAAGTAATTAATAAACTGTTTGGTATTTATTTGGGACATATTCCCTCTTTATACTTATTCAGTTAACTGGATGATGGTTAATCCATATTCCCTTACCTGGGAGATCATTAATCTTTGTTCAGCACCAAAAGTATTTACAGTGGTTAATTAGCATTTTGACAGGTAAAGCTGTTCTCAAAGACCAGCACATTACAGTATGTTGGATATGAATGTGTTTTGCTGTGAAAGCTGTTGAAGCTAAATTAAAGCAATTTCACTGTCATGTAATGACAACTGTTGCATATAAATCAATAAAGGATTGCATATCGTGTGTACATATTAAATAAAACTCTAGGATTCAGAACAACAACAGTTTCCTCATCAACACAATTTCAGCCTCACATCTAAAACCCTTGGATGAAATCCTTGATCTAATCTGATATGCTTTCTGTCTGAATCTCATTCTCAGGCACAGCTCCTTCAAACGTCACCTGCCACGCCAGATGCAAGTAGGAAGTCTGGATCTGGGTGATGACTATGTGGACGTTGATGCGCAGCCCACAAGCATCGGGCGCATCAATCCTGAGCTCTACAAGCAGAGCATGCTTGAGAGCGAAGAGTCAGCCAAGAAAGGTAGCGGCAAGACCTGTGGTAAGATCAACTTCTCACTGCGCTACGACTACGAAAACGAGACACTGCTGGTCCACGTCCTCAAAGCTTTCGACTTGCCAGCTAAAGACCTCTGTGGCAGCTCAGACCCCTACGTCAAGATCTACCTGCTCCCAGACCGTAAGAAGTTCCAGACGCGAGTCCACCGCAAGACGCTCAATCCTACATTTGATGAAATCTTTCAGTTCCCAGTGCCCTACGATGAGCTGCAGAACAGGAAGCTCCACCTCAGCGTGTTTGACTTCGACCGCTTCTCAAGGCATGACATGATTGGCGAAGTCGAAATGGACAACCTGTTTGAGGTGTCCGATCTCTCCCGGGAGACTTCCATCTGGAAGGACATCCAGTACTCCACCACTGTAAGAGATTTTTTTTTCCATTCAGTTCCAGTGCAACTTCATAACATGTCAATAATCACTTTTAAAATTATTTTATTAGGGTTAGCCATGTTACAGTAACATTTTAATCAAAAAAGATCTTAAATGCACGTATAGTCTAAACTGCAGCACATGCAGTTAAATGCTTTTAATGATGGTCATCAGTGAAATTAATTCCCATTGGACAAATACGCTTAGGAATTATGATCCAGTTAATGTAAATAAAGATAAGGAAAGGCTTTGGGCATACAGTATGTGCAGCAATATGCAGTATTTGTTACACTTTGACAGCTTTTTACTGCCGTTGTTTAGAAAACCGCTCAGTTTTCAGGAGAACCAGTATCCCTTAATCGAAAACAAAAATACTGCCTATTTATCTGACTCAACAGTGCAGATTCTCTGTTTTGTTAAGATAAGAAAATCAATTGCTTGTATTTATCATGCAGCGCTATTGAGACAACCTTACCATCTCTTCTCCAGCATTCAGCACTTTCTCAGGGTTTTTTTTCTGAGACCTCAACCTGAATTACAATCTTAATTAATGTCAAGTCAGACATTTCAGCATCATCTGGCTTCATTAGGGTAGACGGTCGGTAGATCGGGCATTTCTGTGATAAATCTGCCATAAGAAGGATGCAGGAATCACCCAGTGTGTGATCTAGTCAAGTAAGTTTAGACTTGTGCCACTCTCTGGAAAAACACATGAACATGTCCTTGTCACCTTAAGGCAGGGCTGTCCAATCCTATCCACATGTGGGTGGAAGATTTCATTCCAATCAAGCAGAAGCCACACCTGATCTGATTCCACCTGTTTCATCAGTTGATTATTCTTTCTTACAAATGATGCCAGGGCTTCTGCTTGATTGGAATGAAGACCTGCACCTACACCAGCCCTTTCTGGATAATATTGGAAGTATCTTGACTATAGTACACCTGTAAGAATGATAATTGGATCTTAGTTAGCTTTTATCTTTTGACATATACTATATAGTACCTCTACAGGTGAAACATAGACACTATTTAGATGGTGACTTAAGTTCAAAGCTGCATTATTCTTAACCGATTTTTCTTGCATCAGAGGCTAGGCTTCCCAATATCATCTAGACTTTTAAACACAAGCATTTTCTGTGGAAAAAACCTACGCAATGCAAACATGTGGTAGCTTAGTGGTTAAGGTGTTGGACTACTGATTGAAAAGTTGTAAGAGTCCCAGGTCCACAAAGCTGCCGCTGCTGGGCCCCTGAGTAAGTCCAAGCCTCAGTTATTCATCTGAATAAAAAGGGAGTTAAAACGAAGGTTGCTCTGGATAAGGGTGACTGCCAAATGCCATAAAAGAAAAAAGAATGCAATAGCATTTTCTTCCTTTGCTATCGAATACACCATTAAATAATATGCTGTATAGGATTCTAATAATTTGCCTGTATACTGTATTACTTCAGATATAGTCCCATATATAACCATCAAATTACTGACTGCAAATTTGGTTTAATTGAACAATATGGTTTATTGTTGAACAAAGTGGTTAATTCATTTGTCAGCTTCCACAATATCCAGCACATTCCAGTTTTTAGATTTTAATCATGTTCATAAATTAATGAAGCCACAAAATACTTAATTAATGTCATTAAATTGTAATATGATGAAAAATAGTGCCTCTATTATCACATGTTTAATTGGCTATATTGAGTTGTCAGATGAATAAATAGCGCTGTTGTTTTTGTTAAATCAATGTGATCTCCTGTAAAGGAAGTTGGAGGATAAGCTTACACACCTACACACACTTACAGCTCACTTTAAGCAAGTGTTGAGTATCAGTAAACTCTTGATTAAACATCAGTGAGATAAGTCCTGTCTTAGATTAAAAATCTGCCTCCTCTTGCCTCTGCCTCCTCGAACTTTCAAGAGACACGATTTTAATTAAGTAATTATTTAATCATGAAATATTCATTCATAAACAAGCAATGTAGTATTTAATATTGGCCTGAAATGTCATGCCATATTTTTTCAGTGTCTACACAGTCTGAGTGTAATTTAAATTTTCTCTAAATTACCTATTATGGTTATATTCCAACTGTCAGACAGAGGCACTTGTCTTACTAAACTGCCTCTTGCTTGAGCTGTTATCATTCTTAAGTTCAGGCTCAAAATCGTATGCAATTGAGGCTGCGTTTAAAATTCAGTCACTGTAATCTGATCAAGCAGATCGGATCATTAGCTCGTCATGCTTGTCAACATCACGTGGCTTCTATATCTGTATATCTGATCAGATCTCAATATTTAAAAAAGTCTGCAGAGGAAAAATGGCCCCGCAACCAGAAGTTACGGGAAGTTTTACCAATCTCGTAAAATGAGAAGGATGAGGAGGTTTCAAATGTTACTAAGGCTGGCCTAATGAAAACAGTAAAAAGAAACCTATGGGTCCAAGATAGTTGCCAGCTGTGGTGGGAAAAATGTGCATACTTTACAGAGAATGAATTGTTCTGTAATTTTCGGATGTGTTTTGTGTGATGTTGATCTGTGAATGCAGACACGATGGCTAGATTGCGTTTATGGTATAGTAGGATCCCATCACAATGTGTCCTCGACTACCTTCGAACCAGGATATGTTGAATAACATTCCGATCACAAATGCGTTTACACTTATCTTTTCAATGCATATGTGGACAACATCCAAATTCAGGTCGCATTTTAATACTAAGTGTAAACACAGCCTGAGACACTTCTGAAGTCCTGTTGTTAGCTTTACCGCATGAATACCAGTGTCATTTCTTGTCATTTTTACACTGAAAGTAAAAAAAAAAAAGAAATATTATTGATGTTACCATTCAACAGGACAGGAAAGCGAGAGTGAGAGTGTGTGAAAAAAAATCCTTGAGAAGAGTCATAAATAATCCCTGCTATGGCATAATATTTACATTTTAAAAACCCGTCAATGACAGAAAGTTTCCTTGCTAGTGATTCACAAGCAAACGATAAATGGTGAGATTGATCTTGAAGGTTGTAAGATAAGACAACTTGCTGTTTTACACTCAATTAGTTGCTTAATGGTAAGAACTCAAGGACAAATGAAGGAAAGCTACAGCCATCATGAGTTACCCAGTGAACGAAAAAAAAAGCCTTTTAGTCTGATTTCCTGCAATAAAATATCTCTGTTTCTTAAAGACATGTGAAATGAACGTGTTTCCGTTTGTGGTGGCACTAATTGTTCTGGTGTTTTTCCATGCTTAGTAATTGATGCTAGCAGAGAAGTGGAAAAAAAAAAATACTCTGCACTCAATTATAGAGGAAGCGGTGATGCAAGAGATTTAACGAGACACACAGTCCAGCAGAAGGCTGGGATTAGACAGTTTTGATATGGCTTCATGTTCATTACAGTGACTGTTTCATCACGAATTAACTCATTGACAAGCTGGAAAGCATAATGTGTTTGGCATTTTAGACCCTTGCTAAAGCTCAAAGGACACTTTTCTCATGGTACTGCATTCAGGGCATTTTCTGTCAGCACTCACAAACAAAACAATAGGGACAAAAAAAACAGTTGTCACTTTCTATTATGTATGTAAGCAGCAGCAACTGAAGTCCTTACAAATCTGTCTGCACTGTTCCACTTTGGGGTCGTCTGCAAGAGTAAAATCTGTTGCACAGAACAAATACTGTGTTTGTATGTGATCAGTAAAGTGACAGATGACAATATGGTTTCTATGTCAGTGTACAACATGGAGACAGTTTTATTGTGGGTGGAAAAATAACATGATGCCAACTTGACAAGCGACATATGAATTTAGATTTAAATTTTGTATAGCGATAAGAGTTGCAGGATGTTCCCCAAATTCCTTTCAATCCACATTTGGTTTCTATCTAACCATTAGTCCTGTTTTCTTAAAGATTTTTTAGCTTTCTAATGTAAGTGAGTTTGACACTGGGATGTTTTTTAACCCCATGAAATCTGTCCCTGCCCATTTTTCCAAAACTTTGTCCCTAGGATCAACAGTGGCCTAGAGTAGACCGCCTAAAAAATTAATAATGTATAGAAAAATAAATATTCTAGTCCAGGTGTCGGTTTTTCTAGACACATTAATAGAAACCTGTGATTTGAACTGCAGCCAGAACTACAGTCAGAGCTGCTGTTGTGGAAAATTAATCGGCAATTTTATAATTCAATAGCACTCTAGTATAAATATATATAAAGATAAGAATTTGGATGCTTTTCAGTCTCAAAGATTTTTTTTTCCTAATATCATCTTAGGGAGTTTTTCCTTCTCAAGCAACCGTCGCCTGTGGCTTACTCATTAGAATGATTTTTTACTTTATAATTTATACCCGAAAGCTGCTTTGTGACGATGTCTATTGTTAAAATCGCTACACAAATCAAATTGAATTGAACTGAATTGATTTATTTCTAATAGGTCAGCATTTCGAAGCAAAAAAAACAATAAATAACAATCAAGTTTCTCTTGATCAGTGTAGTTAAAGTATGTAAAGACATTCTGAAAAGAATTATTGGAGTTTAACCCTGGACATGGATAGAAAGGATTTTGTTGTTTACAGTTTTTATTATATCTCATTAATTAGCAAAGTATGAAATTAGCTCCATGTAAAATACCAGTAGCTTTAAGAAAGTAAAGAAAGAAAGGAAAGGAAGTTCTTGAATGTTACAGCACACTTGAGTCCATGTCTATTACCAGAGTATCTTGTGATCAATCAGCGTTAGTCAGCTCCAATATCCACTGACTCCTTTTCTATCAAAGCAAAGTGCACTTTAATGTTACTTTCTAGATCCTTTTTTCTTTGTCAGTGATTCACCCTGGAGTGTGACTATTGGTGCTTCCTTCAAGCAGCTTTTAATAGCATCATTGCACTCACATTAGTGCTCCGCAAATCAACTTCGTGCACAGAAAGACGTTAAGCCACAGCGGGAGAAGAGTCAGGGCCCCTGTCCATCCCTGAGCGGCTTAGCCGGCTCATTTAAAGTGATTAGAGTTTCCACCAGTCTTAATGCTGTGGACAGGGTGAGACTGACTCAGGCACATTGGATAAATAACAGCCCTTCCACTTCATCTTACATGCTTAGCATCCGAACAGGCTTGGGTGGGCTCAGCGCCTGAAGCTGCCACTGACTCTTGTTTTTTTTTTTTTTGGTCTCCATTTTTGACCTGGCTTGAACTTTGAGGAAGCGATGGCTAACCTACCAAGGCTGTGTAGTGACAAAAAGTCAGAGACTTTCAGTGGTATTGACGGATAATTAGCGCCCAGTTGGGGTGGCGTCTTTTCTTAGTGAGATATAAGAGCTAATTGGGCAGGGTGGTGGTATCTGTCCAAACAGCCCACCACTCAGACCTCAGCAGTGAGTCACAGGCCTATTAAAGTCACCCCAGCAGTCACAGTCAGAAGTGCCAAGCTACAGCAGCAGATACCCACTTAAAATGTTTCCTAGAGCCTAATGACATACGTATGAGGCACCGAATTGTTATACTTATGTCTGACTGCCAAATTATTCCCAGGTTGAAAGTGACTCGGGGGGGAAAAACAAACACAGTATGTAGCACCAAAGTAGAGCCACTGCTGCTTTAATGGTGCAAAACCAGACAGAGGTTTTGCCCAATAGCAAGTGTGAGTCATGAAAAAAAAATGCATTAGTAATGATTTAGGTATCTGTGACATCATCGGATACTAAAAAGAAGCGTATTCAGATTTTCTGGTTTCATCAAATATTATATTGTTGACATAAGAATCTAAATGTTATCGTATTGCAACAGATCTGATCGCATTGTCAAATATCAAATCACTGCTAAATGATTCATATGTTTACACCTTTGCTATGTATGTGCTGTAGTGAACTGGACACTTAATAACCCTCAGTTTGGAATCAGATACCGGCTGATAAAATCTGTGATTCTGAGCCAGTGCAATTTTTCTCTTTTTTTTTTACCTTTAGTGGTAACCAAACATTTTTTCCAGAGGACAAAAAGATTGAAATTCCACCTGTTTGGTTGTTTCCAAGTTCAGTATTGATTGTCTTGCTCATGTCACTCACAACAGCGGGGGATAATATGAAACTGTTTTATCTTTAATTAAAGGATCCAAGAAAAAAAGCCCCACAAAAACCACATAAGCAACATATGAATTTAGATTTAAACCACAGAGGTGTTTCTATCTTCAAAGTAAATGGTGATATCAAACCCATTTCTGCTCTCTGAGATACCCCAAGTGCTTAATCTTGAGCCACAAACATTCTCTGTAAGATTATCCAACAGAGGGAAAAACACACGTGTCAGGACTCATGTTCTATCAGACTTACCATGATAAAATAATTCCTTTTTTTATATGAGGACCGGAACGCAGGTTTTCCAGACATACAGCACATCCTTAATATTAATAAATGCAATAAATAATGTTAGTAAATGGAGTCTTAGATTTCTAATAATACTCCTTAAACATTTCCTCGATAGCATATTTTTGCTTATAAGCACATGATATTTCAGGTCATCAAAGGAAATTATTTTACTGAAATTCTATTGGTCATGCCATGAGTTCACTGAGTCAACTTACAGTAGCTTGCTCTCACTTTTTCTGCTCGATCGCTGTTGATTTTCACTCCACTGACATTGTGTTTGTGTGTGAGACAGGAGAGCGTGGACCTTGGGGAGATCATGTTCTCACTATGCTACCTGCCTACAGCTGGAAGACTTACACTCACTGTAATCAAGTGCAGGAACCTCAAGGCCATGGACATCACAGGATATTCAGGTAGCTTCTTTTTACTTTTTAAAGAATAATATAGTTTCATTTTATTAAATATATTGTTTCATATCTGTTAAACAATGAATTTGACTAGAATTATCTTCTCGTAGCACTTGGGAATGTAAATGCCCCATGATATACTTTTCAAAATCAATTTTTTAATATTTCCTAGCTGTGCACCATTAACTTGATTGAAATAGGGCCATATCATTAAAACTGCCAGCAAATATAGCTTCGATGTGAGCTCAAAGCAATGGATATAAAAACTAAGTGTCTTGTTATATAATGGTTTTAAATGGCAGCAATATTTGATCGTGACTCCACTAAAAAAATGTTTCATGTCACAAATTTAATTCACATGCAGTAAACCCAGGCTATTAAAATGTGCCCAAAGCACATTTGGTGTCTGAGTCAAACATCCCTATCCAATTTGTTCCGCTTGAACTGGGAGTAGTTTGGTGCCTGAGTAATGTACAAAAATAATAAATCATACATATCACCCACCCACTGATACATGGTAAAGCTGGAAATCAGTATGCAGTAATGATAGTGGACTGTATTGTAGGGTTCGTTGCAATAAAGCGCTGGATCTCCAAGACTCGCTCTGAATACTAAGTTGATCATCAGTAGTCTGATGAAACAAGTCATACTTAAAGAGCAAGCCAGTCTATGGGACCTCCTGCTTCCATCCAGCTCAAGCTTTCTCTTAATGCTGACATGACTGATCTGTCTGCTCAGCTGGTCATTAAACTCTTGAGTGGAGTTGAACCGTGCTCAGGTTTGCTTTCCAGATGCGTAGAAGTGTTTCTATTCAGGATCCTGAAGCATTTGGTGGAAAAAAGTTTAAAAAAAGACATTAGAAATTGGCAACACATGGCAATGATTTCCATTCAACAGAACGGCAGTGTACAGGTAAAAAGGATTAATATTATATTTTGGGTTGATTCAATATCATGAATTGTTCAGCTGTAGGTTCTTATATTGATATCAGGGATTGTGCAAAGAGAACAACACAAATGCTTTGCAATTGTTATTATTGTTAAAATCTGAGTAACTTATTCCTGTGTTTGCACAGATCCCTACGTCAAAGTGTCTCTCATTTGTGACGGGAGACGTTTGAAAAAGAAGAAGACCACCATCAAAAAGAATACACTCAACCCCACCTACAACGAAGCCATCATTTTTGACATCCCTCCAGAGAACATGGATCAAGTCAGCCTGCACATCTCTGTCATGGACTACGACCTGTATGTAAAACTCATGCAAACTCAGTGTTCAGGGTTTTGTGAATTTATTCGCTCTGTCTTGGGTTGTAATGATATGAGCCAAATCACCATATAACACATGATTAGTTATTAGTGAAGATTATTTAGGAATCACCCATTAATTTACATGAAAATATCACAATATTTAACAGAGACAGATAAAGAAATAAACATCTGTAGGATTGTTATCTAATCTTTGGCAAAAAGATTTGGCACACAGTATAAATGTTGAATTTTGTACTTTATATTTGTAAGGATGCACCAGAGGCAGGTTTAGCAGAATCCATAATGCAGATCTTTATTAAACAAGACGGCAGGCCAGAATCAGTATCGATGTGGCAGTGCAAAAGGGTCAAAACCGGGAAATAAAACACTAGAGTAAACTGAAACAAAGCCGAGAAACGAGAGACGTAGAAAACAGGGACAGGCAAGGATCATACACGAAAATAGCAATCAGAGGCAAATAGCAAGGCTTGGTACGTAAACTACTAGAGAGAACAATACTTCGCAGCTAACAACAGACAGCATGCTGCTTATATAGCCGAGCAAGAACAAAGCCATAGCCAGAAAGTATTCGGGTGATGGTGCCCTCTGGTGTTCTGGCTCTACGTATGACGTTACAGAACCCCCTCCTCTAGGAACACCTCCAGGTGTTCGGCGACGCGGGCGCCGACGCGGGCACCCCCGCGGGCACGGGGCAGGTCGGTTCGGGAAGTTCAGGTGGAATTCTTCCGTGAGAGAGGGGTCGAGAATGTCCTGAGCATTGACCCAGCAGCGTTCTTCCGGGCCGTACCCCTCCCAATCCACCAGATGTTGAAGGTGTCCACCTCGACGACGAGAGTCAAAAATCGTGCGTACCTGATATGCTAGAGAACCATCAATTTCCAACGGAGGGGGTGGTTCGGTGATAGTGGGGCTGAAGGTCTGAGGTTCATGAAAGGGCTTCAGTAAAGAGAGTAAAGAGTAAAGAAAGGTGGGAGAAATGCGGTATGTGGTGGGAAGCTCGAGGCGGAAAGAAACAGGGTTCACTTGGCGTAGGATTTGGATCGGGCAACAAACTTGGGGCTCAGCTTATGACACGGGAGTTTCAGTCTTAGATTTTTTGTAAAGAGCCATACTTTCTGCCCCACTTGGTAAGTAGGATGAGGGCACCGATGACAGTTAGAGTGAATTTCCTGTTGTCGGATCGCCCTTTGGAGGCGCACATGAGCTCTCTCCCATACCTCTTGGCTACGTCTGGACCAGTCCTCAACCGTGGGCACATCTGAGGGTTCCCTGGACCAAGGGAAGAGGGGAGGTTGGTAGCCCAGCACACACTGGAAAGGAGTTAAGCCGGTGGAGGTGTGACGCAATGAGTTTTGGGCATACTCAGCCCAAGGGAGAAACTCACTCCATCAGTGCTGTTCGCGGCTACAGTAAGTTCTTAGAAATCTTACAATCTCTTGATTAAGCCTCTCTGCTTGTCCATTAGACTGAGGATGATACCCAGAGCTGAGGCTGATGCCGATTCCTAGACGTTTACAAAACTCCGACCACACACGGGAGGTGAACTGTGGGCAGCAATCAGAAACAATGTCCTCAGGTAGGCCATAGTGACGAAAAACTTCCTGGAAGATTGCGGTAGCAGTTTCCATGGCGGTAGGTAAACCCTTCATGGGGATTAGCTTACATGACTTGGAAAACCTGTCAATTACTACCATGACTGTAGTGAAGCCTTGCAAGACAGGGAGGTTGGTGAGGAAGTTCACTGCTAAGTGAGACCATGGTCGATGAGGAATGGGCAGTGGCTCTAGGAGTCCTTCGGGCAGCTGACGACTGGTTCGGGACTGAGCGCAAGTCGAGCATGAACGGACAAATTCCTCTGCATCATGGTTGAGGGATGGCCACCAGAATCGTTGTCGCACCAGCTGAGTGGTTCTGTGGATGCCTGGATGTCCAGAACTCGGGCTCTCATGGATCCACTGTAAAACTCGCTGGCGGAGACTCGAGGGCACATATACTTTGGTAGGAGGAACAGTAGGGGGAGGAGTTTCGGTAGACTGCGCTTGTTCGATGTCTCTCATTAGGTCCCATTGTACGGGGGCTATTCGGACGGATGGTGGGAGGATAGTGTCAGGACTGGCAGGTGGTTCTAGGGTCTTGTGGATTCTGGACAGAGCATCGGCTTTCCCGTTCTTAGAGCCTGGGCGATATGAAACTGAAAACTGCATTTCTGCAAAAGCATTTCGGAGATAAGCCAGGTTTCTATGATCTGTCAGCACCAGGAACGGATGGCGGGCTCCCTCAAGCCAGTGTCTCCATTCTTCAAGGGCAGCTTTGATGGATAGCAGTTCCCTGTTCCCAACGTCATAGTTTCTTTCTGCCGGCATGAGCTTACGGGAGAAAAAGGAGCAGGGATGAAGTTTCTTGGACTCTGGCTGGCGTTGGGAGAGCACGGCACCTATTCCACTACTTGATGCGTCCACCTCCACTACAAACGGTAGCTCAGGGTTAGGGTGGCAGACTATCGGAGCGGAAGAGAAGTTCACTTTTAGTCTCCGAAATGCAGTCCGGGCTTGATCCGTCCATGTCAATTTCTTGGGTTTGCCTTTCAACAGAGAAGTTAACGGGCTTGCAATAGTACTATAATTTTGGATGAACCTCCTGTAGAAGTTTGCGAATCCGAGAAAGTGTTGTAAACCTTTGATAGACGTGGGTTCTGGCCAAGATGTTATGGCGGATACTTTCTTCTGATCCATTTCTACTCCCTTGGGCGAGATTAAGTACCCTAGGAAAGCAACAGAAAAACAGTGAAACTCACACTTTTCTAGTTTGACATATAGGCTATGGTCCATGAGGCGTTGAAGGACAGCACAAACATGAGAGATGTGTTGTTCATAGTTGGTGGAGTAAATAAGAATGTCGTCAATATATGCAATGACGAATTTATTTAACATATCTCGGAATACTTCATTAATGAGTGATTGGAAGACGGCTGGGGCGTTCGTAAGTCCATAAGGCATGACCAAGTACTCATAGTGTCCATGTGTTGTGTGAAACGCTGTCTTCCATTCATCGCCCTCTCTGATCCGGATAAGATTATATGCGCTGCGCAGGTCAAGCTTAGTGAAGATCTTGGCTCCTCGTAACTGTTCGAGTGCGGCGGGCACAAGAGGAAGTGTATAGGGATATGGAACTGTGATAGCATTCAGGCCTCTGTAATCAATGCAGGGTCGAAGACCTCCGTCCTTTTTTTCCACAAAGAAGAATCCTGCAGCAGCTGGTGACGTAGAGGGGCGGATGTATCCAGCCGCTAAGGCTTCTTCGATATATTCCTCCATAGCTTGTTTTTCAGGGAGAGATAAAGGATAAATGCGATTTTTAGGAGGTGTGGTGTTAGGAAGGAGGTCAATAGCACAATCCCAGGGTTGATGCATGGTAACTCGGCGGCCTTCTCTTTACTAAAGACCTCTTGGAAATCCTGGTATTCTTTTGGGAGGGTGATTTGGAGAGATGCCATTGGGCTTTCGATGGAGGTGGAGAGGCATGGACGGATCATCTTATCGGAAAAACAGTTCTTGATGCAAAAGGAAGACCACTTTCTTAGTTCTCCATCCTTCCATGAGATATCTGGGTTATGAAGTTGGAGCCAGGGAAGGCCTAGGACGACGGGGTTAGATGGGGAGGTAATGACGAAGAAGCTTAGTTTTTCTCGATGAAATAATCCAATCTGAACTTCTATGACAGATGTGTGATGAGTTAGTAGGCCCTTCCCAATAGGTTGATCGTCAATGGTGGTGACTCCTAGCGGTGGGATACATGGGATGATAATGAGTCCGAGTTCTTTTACTAGATCGTGGTCAATCAGATTTAGTGCAGCCCCGGAATCGATCAGCGCTGTGACGAGAAAGCGAGAATCCTTATGCAAGAAGCTAACTGGCAGAGAAACTTTAGAAACCAGTCTCACGACCTCTACCTGGGAGGTGGTAGGCTTTACGGGGCACTGGAAGATCCGTTGACCTGGTTGTCCGCAGTAGAAACACAGCTGCTGCTGGAAACAGCGTTCGCGCTCCTCCTCTGAGACGTGAGACCTCCCCAGTTGCATCGGCTCAGCAGCTTCCTCTCTCTGGCAGTGGTATTCCATAGAGCGGCGCGGTGTGGAGCGAGTAGTGGGGGTCTGTGTACAATGCTGGCGGCGTAGGTTGTCCAGGCGAATAGCAGTGGATATATACTGGGAGAGTGTTGTAGTAATGTCCCTGCACGCCATTTCAGCTTTCAATTCTCTGGAAAGTCCTTCCCGAAACACCGCTATTAATGCCGCCTCATTCCAGCCTGACTGAGCAGCAAGCGTGCGAAACTCAATAGCGTAATTAGCAGCAGTAGCAGTTCCCTGGCGTAATTCCAATAACTGTACGGAAATGTCTTTACCTCCTGCCGGATATTCAAACACTTCCTTGATTAGGTTTGCAAAGTAATCCGCCGAGATTTTGACTTGGGGATCCGAATCCCACACTGCTGACGCCCAATCCAGTGCTTTACCCGTTAGAAGAGACAGCATGAATGCGCATCTTATGGTTTCGCTGCCGTAGGCTTCCGGTTGTACAGCAAAAAAGTTGTCCACTTGATGCAGGAAGCCCCGGCATCGATCGGCGGCACCATCAAACTTCTCCGGCAGCGCAAAGCGTGGTAATTCTCAGTGCGGAGGTGGCACAGGAGCTGAGGCCGTGGCCGGCGCTTGTTGTTGTAGCAGCCGCACGTTGGTGGCTTCTAACTCTGCAACCTGGTCCTGGTAGCACCGGATCATATGCCCTTGGCGAACGATGGTCGCACTAAGATCCGCTGGATTCTCCGCAGGCGAAGTATTCTGTAAGGATGCACCGGAGGCAGGTTTAGCAGAATCCATAATGCAGATCTTTATTAAACAAGACGGCAGGCTAGAATCAGTATCGATGTGGCAGTGCAAAAGGGTCAAAACCGGGAAATAAAACACTAGAGTAAACCGAAACAAAGCCGAGAAACGAGAGACGTAGAAAACAGGGACAGGCAAGGATCATACACGAAAATAGCAATCAGAGGCAAATAGCAAGGCTTGGTACGTAAACTACTAGAGAGAACAATACTTCGCAGCTAACAACAGACAGCATGCTGCTTATATAGCCGAGCAAGAACAAAGCCATAGCCAGAAAGTCAGTATTCGGGTGATGGTGCCCTCTGGTGTTCTGGCTCTGCATATGACATTACAATATTAATTTTAGTTTGGTTTATATTAATGGTCTTCATATAAAAAAGTTCTATATTAACAGATCCTTCACAGGAACGGTAGATCAGATGATCAACATAATCAATGGCTAATAATAAAGAAAATATGTTTTTAATATGTTTTTAATAAGTAGATATTTATTTAACATTTAGGGAAGGAGTCTCCAGTGTCAATGCGATAGGTTTTCTGCCGTCTATGAGTCTTCATGACAGATGGGTTTGCACTTTTTGTTTTGTCTTTTTTTTTGGTGGAGAAATAAGCTGGTGAGGAAAAGATTGTTTACAGCTGCTATAACTCTAGATGAGAATATGATAACTTGATTGTGATGATCCACAACATTAAATGTTTACTTTAAAGGAAATGTAAGAGAGAGAGAGAGAGAGAGAGAGAGAGGGAGAGAGAGATATTGTGGTGTATTTGTGAATATTCCACTGACAGAAGAAATTAAATCCAAATTGACTTAAATTAGAAGCTACAAATTTACGAAACACTGAGGTTTGGATTAAACCCAATTCAATTTCAATGACCCAAACAGTCTAATAGTTATAAACAATCAGTTATAAATGTTATAACTTTGACTATGAAATGTTGGTCTGTAAATATATTTTTAAAGACTCCCTGGTCTCCCTGGACCCCCAAATCCCAGTTTTCCCAAAACCAGTGTTCTACAGGAAGTGAGCCAATCCAAAAATAACGGGGTTACTCAAAGAATGAGAAAAACAGTATGCATAAATCTGCTAAAATTGATTGCCCTGTTTTACAGTCTATGGTTCCTGAGACTTGCTGCATCTGGATGTTGCATGTGTGTGTGTGTGTGTCTGTGTGTGTGTGTGTGTGTGTGTGTGTGCAAATAGATGATAAATCACACTGGGAAAAATTGTGAAATCTTCACCACAGACTCATGGTTTCATGAATTCATGGTCCTTGGTCCAGATTATTGTCTCCCTTAACATACATTAACCTCCTTTATTTATTTTTAAACAGAGATTATTACGACATCATGGTGTATAAATTGTACTGTTTCTTAGTTTCAAGCACACAACCATAGCCTCTAACATGACCTTTTATTCTGTTTCACTCAGAAAAGCTTTGGTTTCTAGTCCCAGATTCTCAGAAAGAAGGTGATGGTGTATCAGAGAGAAATATAGAGGGTGACACATTTACTCACATTGAAGCTCTGAGGAAAAGGTCAGGAGAAGGTAGTGGTAATCACAGGAAGCTCCTGTTTATAGAGACGCTGCGGTTTGCGTCATGTTTGGACTCAAGGAAGGATATCATAAAGCAACAATATTGCTAAGTTCAGTTATAAAATATTTCATATGCATACGATGGGATTACAGTGTCCACAGTTATGTGTTGTATTCATGACTTTTAATGAGATCATGTTCATATTTATATGCCTGTTCATGAAATATACCAAAACAGATTCATATCTTTGTGCCACATGTATGTTCATATAATAATAATAATAATAATAATAATAATAATAATAATAATACAATATCTTATTCTTCTTCCTATTATTATTATTATTATTATTATTATTATTATTATTATTATTATTATTATTATTATTGAGTGAGTATTTGAGTGAGGAATAAAATATTTTGCTACAATCATCAACAAGGAAGTGGTGTGAATTGACCTGACATGAATCAAAGTTACTATTACTACCTTAACACTGATGAATTTCTTATAACATGTCCTGAAGTGTGTCATTCCTGTAATACATTTACATTTAATACATTCCATAATAATTTACCAGTTTATTTATTTGTAAAAATGTGATATTTGTTAATAATAATTTCATTTAAAGTTGCTGAACACTGGTGAAGCAAGTTATCACTTGCATTATAGTAGCTGTAAACAGTCATTTCCTTACTAGCCTCTCTTCTTATTTATTTATTTATTCATTCATTCATTCATTCATTCATTCATTCATTCATTCATTCATTCATTCATTCGTTTTTATTGTTCTTCCCGCAATCTCCTGCAGCCCTCTGTCCTGAAGATTTTCTCATGTTGGAAAACATAAATTTCTAGCTGAGTGTTAAACAGCACTGACTCTAGAAAAAGTAATAGCAGTAAGTCGAAGAGTCCCTGTTACTATAGAATCGATATGTATTAGAACGAGCACATTAACGTAAATCTTGCAGCCGGTACTTTAGCCCAAGCTGCTGTTCCAGAAAACGAGTCAGAATCTTTCGACCAATCGGAGAAATCGACAGGGTTATGGTAGAAATGCTGAGTCACTATTATTTCCTGAAATAATATTTGCTAACTAATTTATAATACACATGTTTGATGTTATGTGAATTAAAAAAAATAAATAGCTGGTACACAAATGACATGTGATGTGTACATGTTTATTCTTTTCTTCCTTTTCCAGGGTGGGTCATAACGAGATCATTGGCGTGAACCGTGTAGGATGCGGAGCTGAGGGCCTCGGCAGAGACCATTGGAATGAGATGCTGGCGTACCCGCGCAAACCCATTGCACACTGGCACCCCTTACTGGAGCCCAAGAAATCAGAAAAAGAGGTTTGGGTCCTTTTTCATTTCCTTTGTGGAAAATTTTATATGTTTATTTAAACTTGGAAGGGTGGAAGTTCAATTTTCAATAAGTGGGAATTATGTATCCCAAAAAAAAACAACAACAAATAATTATGATTCAGTCCATGCCTGAACTCTCTGAAGATCCTCTTCAAGACCTAATATTAATAATTCAGTGAATGTGTCAAATGATGTATTATACATTTATATATATAAACACAATCTCTCATGTAAAAAAAAGGCTGTAAAACAATAACAGTTTTAATGTTTAATGAATCACTCTTGAGTGAGAATGGCGTGGCTGCTTCCTTCTGTTGCCAATGTTATTTTCAACAGCTTTTCCTGTCTTCTCTTTTCTTTTCAGTGGAAAACCAGGACTGCTAGTTTTGACAGTCAGGGTTCCTGCCCTTCCCCCAAAGCCCCCGCCAGCCCTTGAATGGAACCACATGTGCCCCAGAAGGCCTGGCTCCCTTTCCTGCTGTCTGTCTGTGTGCCCGAGGAAAAAAATAAAAAGCAACAAAAAGTAAACCAGAACATCAAAATCCCTGCCATCGCCAGGTCTACTCGGTTTCTCCAGGGCTTCTAAGCACCAGTTCCATGCAGTATTTCTCTAAAACCTCTGGAGTCCGAACCTTGTTTTGCAGTCAGTTCTTGGAGGCCTTGTGCACAAATAATTCACGGAACGCGACACCTTTTTTCGTACAGCAGAAGAATTTTTTTTCCCTACCTTTCAAAAGGTGGATGAAATCTGACTATGGCATTATCAGAAGAATCACTTCAACAGGATGAAGTTTTCCTTGTAGGATGATCACATTACTCAGCGCTCGCTGCTTGGAAAAAAAACAGCTTATCTCCGAGAGCCGAGCGTCTGGAAGTTAAAGGAAGGACAATTCAAGCCAGAAAACGGAAAAAAGACTCAATTTAAGGCAGTGAGAAGTGATAAGAATAGAAGAGAAAAATTAATTGTCAGCGTTTAGACGTGAATAAACCTCTCCAGATTCTTCTGGGACTTAACACAGATGTTGTCGAAACTTTTACAATAGCCGTCTTGAGCTTTATTGATGTCGTACAAAAAAAGAAAAAAGAATTGTGTTAGTTATGCCATTTAAAAAAAGATGCGTTCGCCAATTCAAGCAGAGCACAAAGATCTCAAGTGCTTTCCTTACTGTCCTCCAAATAGAGATATTTTGCGATGGTGTTATTGGTGGATGATAGAATAGTAACATTTATCTATGTTAAATTAACACATTTAGACAAAACAATGTTAGTCAGTACATTAGTACTCATGTTCTCAGTAGTCTCTCTGTAGTTTTTTGATCTCCATTTGAACTTTCTGCTAAAGATTTAAAGTAGTTTTATAGTTGAAGCTCATGTTAATCTGTTTTTGCTGTCAGTTAATCATCACTTGTGTTCAACGACTCCGTCATCGGGTTGTTTGATACGCAGTACCGGAAACAGATTTTATACAACTAAAAATTAAGGGCAGATGACGGTTAACAAAGTCAACCTTTTCTTAAACTTGACATATTATTCGCACAAAACGAAGCACCAACAATTCCTCTACAGGAATAAGACATGTGGAGTCATGATACAAATCTCTAGATGACAAAAACTCTTTAAATCAATGTGGCACTTCAGGTGTAAATTAGGATATTTGAAGCCTGAGTGTTATGAATTACACACATTACACTTAGGATAAAAGTTTAAATGCCATTTTCTGACTCTTCAGAAAGCACGGTTGCACTCCAGCAATTTACCAACAAGTGCTCTACATATGAAGGATTTATTCATTATTGCTGTAATAACTTGGCTGTTGACTGTATTTGTCACGCTTAACAAACACATTTTTTATACTGCTGGGTCTCTTTTATGATTCCTTCCTCACAAAAAAAAAAAAAGCAGAACGCAGCAGTTTCTATAAGCGCTCGGCCATCGTAGGAGAAAAAGGAGCTCACGGGGAAAAAGATGCATGCAGGCAAAAGCAAACTGAAACACTTTTACCTTTTTGCTATGAAGGTGAGCTGCGGTTCTTCTCCATCACATACTCAACCCAGTACACTACACTTAGAATTCATTATAAAGCCTTGAATTCATCATCGTGCGCCCAGTGTGATGAAAACCATGGAATAGATGTCCGACGGTATTTCGTGTTAAATCGTAACAAACGTCATACCTGATAAAAGCACAGAGCGATAAAAAATAAAAGTAGAGACTTTAAAAGATGCAATACAAAACCATCTAAAGGGGTGGCAAAAAAAATTGTCACATTTCTTACAATTTTGTAGCATCATTGTTCCCATTAAGTAATTTTTCAAAAATTGTTCTACCTAAAAACCTAAAGAAACTTATATTTGTCCTTGTGAATTGATGTTTTTCACGTTTTAATGCCATTAACTGATGTTCTTGTTTTGACTGTAATGTAATATGTTATGATGCTGTTTGTGTGGCCGTCTGGGAAAAGCCATCAGAATTTGCAGCTGAATTCTGGCAAATAGATGAAATCAGACCTGCTGATACGCACATATTTTGTTCTAGGACCTTCGAATTTTAATGTCAGAGTACACTGCTACAAGTTATTTCTCAAAAGGACACCAAAAGGGGCATTTTTTCTGACAATAAAGAAAAATGTTTCTGTCCTGTTATTTTTCTTGCTTTAAACATGTGCCGTCACTTTCTGACAAATTAAAAGACTTATGAGTTCATTAATGCGATATAAAATCTATCAACTGTATGTTTGACTTAACATTAGAGAAGCATATATATTATCAATGCCACAGAAAATATTTCTGTCCAAAATACAATAAAAAATTTCGTTCAGATTTTTCAAAAAGAAAAGACTACAGAAATATGCAATGAAATGCCGAGTCTAGTACTTTAAATGTTTAAAAAAAAAATGTAATGATAATTAAAAGATGATTTAGCAACAGCAGGCAAACCCATTAGCCTGGTGGTTACCGTAAAACCCTGAATATATGTGCTCTATACTTTCATTACACCTTAAATAATTCATTATTATTATTATTATTATATTATTATTATTATTATTATTATTATTATTATTATTATTATTATTATTCATAATTCAATTCTATTTTGAAGATGTCATGCATTTATTTTTCCCTCTTATCCCTGTGCTGTTCAGCAAACTCTGGTCTGCCTGAAAAATGAAAAATTTTTTCTGGGTCAGTGCAAAATTTTGAAAGGCGTATATATTCTAAAATGTCAAACTTTCGCCATGAGTTTTCCCAGACCACCACATGTTTATATTCATTATTTAGGGTCACATTGAGTTGAGCTTTAGTTCAGTTCTCTCTGTTGTACACAACTCATTCTAGACATTATTACTTCTTTAAAAGCTAAAGCAACTTTGACATTAGAGCTCAGAACACTTGGGAACAGCATTAACTTAGATTAGACACTTCCTTTTGGATGTCATCCTGCAGGCATCCCAGTGCTGTGGTGTGTTTTAAATCACGTCTCAGTGAGGATTACAGTGGAATTAACATCTGCGAAGGAGCTACAAGTTATAAATCCACATGGACTCAACTCCCTTAAATTAACGAACATTACTTTAGTACTCAGACTTTTCATTGCAAAATTAGATGTCATTGTTTGAAAGTAGAAGCTAAATAGAAGAAGGAGATGAATAAAACTCCTCCATCAGCCATTATACATTACAGCTGCTGAGGTTTTCATCTATGTTTCTATGTAAACAAATGAATCTAATATTTTGGTGAATAACTGCAGGTAACTGTTTGATGACTTGACAACTTGTTGTACTGTTTTGATTCCTACCTGTACCAACCATGTTTATGATGTCCTCAGGCCCCGGCACTATAGACACAATCTGTTCCTGTTGTAGGTGGAATCTGTGAAATGGGTACAAATTACTTTACGGTGTGTGCAGTTTATGAACCTCTTTTTCTCTCCTTTGTGAATTTAACAACTTTCCAATTTTATATTGCTAATTTGTACTTGTAAGAAAACTGTCTATTTCAAACAAGCAGAAATAAAGTTGTCGGCTGAGTCGTTTCATTTCTTCTGCTTCGTTGTACTTCATCACAGACTGATTACTGATGAGTAATGAGCTTGCTTAAAGATGATCACAAATCTTAAGTGACTCTGCGATAAAGAAGGACCAAGACTTAAAAACCAATTAGAAACATTTTCATTCTTCCCAACTGACATGAGTAAAACAACTGATGTTAAAGACATTGACTGCATGTTATTCAATAAGCAAAGTCAGTAACCTTATGTTAACCTAGAACCATTGTTCTCAATATGGGGTCTGACAAGCATTTAGCATTTTTTTCAAGACCACAACCCACCATTATCAACGATGGCTCAAGTGGTTAGGACTATGGGCTTATTAGTGGAAGGTCAGAATTCCAGCCCAAGTACCACCAAGTTGCCAGCACCAGAACCCTGAACAAGGCCCTCAACCTTCCCTGCACCAGGGGCACTGCACCATACTGTATCTGCCCCTGCACCCTGACCTCAAGCTCCAAAGCTGGGATATGTAAAGAAAGAAATTCCACTATGCTATAATGTAGGTGTTGCAATAATAACGGCTTCTTCTTGTTCAAGCTATTCCGCTGATAAATAATTTCAACTGGCCAATTGTCCAATGAAAATTTTAATAAAAATGGGATTTATAGTTGGAAAGTTCAGAAACTTCTGTGGTGCCAGTAAATACGATTGTACACATTTAAATCATGTGTCCATTTATTTAAATAGCTTCTTTGAAAAATGAATTTACACCAAGGATTCCAAGGATGTTCATTTTATTTATTTATCATACTGTTTTACAGTTATCTGATCTCATGAATAATGTCCAGAAGTTGCTATTAAGAAATAATGATTTTGGTTGATTTCATATGATTTAAAGTACAAATAACTCTAACACTATATTGACCACAGATCAGCGGCGTTTTTCCTCGGAATAATGTCATATTTTTATATTTAACTTCATAAAATACAGTGGAACCTCGGCAGATGAATTTAATTCAATCTGGAAGTGAGTTCTTAAGGCGAAAATTTGTATTGTGAAACAATTTTTTCCCATAAGAAATAATGTAAATGCAGATAATCCCTTCTAGCCACCTAAAAATATTAGCAATATTACAAATACAAAGCGTATGTAAGCTGTATGGCTGCTTACAAAGAACTGACCCAAGCATTCCATGTCAAGGGTCCTCACCTCAAGGAAGCTGTGCCATCAGCATTTTTATGCTGAAAATGCTTAAATTCTTAAGGCGAAAATTCGTAAGGGAGGGCATTCGTATGCTGAGGTTCCACTGTATGTGAGTTATTCAAAAGTTCTAAATGTCAAAGAAGGTGTGTTAATACAGTAAGTATACAATCTTCTTGGTCAGGTTTTTACTTGTAGTCTCTTTGCATTAGCAGTTATTCCTCCGGAGGTGGCACTATGGTAAACAGCTTCTTCGTGAGGGCCATCCTGTAGAGAATCTGGTAACCATCATCCCAGGCATACATAATCTTCTCTACAGGATTGTACTTCAGGCTAGAGTGAGCTCCGAAGCGCCTAGGGAAGTAAAGAAGTGGGGCTTCTCCGGGAATTACCATGTCATTAACATCAAATACACACTGGACTCTAGAGCGACTTGGGGGTCTAGTGTTGTAGACCACGTAGAGGGTTCCGCAAACAAAAAATGCGGCTTCAGCGTTGATTCTGGAGCATGATGTTTCCCACATGTTTTCGATGTCTAGTGTGTCAGAGTCCATCTTGGCCAGGTTAATGGTGTCTTCTATGGCATACAACGCCCAAAGTCCTTCCTCATCAGCAATCAGGTCCACCATGGTATCAGGATTTAAGCTGTACACTGAAACCTGCTCCTGTACAGGAAGAACAGCACTGTCCACCAATGAGCCGTTCTCCAGATGAAACTTGTTCACCTGCAACTCTGATCTCTCCGTCAGGTAATAAAGAAAACCATCATAGACAGCATGGCCAGTACCATTCCATGCAGAGGGGAGGGTTATCTGCTTGCCTTTGGAGATGCCAGAAGATGCAGAGAACTCTTTAACTGAGTTGAACTCGTACACCGTGTCTTCAGAAGTTCCATTAAAGATGTAGACCTTCGCTGTCCTGGAATCCTTAGTCCACACACCTTTGGTGCTGCCCAGCCTTTTCAGGATTTTCATGGCTTGGATATTTGACACAAGGTCGACGCAAACTGTGAGGAAATAAATTGATGAGCATCAGTGTTTAATGTCAAACTTATAGTTCTGCATTAAACTGAATGCTTTAAGTGCTGGTGACTTCTAAAATTCATAACAAAAATGTAACAAAAATGCCAGGTTCATATTGCTCTAAAACATACATTAAAAATAAAGAAAAAATTAATAATAATTGACATAGTGAAGTTTTCTTTCAGGAGATGTTTATCTAATATTTATGGAAGGAGTCTCCAGGTTCGAAAAGTTTCCAAAACTGTTTCACAGTAAGAGGGGAAAAAGTAAAGAAATAATAATTTACCTAAAGAAGTTATTCAGAACATTCCAGGCCAGAGTCTACCTTTTCATTTCATATTTTAATAGATTTCCGTTTTAACTACCGATGGCACACATCTACCCTGGGGGAGTGAATTTTGCAGGCAGAATCAATAAAACAAGAAAGAAACCCCTTCACTTTCTGAATCTATTTCCCTCAGAACTACAGAAAAAAAAAAGATGTTAACCTAATGGAAATGAGGTCAAGATGAAAGTAGCATAGATGAAGCCCTGAAATTATTGTAAGAGGGCATTATCTGTCGCTCTGTAGCAAGACTTTTCTACTTCTCTACTTTAAAAAGGGCCTAAAAGCAAGGGGTTGCCTGCAATTTATAAAAAAGACTTCAAGTCATTTTTGAGCACTTATCAATGTCCTAAAAAGTGTACAGGACTGTACAAGGCTTTAGCTGTTACAAAGGTGTCATATTTAAGGTGATTTGTGACAGTTAGTGGAGAAAAGTGAGTCTACATCTTGAGGAAATAGTCTGACTTAACCGCAGCTGTTCTCTTTGTTTTGTCCTTAAATCAATAAGATATTGCAGCCTAGAGGAACATAACATCCATCACCAGCTGGAATGATCCAGCTCTCAGAACATGATAAAGGACTTCTTCAATATGAGCTGAGTTTGAACGGAACCTCATCTGACCTGTGCACCAGCCAGCGGGTGCTCCAAGCCATGATCCTGTTCCTCAAAATAACCAACATGCCAGTACAAACTAACACACAGACACTAATGGACACTCTCCAGTCTTTTTTTACGAAATTGTGAAATGAATAATGATTTGCGCAGGGAATACGAGACTGAGCCTTGATGTTTATATTCTGTATTTCAGAATGTTGAATGAGAAAGCTATTGTGTTTGCAGTCAAACACAATAACACAACAAAAATGTGGAAACCAAACAATATTCCCTTATGTACCAAACCATCAGCCTTGCCTTAGTAAGTCTGGATTTGTTATAGCTATGAGAACAATACTGCAATTGGGATTTATCTCTTGACATAAAATATAGGTTTGCTTCGGGGATCCAAATGGGATCAGCTTTGTACACATGATTTATGGCAAAATGAGGAAACCATGTTGCAAGAAACATTTGTCGCTTAAATAATGTTCCCTCTTAAATCAAGAGTCATCAGATGGTGGATTCTGGACTAAATGCAGACCCAAAGTATTTCTGTAGAAAAAAACAAGAACTTGAACATATTGTAGCTGTAGCAGAACAAACAGCTCGTCATACTGCTTCTAAAGATGAACCATAGTGTCCATAGTTTCTCTGTTGTGGGTTGTTGCAGCCATTTGCCTGAATTATTCACTTTATGCAGCTAGCCATTTTTACCCATTTACTCTGGTACGATCAGGGCAGTGAAAAAATGCCAGTTGGACAGAGAAACTTGAAGATATCTCATCTGATCAGGCTCCATAGTCTGAGCATGTCCAAAGGCCATGATATGAACCACTACAAGTTGAGGCGTCTTATTAAATTCCATGAACTAATCACTAATTGATGAGGATAAACCACCAAGCTGCCACTGCTGGGCCTCTGAGCAAGCCCCTTAACCCTCAATTGCTCAGTTGTATAAGAAAATTAGATAAATGTAAGTTGCTCTAGATGAGAGCATCTGCCAAATGCCTTAAAATGTAAATGAAAATGTAAATGTAGGATTAAAAGGTTGTTGTCACTATTCAGTCATGTTGTTTATTAGATCTCTTATGTTGTTTGATCCTCACAATTTTTAGTTAAATATTCCTTCAGGTACAAATATTTCTGGGGACTAATTATGTAACCGTCTGAACCTGGTTTTAAGAGTATGTACAGAAGCACAAACAAGCAAATAAAAACTTGTCAAATTCTAATAAAAAACCCTAATTCAGCAAAAGAATTTCCTGTCTTCTAATGTAGCCAGGATTTTTTAGGCCACTTTCACAATATAGAGATCTTGTGCAGAAAATTCAGCTAACAGCAGTGCAACATTTAATGAGTAGCTAAATATAGTTAACATCCACATGCCAAGACACCATCTGAAACCAACTGAAAGCAAAGGTACATGATCAAAAGAACTCCTCAACTCCTCCACATGTCCAGTGGCTCACCTGAAACCTCATAAAACTCATCCTTCTTCTTCCTCTCCGTCAGCACAGGCTCTTGTTCCACCATTTTGTCCGCTGCTTTGACACAAGGTTTGGGTGGGTTTTTGGTTTCGATGAAGTCAATCTCTTTCTCCACCCGGTCAACCCGCACCCCTGCTCCCTCCAGATCCTCCCGGAACTTCTCATAGTCCTTGCTCAGTTTCTCCAGCAGATCTACCGTCTGATGTCTGAACTTCTTCAAGTCGCTGTTGTAACGGCTGTTCTGCTCATTCCATGAGGCAATACGTTCCTGAACATAAACAAACAAAAAGGTTTGTGTAGTACATCATTTCATCTTCATCTTCTTTTATAACAAAAGGTCAAATCACTGGAATTGGTGTCTACAACTCCCTAGAGCCATCACAAACTACAACATGGCCGCCAAGAACCACAGTTTCCACACTGATTCGCGGTCTACAGAAAATGTTGGCAAAGACCAAAATTCCCAACTCACATGCTTATCGTCATGCTCAAGCTTCCTAATCACTACACACACGTTGACTCAATCACACACACACACACACACATTTAAGATATATCTTCAACACTAACTCTCTGCAAAATAATGCTCAGTGTAGCTTGTTCTCCTGAACCTGGTTCCTGATTATAGTTCTATAGTCTGCTTTTTTGATCACCTCACCCTTGCCTGTTATACCAACTTATGTCTTACATTCATTTCTATTTGTTTCCAAAACTTACATCTTGCGTTCTTTTCCATTTGTTTCCAATTTTAAAAATAAAGTATTTCTACCTGCAACTGATTTTGCTGCAAGACACAAGACATTCATCCATAAGAACCTGTGTGTGTGTGTGTCATGAAAAGACCTTGATATATAATGCATATCAAGATTAAAATACATTTTTACCCTCTCCACCATCTAATAACACAACCAGCCATAACTGAATGCCATTATTCCATATTCCCTATAATTCCATGTCTATTTTAATGCAATGATTCAGAGAATTTGTGAATGTTTTATTTGAATCACATTATCTTTACCAAAACTTCCATATCCATAGCTCATCACTGAACTTATCGTTGGACTGAAAAAATATAAAAATAAATAAATGAATAATTAATAAATAAATAAATAAATAAATAAATAAATGGATGATTATGAGGTAATATCATCCTTCGAGGCAGAGAGAGAGAGGAAAAATATATCGATTGAGCAAACACCACAGAAACAAAGCTTAATCTATTCAGACCGGTGATTATAGTCTATAATATGGAAGTCTGTAATATATTCGAAGATAAAGCCACAGATGTAGATGATATGACGGTACAGCAAATAACTTTTAGATTTCTTATGGCACATATAAACAGATCCTTATACCCAAGAGTCAGGACCATTTATAGTATGTATAGTTGTGATGTGCATGCTATAAATTGCAAAGCTGGGATATAAATAATGCATAAGGAAGGCGCTCCATTTTACTGATAACAATCATGCTGACGTTAGCACATACTGTATGTCTGGTGTGCAATGGGATTTTTGTGTGTGGATGCAGCACATTACAACACACTGTTAGTCCGTATCATATACATATACAGTCTCTGATTAGTTTTCCAAACGGTTATAGTATCTAAATAAGTCTTTTGAATATCATCCTTGAAGCCTGAAAGTTTGCATTCATTTTATTCCCTCGGTCTGAACATGTAAAGCTGGTGTGATCATATATTAAAGAAATGCTCAAGGTTGGAAATTTCCATTCTATTGATATGCATTGCAACATTTCAGCATGGCCAATTCATTCTGATTATTCTTGGTTATTCCTTTTTTGAATGACTCTCTGTAGTGATTTTTGCTCACTGCCTCACTGATAAATTATGAAAGAATGGAAAATAAATTCAAATCCTTCAGTACAAATGGATTTTTAGAAAAGTGAACTTGGTAAGAAAGAAAAAGCATCATGGCAGAAGGCGTTTACGAAAGCTTACTTTTGTTTTTTTGTTTTTGATTTTGTTAAGTGTGGTGGGATCAAGATAAATTTATTCTTACCTCCACAGAAGCCATTCGGCTCTCCAGGTAGTTCATGAGGGTCTGGTAATGGTACTGGTTCTGGGCCCGAGAGAGCTGAGCAAGCATGCTGAGGATGATAGAAAAGAAGAAGCCTGCTTTCATGGTGAGTTCAGATGTAGGACACTTTGAACTCTTCTAGTAGCCCCAGGACTCTGAAAAAGATTTGCAGTCTGCCTTGGGCACAAACCCGGAGATGTGTCTTTGCAGAAGTTGATCAAAGAAGTGACCATGAACACGAACTACTGCTGGGGTTTCAAATTCTCTAGCTCTCTCCTCTGGCTGGAATGTTTTCCTAAATGCTGAAGGAGGAGCCATGAGTCTTTGGCCTCGAACTATCCGCTGTACCAAAGCTCTGTTATAAATATTAACCCTGTATGGGGTTTTGTCATTTTAAAAACATGCAACATTCATGCAAAAGAGGTCAGTAATTGCGTGAAAATAAATTGCTTTCATATAGAGAGCTAAAAGTCATCACCTTATTTATTTATTTTTATTTATTTATTTTGGAACATAGACTTTAATAGAAATGTGTAAATAGCTCGTTTTCTCATACAGAAATCTTTCATCATCTTTCCAATGTGTCTTCTTCGCTGTGATTCGAAGTAAACAACATTATCAGGGTAAAGTCATATTAAATCTATCCTAAAGCACATACTACTCAAAATTTTCAATTAGCCAACTCAGACAGCAGTACAGCAGACATGTACCACCTACACTAAATCTGCTTTATTTAAGAGCATATTGGCTGTTTGCATGTTCTGAAGGTAACAGAATTAGCCAACACCTCCACAAATGGAAGAGCAGATGACTGATATAAGAAATAAAAACAGCACGCAAACCCGGTTTGTTCCAGAATTTGCTACAGGTTTGAATTGATCCCACAGAGCAGAACAATGCTGATCATTTCAAACGAATGAGTAAATAAAAGTCATTATACAATATACAAAGGGTCACTATGATCGATTAGATTATGTTACAGAAGATATTGATTATTTGCTGTAACAGCATGGCTCAGACAGTAATTCAGGCTGGAAGGCTTATATTAACCCATGTGTCTGCTCAATCATGCGCTTGTCCTTTCAGCCAATCATGTAGCAGCAGCGAAATGCATAAAAGCCGTTAATAATGAGCAGTTCATATTCACAGCAAAAAAGAAATGTGGTCAATAACATATGAAGTATCTCATATAAGCACACTTTAAAGCCGTGATGAGCAGAAAAGGCATAAGAATGTCCGAAGGCATAAGACGTTGAAACTTGAGGTGGATGGACTACAAAGTATCTTCAGAACATTTGAGGAAGCTGAGGCTACACTGGGAACAGATTCAACAAGACTGGACAAATGAAGAATGGAACCATGTTGGCTAGTCTTTGTTTTCATTTTTAAGCCTGTTAAAGTGTTCCTATTAAAGTGAGTGTAGGTCTGTACAGATGACGGAAAGTCTTCAGGAAGGATGTATTACTGTGATGTTAAACTGTGTTTGTTAACTTGAAGAGAAAAAGGAAACTCATATCAGAATAACTGCTTATAACAGAAATGATGATCCTCATTTACAATGCTGAATGACTTTCCACAACATTAAATGTAACTACTAATTGATTAAAAGTAAATCAGAAACATATATTGTGAGCATTTGGCACACTGCTGTGGTATAAGAGGGACAAAATACTTTGGGGACATGATGGTCTTGGAAAATAATCAAATCCTTTAACTAGAATACACAGGCTTGAAGCAAAGCATTTTTTACCAGTTTTTACAAGCAGAACACAATTCACTGAAGACAAAAATAAATCTGAAGACTTTTTTTAGACATTTTTTAGGCAATGACATGTGGAAGTGGTACTGTGTCGTGTTCTCGAGTGGTACTGTCATATTGTGAAGGAAACAGCTGTTGTTGTTTGATCTGAAGTGACACAACATGATGATGCCGCATCATAAACACAATGTGTCTTTTTTTAGTGTTCATTATCCTGTCCAAAAAATGTTAGTCATTTTACTTTCAATGAACACGAACACATTTACATTTCTGGCATTTGGCAGACACCCTTATCCAGAGCAACTTTCCTTTTTTTCCCCCGCATCTTGTACAACTGAGCCTTAAAGGCCTTGTCCAGCTTGGTGGCTCAGGGATTCAAACACACAACCTTCTAATAACTGATCCAACGCCTTAATCACTAAGCTACCACATTAGGCTTTGTGATTTTGTGCCTAAAGTTCATTCTTCTGTTCGTTATTCTGGTCAGGATCAGGATTTGCGGGTCTGTGTTGGGAAAACTTAGCATGAGGCAGGAATACAATACTGAAGGAATACATACTGGAGGTTTTTAGGAGGTGGGAGGAAACCAGTGAAACCTGTAACCTGAGCTTGACATCAAACTGAGGGTCCTGGAGCTGTCAGGCAGAAATACAAAATACTCCACCATCATGCTGGCCAAATAGTAATTTATTATTTATAGAGTATAAATGAAGGTCATATGATTTATAAAGATTCATTTTACTATGTATTAAAGATTATTATGTCACAGGTTGCAGGGTAACATAAAACACGGTTTCCTGTTGGGAGATTGCACCATCTGCTGGCAAGGAAGCTGAAGCATCATTCTTACAGGAAACTAATAATAATAATAATAATAATAATAATAATAATAATAATAATAATCCCTTTGTAACCCAATGTGGGTTATAAAAAGACAAGTAAAAACTATCAAATTGAGATTAAAGGATTATATATATTTTTTCTTACAGTTTAAATGTTTTTTTGTTTGTTTGTTTAATTCATCATTAAGCTGCACTGAAATATCCTCTTCCCCTTCTTAAAAGAGAGATGATTATATGTGATGCTTAGGACAGTGACTAGGATTCAGTATTATAGTGAACACCTTGAAGCAAGTAAGGAATAAAACATGACAAGCTATGATGCAATAAGACAATAATCAACCCGAATTTACTTTTGATTATATATTGATTATTTTCCTGTGAAAGAGCTTGTTGAAATAGTTCAGATATAATAATCTGACCTGACTGGAATTTGTTGACAATTACAATCACACATCATACTTTTTATCTGTTTATAGTTACTATTCGTGTTGTGGAATATCTGTGGAATTAGTTAGTTCTTGTTGTCACTTACATTCTTGCAAAAATTTCACTACATGTTGTACTGTAAGCTCGTGTGTGTGTGTGTGTGACCAGTAGAATTTATATTTGAATTCCTTTCTTTCTTTCTTTCTTTCTTTCTTTCTTTCTTTCTTTCTTTCTTTCTTTCTTTCTTTCTTTCTTTCTTTCTTTCTGTTATTTCATTTTTCTTGTACTGTAGTCCATGTTTTCTTTCTTTCTTTCTTTCTTTCTTTCTTTCTATGTCTGTCTGTCTGTCTGTCTGTCTGTTGGATCATTGTCTGCCCACTACATCCATGAGGGGGCAGCACCAACAAGGATTTGGGTAAAAGATTACTTAAAAAAAATACAATCATTTTGGTGTTTTACTAACAGGGGATAATATAAATCAATATTTATGTTATGTATGTTACATATATTATCTATGAACCAATATCTATCTATCTATCTATCTATCTATCTATCTATCTATCTATCTATCTATCTATCTATCTATCTATCTATCTATCTATCTATCTATCTATCTATCTATCTATCTATCTATCTGCACAATTATTAAAAGTATGTAACACTGTGTCCATAAGGAGCCCCTAAAGCTGCACTAAATCTTGAAATCTTTCTCACTTTGTCACCCCCATCACCCACAACCCAAACATATATGAAAGGAAACATTTTTTATTGGCCTGAAATAATGATTGAGAGGGTCAGACAACATGACCACCTAGCGCCAGGTCGTATAAATGAGCAGGCCAGAGTCAAAGCACCGTAAATCCTTCGGCCCCTTGTAAATAGCTTTAATACACACGAGGCGCCAAATCACTTGACCTGCCTTAGCCTTGCAGTTTGGGAGCTTTCCGCTTGACTGAGCATACTGGAGCCAGCCTCCCTCGTCAGATTCCCTCGCTGTCAGGCCACATTAATGGTGGAGAGCTTATTAGCGAGGCGTTGCCTTTACCATTTTTCCTTTTTTTCCCCAGCCTTTTTCCCTGGCTCCAACCCCTTAGGGTACTTGAATGCTTCATTTGTGGCTGGGAAGCTAATCAGCTGCCTCTATGACCTCCACTTCTTCTCTATCCTTCTACATGGCTTCTGAAGGACACGCAATCTGTCCTGCACTTGAAGCATTAGGGTGTAGATAGGGAACAATATTGTAATCCTGTAGAAGAAAATAAATAAAATCTCAATCGGGAAGCTGGCCAGAACTAGAGCCAGAGGCTTCTTTAACTTGATCAGACTTGATATTCATGTTAAGGATTCATTGGTACCAGTAGAGGTAATCGGTATCGGTGTACGAGTAAAGAACCTCCATGACCAACATCCAATATGAACAAATGTAATGAACAAATGTGTATGTTTCCCAGGTAGTTAAAGAGCTACTACAGCATCTTCGTACAACACAAGAAACCTGATCAAACATCTAATAATATTTAAACAGTATGTTGGAATAGAGATCATGAAGGTGTTATTCGAAGTTACTTCAAGAAAGGAGTATTGTGGCCTATGAGAGCAGTTCAACTGTGCGAGCGCCGAGAACTTCCTCTGACACTTTAGGTTCTACTGCTTGCAAGTCAAAGTGCAATTCATGGCAATTCTTGGGCTCAGGTCGTCCACATTCCTGCACTCAATTAAAGATTTAAACTCCGAAACATCTTCAAATTTATACTCAAGATGAGGATTTCATACAGCGGTGAAAACCATAAACACACATGATAGCTTAACAATAACAAGGATTTCAGTATCAGTATTGAAATCTGTATTGATAAATATCAAAAACATACTTGTACTTGTAAAAAAGAAGATAGACACATCCCTTTAAACAGTGGTAGCCCTCAATCTGCTCTCACAGCAGGAATTCTATCAAGCAAGAGAAATGACTTGGAATTCCTACTAATGAGAGGAATAAAAGTTACAGCTGCTAACAGCACCCCTGATATTTAGCTGTTTTCACAAACCACCGTGTGTTAATTAGCTGCAAGGCGGCTATTTATACGTCAACCTATGCAGTTTCAGACCAGTCATAACTAAACCTGCTATTATGCACTCAGTAAAAATGTTGCCTCATAGTGTTGAATGCATCCATTTTTTTTAAATGTCATTGCTCTACTTAATTTGTATGCTAGACTGTGTGCATTAGCTCAGCATTAGAGACCTCACAGAATGGGCCAAGAGCTTCAGTCCTTGGAAAAATCCTGACAAAGCAGCATTCATGCTAGCAGGCTATAAGTGCCCTACCAGCTAGGCCACTGGAAATACAGACGCAACTCCAGCTCTATGTCATCACTTAAAAACAAACTGTACAACTCGCAAAAACAAACTGTTTCACCAAACCCTGTGCTGTCCTTTCACTCGCTAGCATCTGTGAGTCAAGGAGAGCGTTAGCTTTCGTGTTATGTTTTGTTCAGCAAAAGATGTCATTCCAAGTTCAGCCTTTTTTTTTTTTTTTTTACAGCAATACATCTACAAAAATTCTTTCATGTTCCATAGATTCTTCATTCTAGTCAGGATCCTGCTGGATCTCAGGTGGGGAGATACACCCTGAATGGGATGCCAGTACTTTGCAGAGGACTGGGCACAACTAAAATTCACACCTAAGGGTTTTTCAATGGGTGAGATAAAACCAGAAAACATGGAGAATGCTTACAAATATACGGAGAACAAAAGAAACCCAACCCAAGCCGTAACCCAAGCTCAGGATCGACACAGAAACCACTGTGAAGCAGCAACAGTAGTCATATAACCCAATAATTTTAATGATCTCAATCTCCTTGGAACAGGAGCCAAGGATATTTATATATTGAGATATATATATAACCTGAAAAGATGTGTCTTGGGGGATTGGTACCTGGCTTGAATTAATTGGAGGCAACTTTTTTTTTCTTCTTTTTTTTTTACTGTTCCATGTTTAAAAATAGAGCACTGGAAATGTTTACTTGACTCAGAAAAGAAGAAAAAAATCCCAAAAGGCTTTCGAAGAAACTTTGCCGTTATGGCTGAGCCGTGGAAGAACAGAGTGCCAAGTACCCAGACCCAGGAGTGATGATGCCCAGATTGAGCTACCTTACACTCCATGGTGGGAAAGCATATTTTGTTGGTGTTGAGTGGTGGGGGATGCAGGAAAGGGGGGTTGTGTTGTGAGGTGGGGGATTGAGCCGAGCATAGCGTTACCCCAGCAGGCGTTAATTAGAGCAGCGCCTCCCATCCGCAGCAGGGCACGGCAGCCCGACATGTCCCCTCACGCTCTTGCCTCACTCTTATTAGCACTGGCTGCTCTCACGCACACACTCTCTCCTCTCCGCTTCCAATATGACTAATTTATAAAGAATGCTTCATAACCCCTGATCTGTCAGTGGGTTGAATATGATGGGAAATGGAAGAGTGGCAGGAGGCTTGGCCACTTGGCTGTTAATAGTTGCAGGTTTTGGATGGCTGACGAGAAAAATGAGCATCATTCATCAGTTGAGTTATACGCACAGATTTGGTGATTATAGTTGCGCAACAACTTGTTATTGGACTGTAACTATGGCAAGACCGTCTTCTTTAAAGATCATGTTTATAAGATAAAAGATCAAAGATCAAAGACCAGAAACCCTGTGTGTGTACTATCTATCTATCTATCTATCTATCTATCTATCTATCTATCTATCTATCTATCTATCTATCTATCTATCTATCTATCTATCTATCTATCTATCTATCTGTCTATCTATCTGCCAAGAAGATGTGAAAACACGTAAAATATTGTCTCCAAAATGACAAGTTTGAGGTTTGAAAAAAGCCTCAAATTTAGATAGTTAGTTGTTTATTATTTGTTTTAATTGTATAAACAGTTTTTCTTATTGGATGTGTAAGAAGCTTAATATGTTATTATTGTGTTGTGTATAATGTTTTTGTTATATTTTTCTATATTTGTGATGCTTATTTGTTTGTCATTTACGTTGTTTGTTTATTTGTCTTTTAAGATGTTTGTATGTGACAATTATTTGTTTATTTGATGTTTACGATGTTTGTATGCCATGATTAGTTGTTTATTTAGTTTGTAAGACATTTGTTTGTGATGATTATTTGTTTGTTTGATGTTTATGAGGTTTGTATGTCATGATTAGTTGTTTATTTAGTTTGTAAGACATTTGTTTGTGATGATTATTTGTTTGTTTGATGTTTATGAGGTTTGTATATCATGATTGTTTGTCATTTCAGATGTTTGTATGTGATGATTATTTGTTTATTTGTCATTTCAGATGTTGGTATGTCATGATTATTTGTTTATTTGTCATTTCAAATGTTTGAATGTGATGATTTGTTTATTTGATTTGTTGATTTGTTTATTTGATTTTTAAGATGTTTGTTTATCATGATTACTTGTTCACATGTTATTTGCTGCTTACTGTTGGACACTGTTTTCCTTTTTTTAAAAAAATGTATTTGAATCTGCCCAGAAATCAAGTATCTCTATCCAAACATTACAATCCAAGCAGGGCCATATGAATCTGTTTTTACAAGCCTTAAAGGAGAGAGAGAGAGAGAGAGAGAGAGAGAGCTCTTTCACTTCACTTTCTATTAGCCACAGACCTGGTGTCATTTTGCGGCTTTGAATGTGATGTCTGCTTATACTGCTTATGCTGTCCAAAATAATTTATGGGTTTTTTTCTGAAGATCAGATTCACTAATGAAAAAAAACCTGATGGTAAAAACAGTAAGATTTTGGGAAGTGCGTTTCCAAATCCCCTTACAGAGATAATTACTGGTTATAATTATGCACACTTTAGGGCATGGATCATTCCTTAAAATGAACAATACACACACACACACACACACACAGAGATCACATGCAAACCAGCATTTATGCCTGTGTGTGGCACAGACATGCCTTAAAGGCTATTAGCATAATTGCCTCGTGGCTTTCACATGGCAAATATCTCAGAAACACGTAGCTCAGAGCCTCGGTGCCTCTCTGCTTATCACGTCTGTTAGGGTGAGGGTCCTATCAGGGGCACCTGTGCGGACCAGCCACAGAGACGAAAGACGAAGAGATAGAGCTTTCTTCAGCCAGTTCTGTGCGTGACACTGTGTGGAAAAGCAGAGTCTAGACTCACCTTCTGAAGTAGCAATAGGTACAAGTTAGAGGAAAGAGGAAATTAAGGATCTGGTGCTGGATGGAGACTAGGATAAGATGAGAAAAGCCTTTATTTAGATTTACACCCGGTTATTTCATGAGTCTTGGATCTAAACGGAATTCTGACATCCATTAACACGTATGTTCAACCTAGTAAGAAATTTGCTGTTTCAAAATCTCACTAACTTTTTTTTCCAAGCACCATCACTGGTGTTAATGGAGCACATTTCAGCCATTAAAAGGGGTTTTGCTTCAGTGGCATAATATGCATAATATGTGGATAATCCAGAGAATTGGAGAGAGAGAGAGAGAGAGAGAGAGAGAGAGAGAGAGAGAGAGACAGAAAGCAGGGAGAGAGCAGGGAGAGAGCAGAAAATATGCAAGAGAGGAAGAATAAGATAGAGAGAAGAGAGAAAAACAACAGAAAGATAATTAGCGAGCAACTAAGGGGAAAGAGTCAGAGTGAGAAAATAGTAAACAAGAGAGAAAGAGAGAGAGAGCAGATATATAGATAAATAGAGAGAGAGAGAGAGAGAGAGAGAGAGAAGAAGAAGAAGAAGAAGAAGAAGAAGAAGAAAACTAGCAAGTATTTTGGTAATAGAGGCAAAGAAAGGAACAAGTTAGAGATGTAAGTAGTGAGATAGTGAGAGACAAAGATGGGAGAGCAAGAGAGAGAGAGAGAGAGAGAGAAGAAGAAGAAGAAGAAGAAGAAGAAAAGAAAACTAGCAAGTATTTTGGTAATAGAGGCAAAGAAAGGAACAAGTTAGAGATGTAAGTAGTGAGATAGTGAGAGACAAAGATGGGAGAGCGAGAGAGAGAGAGAGAGAGAGAGAGAGAGAAGAAGAAGAAGAAGAAGAAGAAGAAGAAAAGAAAACTAGCAAGTATTTTGGTAATAGAGGCAAAGAAAGGAACAAGTTAGAGATGTAAGTAGTGAGAGATAAAGATGGGGGAGAGAGAGAGAGAGAGAGAGAGAGAGAGAGAGAGAGAGATATTGAGTGAGGGATGCTGTCCCCAGTCAGACTGGCTGGCTACAACTTGATCTGCAGCACACAGTGTCATATGATTCCTGGGGTCAGAGGTTATCCGAGCTGATGAATATCGCGACAAGGCCGCTCACACTCACTAAAGACGGGGAGTCGCTTTCACTCCTCCAGTCTGGAAAGTTTATTTGTGGAATTTGTTCTGCCAGTACGGGACTGTAAACCTGTCTCGTTCCCTGAGACTTACAGCTACAAATACTGGATTGTCTACAAAATGGTATTATCTGTCTGCCAAGTACCTGATGTAAACAAAAACGCCTAAAATGTAGAATAAATGTAAGCAATTAAAATAACATTAACTATAAATAATAAATAAATTTACAGTTGAAAAAAAAAGAACAAAATATTAAAATAATAGTTAAATATAAATATCTAACATTACATATAAAGACATACATGAATATGTAATGTTTATAAAATACAATATGAAATGTTTGATAAATGTTTATCGGTAATGTGTTTCCAATCTGCGATGTTTATGTTTATTTTTTATGTTTCCCTTTTGGAATGTGGAGAAAGCAGGAACTAAGTGATGTCACAATTTTGGAAAATTGAGAAATGTATGATGCAAAGAGGATTCACATGTGACTCATATAGACCAAAAAAAAACAACAACTCTGAGTGCTTAGATATTTGTCTTTCATTCCCGACAACACTCACTCACTAAACCCGTAAACACCATTATTACGAGTCTACCGCAGAGACACTTCACTTTGAGCATTTTTGTGGGAAACCTTTGGAAGATTAGCCGAGAGAAAATCTACGACTTACTCCTCTATAAGGTCTGTTGTATGTACAGCTCTGGTATAAAGTATAAAAGTCGACTGTTTTCAGCTTATGTTTAGACTATAGAGTGTCAAGGATCAAGGAAGGTTTGCTGTCATTCCAGAACATATGGTACATGAAAGGGAATGAAACTAAGTACTGAAATCCCATTGAGAGCAGCCTAAAATATATACAATTATAGAAAAAAACTCACGCTGTCACGCTGTCCAAACCTTGGGACCACTAATCCCCCGTACCTCACATATGATTTGAATTGGTACAAATCCTCCTGGCTGTTAAAAATAACCGAAACTAGAGACTCCTTCTAAAGGCATAAACATTTCAATCTATGGTTTAACACATACGAAACTTATTTAATATGCCTCTAAATGTGGAGTTTGTATCATGATGCTATGCTGTGTGCAAACAGTGCAAGTTAAAAAGTGCAGGAGTTACAGCTGCATGGCTGAGCATATTTCTTTCACCTAGTCAGAGTAGGTTTCGTAGCTTTTCTGTCTCTCGTAATCATGCAGCGTTTTTTATCTTTCAGAAAAAGGCCCGGAGCTAGAAGCAGCACGTGGGCCTCGCACTTGCTCTCCTTTGCTTTGATATAATAATGTAACTCTGTCCTCCATGACAGGGCCTGTGAAGAGCTGACAGATGGAAAGAGAGTTCGTGGCAGCCCCGTCATCATGCTTTCGCTTGCCCTGAAAACCGCGTGCCATGGTGCTATAGTCAGCCTGTAATGAAGCGAGGTGTTGCCAGTTCAGCCATTTATTAACACGCTAACAAGGAGCGGAGTGACTGATGGCCGGGTGGCCAGGCATGTGTTTGTGTATGAGAGCTGCACAAAGCCGTGTCAAACCGCACCGCATACCGCCACAGACGGGAGAAGAAGAATCCATTTGGATTGTTGACACTGAACTTTATGAACCAGACGAGGCCACATTTCAGCGTTTTTCCCTGTGCGGCTGCTGTCTCGCTCTCACTCCTGCGTTACTCCTCTCTGGCCTTCTGCCTTAAAAGAACGACGTCGAGTTTTTCGCTTAGTTTCTTAATGCTGACAGTTTTCAGAAAGAGGACTTGAATTGGAAAAAAACAACAACGTGATAACAGCATGATAATTCCGCCTATAATTGCTGAAATTCCCATCACTGCTTTTTAAAGCGCTAAAACCTTCATTTTCTTATGCTAGCAAACAGCAAAGATGGCCGTTTCATTGGATGGCGGTTTCTTCAGTTCCTCACCCGCAATTTATTTCCATGTACTGTTAAATAAATGACAGCTTTGGTTCATTGTATCCTGTCTATCACAGTTCACATTAAATGTGTACGGAAACCTTGCAAAGCTTGAAAGGAAGTAGCAGAGATGCTACTTTCACGTCGGTGCCTCAGACGAGCTTATATACAGTAAAATTGTTTGCTAATCTGCAAAGCCTAAATCAAACTAAAATACATTGTAAACAATATTTTGGATTATAACTCGTAGGCTGTACGCTACACATTTTGGCTTCACTGTTTCTCGTTGGACCCAAAAATAAAGCTACAACAGTAGCATTTGCTACACAGCCACAAACGTTCTCCCTGACTTGACCATAGTGCTTGTTTAAAGCCTGATTAAAAGACTTAATGATTACAGAAGAAGAAGAAGGAGGAGGAGAAGAAGGAGAACACAAAGGAGGAGAAGGAGGAGGAGGAGAAGAAGAAGAAGAAGAAGAAGAAGAAGAAGAAGAAGAAGAAGAAGAAAAAGGATGAGGAGTAGGAGAAGTCAAAGAAGAAAAAGGAGAAGGAGGAGGAGAAGAAGAAGTAGAAGAAAAAGGATGAGGAGAAGAAGAAGATGAAGAAGAAGAAGAAGAAGGAGGAGGAGGAGGAGAAGAAGAGGAAGAGGAAGAAGAAGATGAAGAAGAAGAAGAAGAAGCAGGAGGCTTGCCACTGGGTGATTGTGTACAAGTCTAATCCGACATGCTGACAGGTATTTATGCTGATAACAGACTGCATTTTTGGCAAATGAGGCACAACACGTTGCATTTTCCTGTCCATGTAGGAGAAAAAAGTCTGTATGAGACATGCGTGTGCTTGTCAGGCTTAAACTCATGTCAGACAGATCTCTGCTCAAGCTAATGCATGTATATTCATCACTCAGAGTCCCAGCTCACACTCATGTGGTAATCCAGACATATTTAGCAGGTGGCGCAATTTATGATTACACACGTCTCGCCACAAGCGCTTATAATAGAAGCATTTAATGTGTGCAAAATGAGCCACATTTAGGAGTTGTGTACACAACAACGTGGTGTTTGTCACTGGGATAACACATGGATGTATGATTTCATAAGTGAATAAAAACAAAAAATACACACACACACACACACATATTTGAGCTGCAACACAAAAGCAGCTATAAGGCCATGTATGTATTTCATATTCCAGTCTGTTCCATCTCTCCATCCAGCCCTGCCCTAGTCCTTCTCCTTATCACTCAGAGAGCAGATAATGGAGGGCAGATTTAGCCTTATTAACATCATTAGTGTTATCCCTGTCTAGTCATCCGAGTGAGTAGGAGGCACATGCTGGTGCCGGATGCCTGACATGGTTCTCATAGTGGCGTTGTGCAGTGCGGAGACTGTCTGTCCTGATTGGACTGAGCTCTGTGGGAAATGGCTGCGTAGCTCCATGAGGACTGGAATTTGTTTAAAAGATGTCACTCACTCGACTGAGCATTTCGATCAGGAATGTGACGCGGCTACACCGGGAATAAGAGATAAGTCATCGGAGGGCAGAGATTTTATCATGATTAAGGAGGTTTCGTAATCATTTTCATAAACAGTGACAAGATCAATATTAGGAAATCCAATGTTCAGTAAATAGTCCAAATTATCAGTAATCCAGCCATCCTTCCATCTTCTGCAGCACTTATCCTACACAGGGAACCTAGTGACTATCCCAGGAGACTCAGGGCACACTGGACAGAACAATGCAAGACACAACTGATCATTATTTATTATTTATATATTTATATTCACATATTCACAATAAACAATTTGCCCATATAGGGATGTGGTAGTTTATTGGAAAGTTGTGAGTTCAAATCCCAGGTCCACCAAGCTACCCCTGCTGGGCCCCTGAGCAAGGCCCTTAACCCCCAATTGTATTGTAATTCACTTTGGATAAGGGCATCTGCCACATGTCAGAAATGTAAATGCACACTTTAATCAGCCAATCAGATTTTAGAACTGAAAAAACTGACATATTCTGGTACTTTTAATACGTTCCAGATTTTTTGCCACTCTTGAAAATGAAAATAAAAAATAAATGCTGTCTGTATGATAAATATGGTGGTGTAGCAGATAGCAATGGCAATTTATTTGTTCATGGATCAGTGGAGTTATTGTCTATACATGTGTAAATTTGCATGTTCTCCCAGTGTAGCTTTCTATAATGTTTCATCCAGGCTCTTCTGTAAAATATTCAGGTCAGTAATTTAGCAAAAATTACTATAGTTGTGAATGAGTGTGTGTGTGTGTGTGTGTGTGTGGGTGTGTGTGTGCGCAAGTCCAGTCTTCCCAGGATTCCCAAGGAGGACATACAAATACTAACAAATTCTGAAATACATGTAAATAATTTCAGAATTCTACTTTTCATTCAAGTTGTTGCTAATAATATAATTTTTTAAGGCAACAGAATAAAACAATAATGCAAATATCTTTTCTCTAATAGAATCCTCAAACCTTTGGTCATAAACTTGAGATGCAGGCTTCGTGGTATTCACTGGAATTCATAATGCGATCAATCTTCCTGGACCACACAGGAAATAGATCTACCACAGTACAGAACACTTCCTGTGCCAAGCATGTTGATAGTGTGTACAGACAGAAATGTTGATTTGGTCTTATTTGACCACAATGCATGATTCCAATAGTAGGTTTAATGGCACTAAATAAACTTTAGTGCTGCTGCGTTTTGTGGGTTGATGTCAGTAAGAGCTGGTAGCTTAGCAGATGTGTTCTACAAGATTTTTTACATTCGAAGGTTGTTACAGTTAAAAAATGTGGATGCACAAGACACCAGTAGCCACTCATCTCAGAAAACACACATCATACCACTAAAGCAGATGGGCTACAAAAGCAGAGGACCACATCCAGTTCCTGTCATGCCAGACAAGAAAATGAACCTGAGTTTACCATGAGTAAGGGTTTTACCAAAACTGCATATCACCTGGTTTTTACTCCATCCAATCATCAACTGTCCAGTATCAATGAACTGGTCAGATTCCTGTTCTTGACTAACAGCAATGGAACTCGATGTTGTAGCCCGTACACCTCCCTCATGGTATGATGGTATGTGGTTCACCACGGTTGTAAAGAGTGGTTATTTGAGTCAATCCAGTCTGGCCAATATCCTCTGAGCATATTTATCAGCAAGGCGTTTCCACCTACATAACTGTCCTTCATTTGGTGGTTTTTGTTTTTCATGCCACTCTGGGTAAAGTCTAGAAATTGTTTCTGAAATACTCAAACCAGCCCATCTGGCATTAATAACCATGCCATAATGAGTGTCACAGAGCTCACATTTTTCACCATACTCTGAAGCTCTGAGACATGTATCTGCATAATTCTATGCATTGTATTGCTTCCACATGATCGGCTGATTGGGTAATTACATGTATGAGCAGGTTTACGGGTGTATCAAAGTGGCCAGTGTTGTACTTGTATAAACAATTGTGACTTACACTATGGCTCTACAAGGTACCTGTCTAGTTTCTTTACAGTATTTATATTATCCAGCGCAGAAGAAGTATGTTCTGTTGCCTTTGCCTATAAATCAACTTTCATTGTTTCAATAGATGAGGTTTAGGTAAAGGTAAAGGCTTATCAGTGTTGCCACTGCAGTTCATATGTGCCTTGGAGGCTTGAAAGAAAAGGCTTTCAAATTACAACCTGCTTCTTTAAAGAACAAACATACCAGGTGAAGATCATAAAACTGCCTTTGTACACTGTTATGACAAACTGCTCTTAGCTTCAAAAAGGGTGCATTGTGTGTGGATGTCTGTCTCCGATTCAAACATGCAAGTGCCTCTAATTGTCAGACAGATTCGGAGAGATCAGCATACTCTGCACTCTTATGGTTTCGCAGGAGCCTTGGGAACTATTAAGACGATACCAATCTAAACCAGTGGCTCCGACTCAGGCCTCCCACAGTCCCACACAACCTGGCCAACCTGAACACCACAGCATGTGCCCTGTGGAGAGCCAGTCATGAGCGCGAGCAGCCAGGCACTGACAGATGTGTGTCAGAGCTCGGGTAATTATGGGGACACTCAAACAAGCACTGTGTGTCATCACATGCCACAGTATCCATGCTAAATGCAACGTGTCTGGCCGGCGGACGTCTTTAAGGTAGTTAGTCTAACAATGTGGCTGTGCATTTCATGATGCTTTATCATAATACTTTTGTCCTTGTTCAGTGTCTGACTCACAGTCAATGATGGATAATAGAGGATAAATGGGTAGAGAAAAATATGCTAATTGTTACATTTTTATTTCTCTACAAACTGTGTAAGTAAATATTTTTGTCTGTATACATATACATAACTCTTTTTACCAGATGCCAAAAAAATGGGATTTTGGTTGTGTCAGTGTTGAGCATTGAATGACGCTGTGATGGTTAATATGAAGCTCATATGAAAGTAGACACTCGGGGCTTTAAGAATTTGTAGATTTTCATAAGTAATTCTGCATTATCCAGCTTACTAGGGGCAATATGTTCACAGAAAAGTTCCAAAAGCAAGAAATATTATTTTTCCATTCACATGTTTCTATCTTCAAAGTCAATGTTGATATCAAACCCATTTCTGCTCTCTGAGATGCCCCAAGTGCTTGTTCATAGGCATCTAAAATTTGAAGGCGTTATCCTCAACCATTAAAATTCTGTGTAAGGTTATCCAACAGAGGAAAAAACACACATCTAACACTGAAAGCCAAAGTCCTGACTTATTTTATATCAGACTTGTGGCAATAAATTAATTCATTTGTTTATACTGATTGAAAATGTCCCATAAGTCAAACTGTAATTTTCTGGCAGAATGGGACTATAAAAAGGGCTACATGGGGTGGAGCATTCTTCATTATCCTTAGTTATGACTGGTCTGGGATGAAGTGGTTTAATTTAATAATGGCTTAATAACATGTTAATGTTTTGATAAGTAGAATACTACATTTATTAGAGACAGAAAGAAAATTAGCATTTAGGTCATGCCCACTTCAGATACAGATACAGACATTGATATTATCACATGCCAATTGTAAATAATATTTGATTTTTTACCACAATCTAAGTCCAATTACAGTATGGTCAAATCTATGGGTTAAATCTCGGTTTCTCCATATAATTATGTACAAAGAAGAAACATAGTTTTGTCTTTTACAAATAAACAAATAGCCTAAAATTCCCCAGAGCTAGACGGCAGGAGTTTTGATAAGATGAGAGTTAGATCTCTTAGGCTGAAATACACAAAACTGCAATCAGAGGCCCCTGTCTAACCCCACTCTCAATGATAAGCTGGTAAACAATAACACATGACACATCTTCTGTATAGAAGATCTGTAAAACTCTCCATGCTGTAAAATACACAGTTATTACTTCTATTGTTAAAGATTCAGTCTCATTTTTATAGAAACATTTGTTCCTCAAGACTTCTGTCTTATAATCATTATCTGCCGTATAAAGATTCTTAATGATGTCTCCTTGCTATTAGCTGTGTCCTCAAATGTTTTTAATGCATAAGACAGACAGAATGAGAAAGAGAGGGAGCGTAGTTTTCATTCCTGGCAAGCTCTGTGTGCCTCGCAGGAGCCTTCTGGTCTGAGCAAGAGCTCCTGCTCACAATTTATAGGAAAATCAGTCGCTGCTCATTGTCTGTGTACTTTGTTCATTCCAGAGCTTTACAGCACTGCTCAGTGTAAAGTAAGCTTGGAGAGAGTTCTGTCAAAGACGTTTATTAACTGGGCCTCTGCTACCAGCAGAGGGATTAATGGTGAAGTGGATAAAACTGAGAGAGAGAGAGAGAGAGAGAGAGAGAGAGAGTTTGGAGGGTGCGGGTGAGACAGACAGAGATACTAGGAGTTAAAGAAAGTGTAAAGTAGCACTTTAGGACAGTCTAGTAATAAAACTAAACCAGGAGAGACACTGACTTAAAGCTGAATAATCAAATTGTTTTAATCCTGCAAGAAATACATAAATCCATCAGAATTTTACTCATCTTGAGCTTTTGTCTGGTCCAAGGTTACAGAGTGACAGCTATGGCAACCGTTTTGTTTGTAGGCGGCTGGTATCAGCACGGCTCGGGCAGCGTGGAGCTGTTTAGAGTAACGTGGGTCGGCGTGAAAAAATCCAAAGCATGCGCAAAACATAATATACAGAAAGTCGGCGTCGCCCAGCAAAAGAGCCTCTCTGTCTGCTCCCATCCCTCCAGGTGGCCATGTTTGGAAGTGCTGACAAATAGGAAATCTGGAGCAAGAGTTGGGGACTAGTAGCTCATTCCAAAATACCCAGCCCCCCTGTGATGAGAATAGTTGTTTGGTTTGCAAAAGCAGAAAATCGAATCTGCCGCATATTTGGTCTGGTCTTTGGGCCGACACGAGCAATGTTTAGATTCGGTCTGTGATCAAAAGGCCATCAAAGCCACAGCATATGGAAATAAACCACCTTTTACTTGCCTGAACATCAGTGGAAGAAATCTGGACTTCACAGGTTAAGATTATACATTTGGTCAGACAGAGAGTCTCATACTCCAGGAGAATAGTTAGCATGTATCTTAAAGCGTGGGCTGTGATGAAGTAGTGAAACATCTCCAAAGTAAAGTCTAATTGCTTTGACTATTAGACCTGGATGACTGAATCCATTACACTAAGTATGTAACACTATCTGGATCCATATTTATTTAGTGCTCCAACTATTCATACCTGTATCTGTTTTCTCATTTAAACCCAATCTGGACATGGCCCAAAGTGGATAACACAAAAACACACTCCGAGGTAGCAGCACTGTCAGCATGGTCTCCAAAGACTACATCATTCTAGTTCATAATTGGTCTTAATCACTCTATAACTTGTTCATACAGCTATTATTATTGGCATAACCTTGGCCATAATTTTATCTAATAAATTTAGCTGGTTGTATTTTAGTTGTAAAGTTATTTGTTTGTTTACATTCAGTCCAATTCGAATAATGTGTTCATTACATCCCTGCATCAAAGACATACAGTCGTAGGATGTAGGTGTAGGATCATTAAACATCTATTTAGACTCTGTTAAGGCTTCTCTGTTAAAGAACAAGGAACTTCAAGCATTCACAAAGGGATCTTTGAGAAGCTTCATCGAAATGGTGGCAGCTGGAGGAGAGCATTTGGGCAAGAGGTAATTGGGATCACTCAGCTCATTTGATGCTGATAGTAGAGTGATGGGAAATTCCTGTCAGTGAGCTCTGTCGTGGGTTTCGCAAGCACCTTGGCAGCCTCCGTACACTCCACACGAGGGAAACGCGAATGAGTCGTAGCATGCTCACATAGCTGTCATTGAGTGGGTATGTGTGTGTTTTTTTAAGACGATTAAATGTAAAAGCTATGTACCCTAGACTAGTTTCTCCGGTATTGAAGGTGAATGCCATCTGAGACTTTGACTCATCCACTTGGGCCCCTGTTGGGATATGATTTGAGGATTTGTGTTTGGGATGAATGTTAGATGGAAATATTTGGTCTGCATGGATTCTACATGAATCATCTTACCTGTCATCTGACCTATTGAACAAGGTCGAATTCATATTGCTTGAAATGTTTTTATTTCAGTTTGGTAAACCTAGTGCCTCATTTAGCTTTAGTTAAAAGTCAGTATTTATTAAGCATCAGATATTTTCCCTCTGTCCTCTGAGAATAATTATTCCCCCTCAAATTATAGAGTAAGTTTAATACTCATAATAAATCAGGGTTCAGCATGCGTGCCAAAAGAAACAAGATATTTTAGTGCCTTCTCTTTCAGACAATAAAAGTGAAATGACAAAATAATAGTGTTGGCCTTTATTTTATGTCATATTATTGGCCAGTGTGCTGGGGTAAACAGTTCAGTTTGGACAATAACAACATTAGGAAAAGAATTCAAAGGCATGTTTAACCTATTGGGAAATGGGAATATCATCGATATTTATTTATCAATTGATTGTGCCTCAGTCTTTACATTTACATATATATGGCATTTGGCAAAGGCACTTAGAATTTTCTTCCTAGGATTGTACTGAAGTGTTTGGTTGTCTGGCTAGAAATGATATTTTTATTCTAGGGTTAAGTTGGTCTAAAGGTACCAACAAACTAAAGTACTGATACATAAGAATATTTACACAGTACAAGAGCTGGGTGGGGGGAAGATTACTCCACTTCATGGGTGAACAGAAAAGATTGTCGTCGTCCCACCCCCAGTCAAGCATTAGTGTTTAAAACTAATCTAGGTAGCTGCATGAAGCCAGTGATGGGTATACACTTGCTCTTTTTGAGATGAGATTATGAAGGAGTTCTTGATGGAGATGGTAACATCAAGGCATGTGCATGCATTTCTTGGAACACAGCAGCTTGGTCTTGTTCAAATTCAGTTTAGATGATAATGTGACACACAACGAAATCTCTGGGTAGTGAATCTACTGTAACATACATTTCTCTTGGAATAATCATTTATGTATCCCAGCTCTCACCACAAGTGGTGATCAAATCAGGCAGTGATCAGGAACTGTGAACTAGCTGACAGTTGAGGGGCCAACTCTGGGGATCTTTCTCCCAGTCAGTGCTTTGTTTAAGAGTATCACCTCTAGGCGTTTGCACTGTCATACCAGGGAGCCCTCCCCTTGGGGGCTTTTGTTTAAGAGTATCACCTCTAGGCTTTTGTACTGTCACACCTTCAAGGCCTGACCACTCAAGGCCTTTAAAACTGCAACGTATGTTCCTTGATCTCCAATAAAACATTTTGCTGAACACTACTTCTGAATCCCCTGGTCTGCTTCGGTGAATTCACAACAGTAGCTAATAATAGAGGCATGTGAAGAATGGGTATAAAGAGAAAAGGCACCAGAACTGAGCCTTGAGGTACACCTTTACAGTTTATGGAGAATGAAAGGCTGAGTAGAAATGTTAGGGGGGCTTTAAATGGCCTAGTGACACCCATGGTTATCATGGAGCAGATGTTGTTCCTCTCCATTTTAATGGAAATGAACACTGTTCCAGGTAAGAAGTAAAAAATTACCATTCTGAGTTAGTGATTTCAAGATCAGTGAAGATGCAGAGGAAGCTTTTAAGGTCAAGTAGGTTCAGAAGTGATGGTTGATTTGGTGAAACTTTGGTGTTAGGCGATGTTTTGGTGATGCTTGAAGCAGTAGGTATATGAACAGGTGTTAAGGACCCGTTTAAGATATATGTGAAAGATGAAGGAGGAGATCATTCTAGATACTTTGGTGTATGGAATGACTAGTGGAGGAGGTGAAGCTGGGAGAAGATGTTCAGTGACAATGGAGGGGATGAGAAGGGATGAACAGAGAAATGGTTTTAAAAAAAAATGTGAAAAATGGTAAAAGCTGCTTTGTTAAATGATGACTTTTGCAGCAGTTATCTGTTATTCCTTATTTTAGACATCTAGTTTTTCGTTTTGTATTTTGGGGATTGAATATGGAGGCATTCCAACAGTCAGTGCTTTCTATTATCTCCCAGTGGAACCAGACAGACTGTAGAATTTGCTGAGTAAAATACAAAAAAATATATAGATAACATTTAAAAGGTCAGCATTTTTTTTTTTTTTTTTTGATAAAGGACTAAAACCTGCCCTTAACAAGTAGGGTTTACTTAATAATGACATACATTTTAAATTACCTTTTTTCCTTATATATGTGTTGTGGCTGCAGAGTTATATAGCAAGTAATAATAATAATAATAATAATAATAATAATAATAAAAATAATAATAATAATACAGTGAAACTAGGGTATTGGGTTTGTATGGCTATCATACTAAGAATTTTTTCATTCCATTCCCCACTTAATAAATGGTATTTAAAATATGTTTTACTTTCCCAAAATATGTCTCACTGCCCAAGACAGGAAATCAAGGCTGCCTCAAACCACATCCACAAAATGAAGTGAATATTATCAATTATTTCACAATGTTCATACTTTAGTAAGAGAAAATAACTGGAGCCAACCGTGTTGTGTTTGGACAGAAATTTCATCCTTGTGCTTAGTCATACATTAGTGCCTGGGGCTGTATGGTCTGGCAAAATATTATATTTATTATTGCACAGCTCCCAAATACAGTATAGACATTAAATCAGCAGAAAAGCCTGCTAATTTCTGTGTATAACATAAAAACCAATCCCAATCATCTCCAAAAAAAATAGAAAGCCTTGTGAAGTTGCAGTTGACATGAGAGGTTAAAAGAATAACCACAGCAATTTTGCTTTTGTTTATGTTAAAAATTCGGAGACTGAAAATGCGTCTAAATACAATTCAAACATCCCATTATTCTTTTCTTTTCTGCAGGAATAAGTGTGTCAGGGTACCTGTCATCATTTGTGTATGATAGATATCAACTGACGTTTTATTGTGTCCTTTCCTAGAAGTTGATAGTGATCTTTGGTACATAAAAAATGTTGGCAGATAGCTATCCAACAACATGATTAAAGCGTGACATTCACCCTGTTTCAGGAAATCATACTTAGCTAGCAAAGTTTTTGATGTCATTAGACAAAAATTGCTCAGCTTAACTTGATTTTTGCAGGAAAATAGCATAGGTAAGATAAAAAATAAATAAATAAATATGAAATTTGTTTTTGTATATTTGTTTTTCTCACAGTATATTATTGTCATGTTTAAGCCACAGTGACACCCAATGCATTTCCCTTACTGCTAAATAGATGTTGTCTAGAGAAATCACATCTGACGTTGATTTACCCTGGTGTTAAAGCGAGAAAACATGCCACCTGAAAGAGATTATTTGCAATCAGGCACTGGGTAATGTCGAGCACAGGTTTCCTTTATTATTTATTAGTCTGGCTTTAATTGGGAAGAAAAATTCCTGAGGTCAAATATTGACAAAATTGTCATAGCTGTCGCTCTTGGTATGCAAATATTTGCATACCAACATCCTAATTTAATGTAAGGCATTTAGTTTAATGCTTCGCTTTGCCGAACACTACCGGCTGTGTTTCTCGTGTTACGGGAAATGAATTGAATTGAGCAGCATTACTGATAATAGTTCTGACTGCAAGGCAAAGCATTAATGCACTTTCTGTATAGTAATAAAAATAACACAGGGACTTTGGTGGATGGTGGGTGATGTACATATATTTTTAACTTGTGTGGTGGTTAATATGGCAAAGCTTTCTTTAAAGAGATGTTTATTAGGCACGTTTGGTAGCACTCTCCAGTGTCAGAACTTTGTAACAGTCAGGGGTAAAGCTGTAACTCTTAGCTCACTAGATATAATAAGCTGCATTTGACTTATTAACTTCTCACAAGAGAGGGAGAAAAACAGAGGCTGGGGAGGGAACAGGTTTTTATAGCTGCTATAATGTAAGTGATAACAGGAACTAACTGTTTCTAACTGTAACTAATTCCAGTACACTGGTGGAATGAAAATCAGACAGTTTCAATCAACAAATGAATGATTTTATGGCCGACATTCTGATATAAAATGAGTCTGGACTCTGTTGGCTTTTAGTGTGAGATCATCTCAGGGAGCAAAAATGGGTGTGATATCAAGATTTACTTTGAAGATACAAAAACGTGTGTGAAAAACAACTAACTGTCTTGTCTTTTCTATGAATATATTGCTCCTTATGAAAAACTTAAAGTTGTAACTTTTTAAAGCCCTGTGTGTCTACTTTCATATAAGCTTCATATTAACCACCACTGTTGAGTGTGACATGACAAAGGCATTCAATGCTTAACATGGACACAACAAAACAAGCATACATTCCATTTTATTTATTTTTTTGCCAAATGTCTGTGGTATGCATTATAGGAATATGATTATAAGTATAATATAATCAACTAGGGGTGTAGAATATAGATTGTGACATGATTCACGTGATGATTTGCATCATGGGAACGTGCTAGTCTCATTGTATTAATTATGCATCTAATGTAATTGCACTGGTTGAACACCAGATGTCCCAATCTGCAAGACCCAGAGGGTAAGCATGCTGGCTCTGATCCGATAGAACTGGATCATAATGACCAACACACATTATGGGTTATGTAGATACACAACCACAGTCTAACAGTTAAAAAGATCCCTTTGGTAGCTTTTAAATGATCTCCAAGCCTCTGCAATCTACAGTGCCTAAGACAGAGGCTGCAGAAATCAGGCATTTTAGCCGACTTTGGAGCTCTATTTTCAGTAAGAATGTCTCAGAGTCTGGTCCTGAAACAATGCAGCTTGATCATTTTTTTCCAGGTCTATTCAATTTATACATTTTTTTAGCAATTTTAAGTGTTTTTATTTGTTTTCAAGATTAAGGTAGATGAACCTGTACTAGTCTTAACTGTGAATGAAACCTAATCATGACAAGTTGTTACAATAACAGAACAGAACAACAAAAATAATTCTTTCACACCGCCAGTTCTTGATTATTTTCCTATAACAGCATCTCCTTTAGTGGTATATTCTTTAAGGGAGTTCCCTGAAGCAGCAAGGTAGTATCAGAAAGTATGAAAAGTATGAAGAAGACCCACTGACTTGTGCCAGTGCAATGAGACAGTTGCGTAGAACCCCGGTTACTGAAAACCATATGTGTGACTGGCAAAACTGTGAGAGAAAAAAACACCTTGTGAAATAAATAAATAAATAAACAGACATATTTATAGGTGTCTTGTTTTTCACGTCAGTTCCCAAAAGTTAGTCAAAGGCTGGATTTCGGACATCATGCTGTGGTGCATCCCGGTGGCTGGCCACAGTCAGCTTGGCACCGCTGCTCCTTCACACCTAGGTATTTGAGGTAAAGCAAATGACTCAAAGCTGTATTTTCTACTCCACTGCACCAGGTTTAACCATTTAGCAGTGTAGTGCATTACACCACTGGAGGATTCTAGAAGTTAAAGGAAAACTCCACCGTCAACAACTTAACAAGCGTTTAATAAGTAAAATGTAAGGTATATTTGAGTGGACATTCTTGAGTGGACATTGGACATTCTTGAGTGTACTTTTTTTAAGTATAAAATTTGACATTTGTTGTTTGGTTCATGCTTCTGACAGTGGTGTCAGTGCTGACAGTGGATGTATTCTTCATCGCAACCCTAAAGAGAGTGATGCAGCAGTGCTTTAGTCGTTCAGTCTGCCCAGCTCTCTAGCCACTTCATTTATATACTCTAGCAGGTACATTTCTAGAGTTTGATCAGTACTTGACCACAGGCTTCTGAAGAGTTTTACAAAGGTGCTTCAACATTTCTAGGGGGGCATCTGGAAAACAGGAAGTCCTCATTTAGCTAAATACAAGTCCACATTCTACTCATTAATGGTGATAATCGTCAGCCTGGTAGTTACATCCCCTCGGCCATCAGATACAATGTCATGTTATAGTTTATTTTATATGATTAAAGTTTAGGTTTCCATGGTGAAATGTAAAGGAAGGAGGAGCACAGTGAGGGGGTGGGGCTTACATTACGATCGGCTGGATTCAAATGATGTAAATGATAACAGTCAATGAATAATAAAGACTTTCAGACAAATCTACTGATATCTACCTCAGGGGAAGATGATTTAACAGAAAACTTTTCCTAAATTTTACAGCTACGTTTTCATAGTAAAAATGGTCAAACACATCAACTTCAACTTTCATGCTAATCACACCATCAATACCATCATGCTAGTCTTTTCATAGATCGCTTACTAACCTAGCCAGGTCTCTGTCATGATGCAGTGCCCTGTCTTGTGTACCTGCAACATGTTTTGGAACTGTGAGTCCAACATATTCCATATTTACTGTTTTTTCATTTCAGATTTCTCACTAATATGATGTTTAATGGTAGTGATCAAGAAAAGAAGCTTTTGCACTTTTGTTTTTTGGAGCTAATCAACAAAGATGGTTTAATTTTTCTAGAAAACAGCTGTCTCTAGCAACGTGTCTTTCTATCACACAAAACCATTCCTTTTAGAGGGTATAACAAAAATACAGCATCAATTAATTAACACAATACAAATATGTTAAGGTTTCAGGGTGGAGTTTTGCTTAAAGATTCGTAAAGCCAGGCCAGGGAGTTTGACCGTGATAAAAGTCAAAGTTTGGCATCAACTTTCTACAAATATCACTTACATTTATTGAATGTAAAAAGGTTCCAGCTTCATGCTACAGTACAAACTCCTGTAGAGTAAATTTGCTTACAAACGGTGTTTTATTCACATTATTTATTATCGCTCTCATATTGATATCCTAATACTCACATAAATACTTTAAACAATTGTATTTGTACTCATATATTTGTCTGCTATGAAATAAATGAATTTGGCTTGTCCACAGCAAGCACAAAGAAAAAAAAAAACAATGAAGAGGGCTTGTTGTTGACGTGGTTTTCACATCCGGAAAACAGGAAAAGAGTGCAACAGGAATCACTCTAACATGTCTAATTTGTCACGGAGACGCCGCTTGCCATGTGGCCGCATACATTCCAAGGATCCTAGCTCAAATCTGGAAGTCTTCTCAAGCGGGGCATAAAGAATAAACACAGTCAGAATCATTGCTTTTTATGGTGAGCTTGATCGCCTCCAGGTTCTGCCCTTTCGCAAGCTGGCGAAGGTGTTCATTACGAAGCAATCACAATTCATTTTCCGAGTGCAGGTTGTTATGGTGTGTTATCTATTGTGTGATCATTAGAAGTCAACAAAGCAGGAGGTGTGTACATTAGAAACGGGAATGGCATCAGGAGGTTCTGTCAGGTTCAGCGAGTCCATAGCCAGCATCATTTCAAGAAATATACCTCATCTTCTACGTCAGAGCCGTCGATTTTCTCAAATAATTAATCCGTATCATAGTCATTTTTTATTCAGTTTATCTTATAATATATCTTTGTATACTTCTACTGTAGATTATATATGTATCACAAAATAAATTCTGTTCAATATCATATACCCCGATAAAAACAAAAAAGATATTTTGTCGCATATGATTTTTTTTTTTGCATGCCTACAGCTGAATTAAAGATCCACATTGTCTTTTCGTTCCAAGCTGTGATATGAATTGCATCCGACTGTCTTTTACCGGCGGCGTAAAAACAGATGTGCCACAGTCAACGCAGTGGTTCAGTTGTCTCATACTGAAGCATTTGCAGAGCAGTTAGCTGCCTCTGGCTGTCCACTACATGATTCAGTGTTGGATGGCAGTCCAAAAGGAAGCAGTCTTAGATGGGAGGAAAAAGGAAGGGAGGCTATACCCCCAACAGCATGCCCATGAAATCCGAGCCATTCTGTATCGTGATCGAAGCTCCTGCTGCGTTGTCCACGAATATGGAAGTGTACTGACCAGCCTGATGAGAAAGCACAATAACACCGGTCATAAGCATTAAGCATTAAGCTGTACTGTCCTTCTGTACTGTATGTGTCGGTTTTAGACTCTGACCTGCAGCTCCAGCAATCCGTGAACGTACACTGTGAATATCTTGCTGTTACTCTCCAAGCCAACGATCATCTCCAAAGAACTACACAGAGAATTAATGATAGAAAGCAATAGATAAAAGTGATTTTCAGAAATTTGTTTCCAAGAGGTTGGAGGATATACAGAAAGATGGAACAAATATTCAAAAAATACATATAGAAGCAATAACACAGAACAGGATGTGAATTCTCAAATCTGTTTGAAGCTGTTATGGGGTTTAGAAATGTGTGAAATCTTTTTATGAAGGATCGCTCAAGGCTGAAGCTCTAACTGAGGGCTCATGCTCATGGCAGTCGAACAGAAAATCAGAAGTGACGTTCTGACTTCTGAAGATTCGCGGAGGCGCACTGGTACATCTCTGACACAGCTCTCAGACGGAAAATGAAGAATTTGTCACGATGAATGAATCTTGCTGATGGTCTCTCTGAACTGCCTTACTACCTCACATTCTTAGCCTCTGTTTTTAAAAAAAATGTCCAGAATTTTTGTTTTTTATGTTGCAGTCTATCATCACTCTTAATAGAGTAGTGACATTTTCTTTTACCATAATCTTTCTGCACTGGTGTTACTGGCGTGTTTTGCATCCTGTAATATGAGAAGGACAGAAAACCTTTAAGTAAATAATCTTTTAGCACCCAGGTCAGATGTTTTTGCAAACACATTTCCACGCCTGTTGTTCCAAGGACCCTGTTAAAGTCAAAGGTGCTACCCTAGAGGTCACAGGTTACCAAGGATACTGGACCAGGCTGAAAGTTTGAGGACATTTTTTAAAGGCCTGCTCCATTTTAACACAGGAAATGCCTTGCTGCTTCCACACAGGCCGGAACAGACGACATAATTTACAGCCCGTAAATTTTGGCTCAAGATAAACTGGCGTCCTAAGACTAATCAGGTTTATGAACCATCCCTTTCGCGTTTGTGCAGGGCGTAACTAGAGCAACAGCAAAAAAAAAAAAAAAACAACAACTAATTACTGCTGCCTTAAGGGATTTGCCTGGATCTGCCCTCGTTTCTCTTCCCCTTAGTGTCTTTTTTTCTTAAGCTAAAATCATTTTCTCGTTTGATTTCTCGAAGAGGACTTTTACGACATGCATTCGCTTGCCCAAACCACTTAAACAAGAACCACATGGTCTTAATTCCAAGAGGAGCCCAAAGAAAAATACTAATTTTCATCACCAATGATGTATTCTCCGAGCCGGGGTCATGCATGAATTTATGAAGATGTGGATACGGTCTGTGGAAACAGAGTCAAAATCGAGCATTTGGCTGTAATAAATACATGAGGGGAAATTATACAGGCGACTGACTTTCTTACCAAAATTGCTGTTATAAGCAAAGATGTCTCCCACATGGGCTTGTTAACAGAGTTGACATTGTCTGACAACAGACGGAGCTCAAACCACCGAAACTAACATAGGGGCCAAAGAGAATCACACAGAATGTGATATACAATTATACATATCAGATTTTTAGAGTTTCAGCATCGTAAATCGGTCCACAAAGAGCAGCGACATGCCGCTACTTAGAAACGCTGGAATAATGGAATCATACACAGCGCTAAGAAAGTACAAAGTACTAGCACAAAGTAGCAGAGTCACACAACATGTTTTCGTTTCGCATCGGGTGAAATAAAACAGAGAAATGCATTACTTCTTTCAGATGAACAGCATGTCCATACAGCTGTCTGAATGCATTCGTTCAGAGCTCGGGTTCTCACTTTTATTAGTCAGGTGCTGCTTTAAAGTATTCATAAAATAGCTTTTCATCTGTGGTTTGATTGTATACTCACAACATGTTGACCAGCTTGAATTATTTTATACAGTAATGTTGGAGAAACCTCAAACCCCTTGCCGAATCTAAACACACTTGAGTGTGGCTACATAAGCTGGCTCGAAATGGAGAAGTGTATAATGTGTGCAGAAAGACAATAAAGACAATACTGCCACAAAACCACAAAAGCTACAAATTCCACCATGTTGAAAATGGATAAAATTGTAAACGTTTGCAGCTAATAATCTGCTACTGCTGCTCCTGTAGAGCAAGACCCACCTCATTGTTGGGGAAGGGTTTAGGGGGTGATACATACAGTAATTGGTTCTAAATGGACGATTGTGAAGATTTGCACAAACATGAATCACAGAACCTTTCATTTCAAAGTTGTCATTCCCGAACCCATTCAAGTGATCAGATGACTAATAACTCAGAACTCACGATTAATGCAACAGTTTTACTACTGTACAAGTTTTAAAAATTTTATAGACCCCGTTTGGAGAACCAGGGAATCCTGAACACTCACGTGTATCGATGGCAGAGAGACTCGATGCAGATCAGGACTCTCACGTTGTCTCTGGCCCTGAGTTGATTTTTACTCCTTTTCACCTCACTGTGGTCTGCAACAAGAAAACACAATCAGCTTCACGCCTGGAGCTAAACAACTGGAACACTCCTGCGAGTGTATTCAAACATTGTGAGGCAAACTGAAAGAGAAGACGAAAAAAAAGAAGTAATCTGATTTTCCTTTACTGAAGTAAACATGGCATAAAGCCTGCAATGTCATCAGCAGTATAAACAGTAAGGTACTGGCGTGTTACTGATGGTAAGTGCCAGGGAACTGAGGGAATGTTGTATACCACACAGAGACAGAGTCGAATCGCAATAGTCCAGAATGGCCTGAGCGTGGATTGAGGCGATATTTACAAATTTGCCACGGGATGATGGGGATTCTATCATAGCTGTGTACTGAGAGATAATGGCTGAAGCAGAACTTAGAAGAATTTGCCCCAGGAGAGGATTCTAGGGCACAGAAAAATGACAAAGCATAAAATTAAAAATGACCTAAAATGAAATATTTGAACACACCGGCATTTGAATTCTCGATTCTGATTGGTCAGAAGTTATTCATTCATTTTCTATGACAAAGCAGTGATGGCAGTGAGTTTATACTAATGCACTCTTTCCTGTAGGTTAACGTTTCTATAGTAACAGGTACTTCACAGTGTTTTGTATAATACGGACGACCACAAAATACTAGGAATTAAATATCATTAATTAATATCTATCATATATTTATATCATTCGGAATGAGTCTCCAGTGTCAGAGCTTCATGACAGTCAGTAAGTTTTCCACTGAGTGGCAGACATCTTTTTTTTTTTTTTTGTCATATTAACTTCAAGAAAACAAAGGCTGGTGAGAGAACATTGGTTTATAAATGTTATAATGTAAGTCACGACATTTTCATGTAAAATTGCAATAATCTCCTGCAGCATAAGAGAAATAAAACTCTTTGAGTAGATGTTGTTATGAGAAAATAATTTGCGTCCCACTTTACACCATCCCATCATTTCCTATAAGAGCATGTCCTGTACTGCTTTAGTCTTTAGTTACTGCTAAGTTACTACTTAGTTCATCCTTAAATACTCTTTAACTATTCCATAGTTACTACATTGTTACTGCTGTTCCTCAGTTACTGCTTACATACTTCTTAGTTACTTTTCAGTGGCTTCTTAGTAACTTCTTAGGTATTCCTTACTCACTCTTTAGTTACTCCTTTGTTATTCAGTAATTCTTCTTTAATTACTGTTTATTTACACTTTCTATACTCAGCATGAACAAAACTGATTATCTTACACTATTTAAAGTTTACATGTAGATATACATACTTAGATGACTATGTATGTGCATTATTCACATACATATATATATATGAAAGAACGTACACGTGAAATCGCCAGGATTTCAACAGTGTGCCACATTTTGACACTTTTTTGTTTGTTTCATGAGTCTTGTCAGGTCACAAATGAGATTATGGCCAATAAAATAAAATAGGAAATTTACAAAAAAAAGAATTTTCAACTTTAAATTTACATAAGTCTAGCGTAGTTCCATTTAGGTTAGTAATAAGCAACCATGGCTATCACTATCAGTATCATCTTGTCACTTCTTTTACTATCACTTCTTTATCTTCTTTATAAAAAACAAAACTACATATTTGATGTATTCTCTCAAAATATCCAAATATACCTGGGTATGTTATACTGAAATTTTCTGTAAGCAATGACTTTTCTGTAAGAAGATTACCAAGCCCTTCAAAGGCTAGATTACTAAAGACTGCCCACTTCTATATAAGTCTTCTTTATACTATTAGCTCCCTATTACAGCTAAAAAAAATACCAGTCATTTCAAAACAGCTTGACAGCTTGATTGCAGTATCGTTTGTTTGCTTGCAGCAGTATTGTATCTAATGGATACACAAAACTATTTCCAAGCATTAAAAAGCTAAGATTTATGTGATCGTCTTACCAATATGGACGTTGGCAGAGAACTGATAAATTCCGGTGATGGGTGCTGTAAATCGGCCAGTGGACTGATCCATCCCCGTTCCTCTGAGAAAGGCACCTTTGGCAGGAGGCTGGATGTAAGAGGCAAGTGAGAATTACTGAGCATGACAAGCAACCCCAGACACCAAAATACCAACTTCTATGTTGCATTTATGAAATATAATCTATTAATCATTACACTTGCGAAAAAGACCCCTGCATAGAAAATGTTGTGTCTTTTGAGCAGCATTCCAAACTATGAAATGTTTTAAAAATGTCTTCTTTTTTTTAAAGCAGTTTAATATGCTGCAATATAATAAGCCCACATACTGTTACGAAATAAATCGGGTTCGGTTTGGGAGCAGGGAGAAGTTAAGGGTTCAGAAATATTTCACATTCTGCCAAGACGCTTCCATTCCTGTTTTTGATCATCGCTGTATGGGGCGGTCATGCCAGGCCGCATTATTCTGTATTACGCCTTCCGAATCTATCAGAATGATTTTGTACTTTGGTGAAAGCTATTTTTTTCCTGACAGAAAATAAACTCATATAATAGCATTTAACTGGACTTTTATCATGTCATTCTTTTGTGACATGAAAGACTTGAAATCAGCATTTACAATGCATTCTTTAAATAAAATACGGTTGTGATTGATCACTCTGAGAAAGGTTTCAAATCGCCCATTCTTCTACACAATTTATAACAACGTTCCAGCTGAGTGCACATTCTATTACTGGTAAGAAATCATGCACCTTTAAACTTTGATGCTGTTTTAGCAGTGGGATGCTTGGCACCGCAGCCTTTTATTGGGGAATCTTGTCTACATTCATCAAAGCCCTATTTTTTTCCATTCCTGGTGCAAAGGCCACTTCACAAATCACAAGGGTTTTTTTTCTTTCTCCCTGACGCTCCCTTATATGCCAGCGTCTCACTTCCCAGCACCGGCCGTGTCAGAATGTCACAAGACATAGCTCTTCCCTGAAGCAGTGTGCCATTTCAAACAGCATCTATTTTTTTTTATCCCTACCGCTCTCTGGTCCAAGTCCCAAACAGTGTACCTTTTTGTTCAGTGCCAAGAAGGCAATGTGGCACATTTGAAAAAGGAGATATTTTTCAGTAGGAGGACTGTGAGAGGCTCAGGTTTGCTCCTGCCTGGATGATTGGCTAATCCAGACGACAAGAGCTACTCACACTGAGACACATTGCTCCAAAATGTGGCACATAGTTTACAAAAATGTAGCGATGAGGACACCACTGCAGAGCTTGCATGAATATTACATGCATAAATATTCACCCTGTTCCCATATTTTGTAGTGTAACAGCCTGGCAATGAAAAAAGACTCAGGAATCTACATAAAATAGCCTATAATATTAAACTTCAAAGAAAAAAATTAATATAGATTGCAAAATTATTAATGAAAGTTGTTGTGATTGCAAGAGTATGCACCTGCATTGCTGTAAAATCCCTAGATCTGGTGCAACCAGTGGCCATCAGAAATCTCAAATCAGAAGCTGGTCACAGATTAAAGATTGGTAATGGATAAGTGTTAAGAACAAAGCTATAACTGGGTGTAGTGGTGAAGGGTACTGGAATGGATGGTGCTGAGGGAAGATATCCTGTTTGGTTTGATGAGATAAACTCAAGATTTTATTATTACTTTTCAGTGAAGCATGGTGACTGATTGCTTCTCTGACTAATTTATCAGCAGGATATTCTTTTTTATTTAATAAAATAAACTTTTCTATTTAATAAAATAAATTAATAATTTGTTTCTTTTTTTACAGCTAAAAGATGTTTCACTTTTCTTCTAACAACCTTTAGGAACAGCTGTATTTATACTGCTATCACATGGCACTTTAATTGCTCACAAATAAAAAACCCCATTTAACTAATTCACTGATTTTTTATTGCACCAGTGTTAATTAAGAGGTTTCACCCCAATTGGATGAATGGCACTTGATCCAATTACAACTTTTATGTTTCAATTCAAAGAATTTCGCCAACTATTGGGCTCTTTTGTGTTGATTCATGACACATGATGCCCCAATTAAGCCCATTTTAGCCATTCTAGTTTCGGCTTGTAACACTACAAAATGTGGAAAAGTTCAAGAGTGGGTGAACACTTATGCACTGCACTTTAAGTGGAACTTGGATCAAAATCAAAGTGGTTCACAAAAGCCTGGAATTCGTGCAAAAACAAGTCGCCACCACCAACATTAGCACTTAAAAGAGGTATTATTTAGGACCACTGTATGCTTTTAAATGATGTTACCTTGCGTCCTTTATTATTACATTATCATTAGATCTTCTCTGCTCCTGTCTATCTCTTTCTTTCTCTCTCTTATTGATTCACTCATTATGTTCTCCACACAGGCTCATAAACCAAAGGCGGCCTGTGATTTCACTTCAGCCCACCTGTTTTTGTTTTTATGCATATGTGCCTTTCATGGCATTAAAGAATAAAGTGAAATGGAGATATGATTGCAAGCGATTAAAGCTCTTTTGATGAGGTAATGCACAATGAGGGAAGATAAGACATAAAACAGTGGGCGCAGAAAGAAAAACAGACAGGGTAAGGATAGATGTTGGAAGAAAAAAAAAATCTACTGCCTATCAGTAAGAGTCACATCATGATATCATTAGCAGCCTCACCTTTATATTATATTATATTAAGGCAACGCTGAACTATTGCGGAAAAAAATGGCTGTACTCATTATTTACCCAGACTGTGTGTCACCTCCAAACAGTATTCATCTTTTTAAAAGCTTTGCATCAATTCTCGCTAATACATTCCCCAGTGAGGAGATTTTTATAACACTTACTGTCTGGAAGTTCTGCAGCTCAGTCAGAGTCTTCTTGTCTACTACGACCGGACCTCTGAGCTTACAGTGGAAGGCTTCTTCAATCCTCCGGTACGATGCCATACCCTCCAGTGCCAGCAGAGTTGTGGGCAGCTGGCTCTGCCCGCTTGCCTTATCCACCATCGCTCTCCTCTCTGTGGCTTCTGAATGAACACAACAGAACAAAACCTTTTCAGACATGCCAAAATAACCGCCACAGAAAGCTAAATTAAAACATCTCTTTCCACCTTTCAAATCATTTCTATTAGTTGTTAATTTAATGGATTGGAATTAATGTGACTGAATTAAATATTATTAATCCCAAAGTGATCCTTTTAATCATCCTCTTTCAACTATCCAGTGTTGAGGAGTAGCTAGCTACAAGAAGCAATGCTGCTAACTTAGCTACATTGTAGTAGCTTAGCTATTTTAATTTCCAGTAATTATCTACTTTTTTCAACAAGTTGTGTTGTAGCACTATGAGCTAGCTACATGACACAATGCTGCTAGCTTAGCTACATTTTAGTAAAATAATCAAAATAATATCCAGTAAGTAGCTACTTTTTTCAGCAAGTAGTGGTGTAGCACTATGAGCTAGCGACATTAAGCAATGCTGAGAGCTTAGCTATGTTTTAGTAGCTGAGCAATTTTGTTGTTGTTGTTGTTTTAGCTAGGCTAATTTCAAAATAATGTAGCTGTTCTGTGAGCTAGCTACTTTTTACCAAGTAGCTTGAAAAAATTAGCTAGATAGATAGATTTGCAGATATAAAATAAACAAAACGAATTGTAGTAAGCTCTCTCTCTCTTTTTAATTTTTTCATATTTTTTTTTAGTTCTCATTAAGAGTTATGTAGAAATAGAGATATTGTCTCTATGATGGTATACTCTGTACAAAGCATGTAGATTTTTATTTTATGCAATAAATTACCTGCATAAATGAAAATGTTACCTAATGCTTTCCCTCAAATTAAAAAAGGCCCTAGCTAGATCAATAGAGCTAAGATCTTCCACATGTGCTTATGGACACCCGTTTGAAACTTGGCCTAGTGTATATTTGCTTATTAATGTGTGAAAACCTTGAAAACCCCCAGGCTCTGTGTGTGTCGAATTGTCAACACTCAACAGATCAGTGGTTTAAAAAAAAGCATATGGTTAGCATACACACATTTAACAGGCTAATTATTAGACCATGAAAGCTCCTTGTGTGTAATCACAGGTTCTCTAAGTGGTGTTGCAGAGGCTAAGATCTCCTACAGTGGCTTTTGTAGAGCATGTTTGAGAATGTGTGAAAGTGAAGGCACTGGAAAACCACAGCCGCGTCGACTGCGTTGTTCAGCAGATCAGACTTTCTTTTTTTTTACGCATATGGGTAGCATGTGCAGATTTTTAACAGCTCTATGTCTTAAGCTCATGAGAAGCATCTTGTCCAGTCACAGGTGCTGAGATTTCTAACATATGCAGACGGATTGGTTTTAAGGTGTCTGTGTGTGTGTGTGTGTGTGTGTATATCAGAACACACCTTTGATCATTTCTTTAAATTCCTTTAGCAAAACCTCTTGAGTGACCTCTGCACCAGGGGCCCCTGGTGGACCCTGGGGTCCTGGAGGGCCAGGAGGTCCTTGAGGTCCTGGCTGAAACATAACATACTCTTAATCTCTGGCTCGAAAGTGATAAGACATGTCACAACATGACATAATAGATCAGATCAAGAAAGCAAATCAAATCAGATTAGAAAGCAAATCGTTGATGTATGACGCAGTATGATTTGAGATTCAATACCAGAGGTCGCTTCCTTTTCCTGCACTTTGCTGGGAAATTGCCAACTGGCCTCTTCACAAAATCCATCCATGATCCATGTGGGTCTACTCTTTGGCTCTCTGTGACCTGAATAAATAGATTTTTAAAAATTTATATTTATGTATGCTGTTTCTTTTGTAAGCGTATAAGCATGCAAGACTTTGTTCTTGATTGTAGACTTGGCTTTGGATACACATATCATTGATCACTCTCCCCGTGTTCACACATTTTATTCTTATTTTCCTCTTCAATGAGCCTTGGAGGACTGCACTAATTATGTGATTTATCAGACATGTTAAACCGGAATCGTTCTCCACTTGGCATTCGGTGTAGAGTATTGTCACTAAATCCAATGAGTCATAATTTCTGCTTACAAACCATCACTGGAAAATCTTGCCTAAAGATACTATTAAATGGTGCCAGACATCAAGGCAGGTTGCTCTCTCTCTCTCTCTCTCTGTCTCTCTCTCTCTCTCTCTCTCTCTCTCTTTCTTTATATTGTTCTTTCTTTTTTCAATTAGTTTTGTGGCATGTTATGCTACCACATACCAAGTTTAGTCAAGTTTATGAATACTGCTGTTAAAGTCAGTGGTCAGGTTTAGGGTTAGGATCTAGGGTAAGGGTCTAGTTTTGGGGTTAGGATTAGGGTCTAGGTTTGGGAACTAGGGTTTAGGGTCTAGGGTTGGAACTAATGTTAGGGGTTGGGTCTAGGGTTAGGGTGGCATTAGGGTCTGGGGTTAGGTTTAGAGTCTAGGGTTAGGATTAGGATCTAGGGTTTGTCACATTGTGGTTATCTAATCTTGACCATCTTGATAAATCTAATATAATGCACACATTTTGCCTATAACTTGAGCAACCTTAATCTTAACCTGGACCAATATTCATGAATCAGCGAATGTGTTCTTTTATTTTGTTTTCCATTTTATTCCTACAAATTATGCCAAAATCCGTTAGAGATATGGACATTTCACAGCATCCAACCTGCGGAAATATATGCAGGTAAAGGTTAAGCAAGCTGAGTGTCCTAGACTAACTAGCCAGGTATTTTCTTTGCTGTTTTACTGTACGTTTGGTAATAAACTTAAATATCACTTACAAGTTATTGCCTGTTGAGCAGGTAACACTTGCTGGTTAAGATAGATAGCTAATTATGTAGCTAGAAACATGTGTAAATTAACATGAGCTAGCTGGAAAGTCACTGAACCTAGCAAGCTACTAAAACCCTATGCATTTGGCTAAGTAGGATATTCAGCTAAAATGACCTTTATTAGCATACTGTTGATAACAGCGATGGTGTTCACATCAGCATAGCTCACTTCCTTAATTAACATAACTGTTCCAAATTGCATTCGTTTATTTTATTTTTTTGAATAGTTTTATTAGTTTTTTTAAGTGATTTTTCACCAGAGAAGCCTTACATATTATTACTATTCTTACATTTACTCAAGTGAGTTATTCATTTAGTAGCAGTATTATTATTATTATTACTATTATTATTATTATTATTATTATTTACTGACTGGAGACACAAGTCAAAAAATAAGAACAATAAGGAACCACAGTGCAGATGCCTTAAGTAGACTTTCTTCAGAGTGATATGGTGATGGTTGTAGAAGCAAATAACCGATGATGCCTCAACTAAATCCGAACAACAACCCAAACAACAACAATCTATCTAAAAAAAGTAAACCCCAATACCTACAACAATGGCTTTACACTCTTTCTTAAAAGTCAAGTGACTGTCATGGAGATAAAAGTGAAGACAGAGCAGAGTCTTAGAGACGAGGTGTCTAAAATGGAATTTGTTTGGGTTTGGCAGCCTGGCATGGATCACTTATCTGTTAAACTAACATGTCATTTTTCATTGAAGAAAGACTTCTGCTTTTTCTTATGCAGTGACAAAGTAAACCCTTGTTTTGTTTTGTTTTGTTTTTAATCTCAAATATTCAGGAATGAAAGGGGTTTGTATTTTGGTTTTGGTTGGGCAAGGTTTTTGTTCTCTCTCTCTCGTTTTTCTTGTGACAGCAGACAAAATAAACAACTTAACTAGCACATGAGCTTCTTGCGTGTTGGACGTCTTTGTGTTTGTGTTGTGCCTCAGGAGCCCTGAGACATGTAAAAGACAGACAGGCTCAGTCAATTGTAAATATATTGTTAAGGCCAAGAGTAATTCTTCAGATCCTTCCCACAAAGGTAATTGGTTCCTCATTGTTCCATTTCCTGGAACGTTGCCTGAATGCTAATAGGAGTAGGATTGGCTAAGATTGCTAAGGAAAGTAGCTCAAGCTAGCCATATATTTAGTGTATATAGAATTTAGCTGGTAGATGGCAGGTAACCAACCTTGCAAAAGATGAACAGTGAAGGTCAAAGATTCACATTATGATCAAATGTCCATTGAATGAAGATTGAAATAAATTGCAGCACGTTGTTCCTCACAAATTGTAAAATATCTTTTGCAAATCTGTAAGATTTCTCATTATATAACATTTGTGAGAAACAGTGTTAGGGCTCATCCATGTGGATTTGTTCTGGGTTCTCAGGTTTCCTCCCACAAAAGGCAGGCTAGAAAATGGTGTGTATGATAGCCAGGTCTCCCATCCAGGGCGTATCACTGTCTTACGACCAGTTTGCCCAGGATCCACAGTGAGAATTTAGCAAAAGATTGTTCAAGCACAAGGTCATTTACATCCATGTTTTCTACGGAAGTCTGGAGGCAGACGATGTTCGTCAACACCTTTTTGAAACCACTCAAAATATATGACAACCCTCTGCGAACACTGTGGATGAACAGACTCAAATCATGCATGTGGAGACACCATCGTTCTCAGAAAGAAGGGGAGTAGTGAGCAACAAGACAATGCATATGAGCTTTGTAGAATTTCGCACAGGCACAGCACTCCCATCTTAACAGACCAGCGTAAATGTGGTGCAAATGTGCCACTGCAGAGCCTGAGGGGAATACATAAGGCTCATCACTGCTGTGTCAAGAAACAAGCTAAGGATTGTGAGCACATAATAATAAGAAGAACGATACCATGCCCCTAATGTAGCACAGATCGGTTTCAAAAACCAGGATGATGATGATGACGACGACGGTGCCAAACCACCGTCTTTATTCCAAATAATTCAAGAAGCAATCTTTATTGTCTTGTTTGTGAAACAGCACTCATGCAATGTTCTTTGTAAACAGAAGCGGCAACATGACTAGCGTGGAAAAAGCTGCTACGCTGAATTATGTGAACATTTTGAGAAATGCCTGTCATGGATCATGTCAAGGAGCTCGTAGCTCAGCATACCTCCACCTACGCACTTTTATGGACCTAGTTTTTCCTCTGATGATTTGGGTTTGTGGTTGTTAAAATAGCAGTGCAGTTTGGGGCAGGGCTGCCAAATACTCCATTATGGGTGAGCTGGTGGAAAGAAAGAATTTTACCCAATAATATAAGCCTCCCACTGAAGTAATCTAGAGAAGATGAAAGGAAAACACAAAGCTCCATAATTTATTAGTCTATGAATAAAACACTGATGTAGTAGGGGTGTCAAATAGTATGTGGATGTTGGATACCTAATAGTTTTGCTTTAACCACAGAAACACTAGCACACGATGCACAGTTCAATATAATCAGGTCTGTTTTCTTTTCTTTTTTTTAAGTTATGCAGTGCCTAAGTAGTGAAAGTTAGTGACATGTGTATGCCTGCAAATACGCAATTACGAAATAATTTGACCACAAAATGTACCTGGGCATGAAGAAACTGCAAATTGTTGCTTTTGCTGCTTTTGGTTTTGGATTTTTACAAGAGCAACACTGTACCTGTAAGTTGTGACATGCTATAATTGTCACGTTTTTTCTCAGTATGGTGTTTGCTGCATTCACTGAATACTTTAGGCACATTCGAGGCTCCACATGACTTTAAAACAGAATAGCTTCACATCAGGCAAAAAAAAAACCTCTCCAAAGTTCTGCCACATAGTATTTGTTTAACATTTAAAGGAAATTTGAAAATGAGCTTATTTTGAGCAACAAAAGTGGGAGGAACGAGAGGCTGCCTGCCACGGCAAACATAAACACAGCCATTAAACTATTTTGTGGCCGCCATCGACAGCCATGCAGCACTGTCTCTTTGTGGAGAGGCTTAATGATTGTTTAGGCTTCATTTCCATGCCATTACAATCAGCTTGGTTATGATTAATATAATTCCAAATATTCGCGCCATGACTATGCATTAGGCCTTAATTTTTTTCCATTGCATTTACTGACAGGCGTGTAGGCCGTATTTCTGCAGCCTATAATTAAGCCCACGCACGCACAGACTGCAAAGCTAGACTAAATATTGCATAAATAATGAATCTTTACAAATCGGGTGCCCCTTACACCAGACATACTGTCATGTTTTCTATTTACTTCTATCAGATATAGAACATAAGCTATTATGTACAGTGGGGAAGATGGAAGCAAGCCAGAAAAAGCATTGCCCAGCTCTGGAGAAAGCAAGAGGTTGGTCTACATTTATAATGAGGCCACTGAAGCATTCTGATGCTTGACTTCTGCAACTCACCCTCGGATAATTTCACTTGGATACTGACCATTTGTACATGGGAACCGCTGAGGTAATCATAAAGACTGCCCTGACCTCATCCCAGCACTCGTTTTCACAATACTCTCTCAGAAAAATGCTACTAAACTGCACCTTTTCTTGTCGTTGGGGTGAAACTAACAACAATAGACTTTTTATTCTTTTAGTAGTACACAATATGGCCAAAGGTGTTTGGACACCAGCATATATATGTATAAATATACTTGTATACACACATTTGATGTTCCAAAACCAGATGAATTAACATGGATCTCTTTTGGTTTCCTGGGAAGCCTTTTTTCCAGATTATTTCCAAGATTTTGGAATGTTGCTCTGGGGATTCAACATGGAGTTGGGTACTGATGTTGGGTGAGAAGTATTGACATTTCAGTTCATCCCAAAGGTGTTCAGTTTGGTTAAGGATCTGTGAAGTGAAGTGCTCTGTGCAGGACACTCGAGTTCTTCCACTCCAACATTGGTACACCATGTCTGCACACAGGAGCATTGTTGTGCTGGAATAGATTTGGGCCTCTTAGTTCCAGGGAAATTGTAATTCTACAGCATAGAAAGACTAAACAATTCCATGCTTCCAACATTGTGTTTGGAGAAGACATATGGGTGGGAAGGACATGTACCCACATACTTTTAGTCATATATGTAGACTAGTCATATATGTCTTCCTTGAGAAAACCACCACAGTGACAAGAAAAGAGTCTGGTGCCTCTCAAGGTTTCTTTCTCATGTTGTCTCAGGGACTTTTTCCTTGCCACTGTCCTGTCAACATCTGTACTCTGTGACAAGGTCTATTGTCTACTGTAGAAGCAATATGGAACTGAAACAGAATTGAAGTTTTACCTTTAGTGAATATGGGTGTGTGTTATACTGTGCACTATAAATGTAAAGAAAGGTGAAGCTCAGAGTGAGTACTTTCTAATGCTCTTGCTCTGCATGATCTCCCACAGAACAAACTGTGCTGATTGCCATCAGTAAATTCCAATGTGCTGCAGTTACTGTACACAGTCACCAGATCTATAGATTACAGTTTCTTTCATATAAAAAAAAAGGTTGACGGGTGTTTAGAGAGAAAAAACAACAGCCACAAACTCGCATTAAGATTGCCTAAAATGTTTAAATTTTCCCCTTTCATTATAATCTGTGGACTGATCATGTTTGTGGACAAAAATCATCTATTCAAGACCAAACATGGAAAATAATTATGTAATAATGTAAAAGTATCCGTACTTAAGTATTCCCAGTTGGATCCTGCGCTCAGGTTACTGTCTGTCCTGATTTTTACATGTTGTCACCATGTGGGTTTCCTCCAGCTTTCCAAGGTTTCCTCCCAACTCCTAAAAACATGCCAATAAGTTCTTTGGCGTCTTAAACCTTTTTGAACCATTCATGGTGTATTCCCAACTTACCCCCAGTATTCCTGGCTAGGATCCAGACCATCCCCTCCTCTTCCAAAAAAACAAAAAAACTAAACTCATTAAAAACACATCTAAAAATCACCCAACAATGATGATATGGTTGGAAGAACTACAATTTCATTTTTCATTCAATTTCCTCAGAGTACACATGGATGCCATTTGTGAGGTTCTCAAGACAGAAGTAGATCTTTTGCATGTTTTTTTTTCTTAATTTAAATAATTATAAAACGTATGACAATTAGCACGCATATAAATCCTTGACACCTTAAAATCTTGAAACTGTTTGATTGTCCCTGCAGGTGAGTTTTTTCAAAATGAGCTAATTAGGTTCTACTGTTATTGTCTATGATTTTCCACATAATAATAATAATAATAATAATAATAATAATAATAATAATAATAATAATAATAATAATAATATGGTTATACTATGCTATATATCCAAACCAAGTGCTAGTGTTCAACCTCCATTTTGGATGTGTTGCTTTATGAAAAATGGTAAAAACACATTTTGCCATCAGATTAGGATGCAAATTTGCATATGAAAGAAATGTAGTTTAAGACTATGAGCCATATTCCAACAACTTCTATTGTAAGAAATATGATTTTGCCTGCAAAAGAAAAAGTAGTTTTATTTCTTCCTGCCGCTCATATTCACAACATTCTCACGTCACCGGCACACATGAAGATTAGGACATTTGTCTTCCTTAAGGATTTGGCAAAAACACAGAATGATAACTGTTAACAGTTGCATCAGTCATCATCTGCAGTAAGCATTTTATCCTACAATGGGTTGCGGAATGAGACGGCAGGGCATCCAGGGCGGTATGCGCACACACATTGACACCTAGGGGTAATTTAACAGAGCCAATTCACCTACTTGTATATTTCCAGGAGGTGGGAGGAAATCGCAGAACCTGAATATTAGAAAATTAAAAAATGCATTTTTAAAAATATGTGTAACCTAGCCTTTTTGGATATGTAGTGCAGATTAGGATTTGTATGGAAATCTGTTTGTAACTGATCTCACAAGGGTCTCATATCCGTCCCTTTTCCAGTCCCTCCTGAGTGTCTGTGATGAAGATAAAAACACGTGTAGAGGAGAGCTGTGAAGGTGAGCTGACTGAAATGGAATTTGTTTAGGTTTGCCGTCAGGACACGGATCGCTTTTCTGTTCAACTAACTTTCCTTTGCTGAACGTCTTTTCCTCTTCTTATACTGCAACAATGTAAGCTTTTGTTTTTTTTTTTCATCCCTAATGAATCGAATGAATGGAGCCTCTCTTTGTTTCAGCAGTTGGACATCATTGGCGTGTGTCCTCGCTGTTACGCTCATCTCCCTCTTGCCATTCAGCCTCCATTCCACTCCAGTGCCTCGTTCCACTCTGGTGCGGAAAAAATCACCTACATTTTACACGTGATCATATACATGTTTTCGCATGTGCGCTTGAGAGTAAAACCTACTAATTATACCTTTCATTATGTTATACCCTTAGATTTCACATGAGATTGTGTGACATGATAGATAATACCATGGGACAAATTTATATAAATCTTGAGAAAATCACGTGAAGAAAAACTCAGCATGTGTGAAGAGTCTGATTGCTACATGTGTAAAATTCTTCTTCCTCATGGGATTATTAGTCATAGTTAATGTCCATGTGACTTTTCTGTAAGCTTGGACACAGGATTGGATCCCACTAGAGGCCCCAAGAAAGAATAAAAGTGGCACACTGGGAGGGGATGAACAAAGCGCAATGATGCCATGTTCCCGGCGTTGCTTTTGACGGTTCGGCGGACAGATTTACAATCTCGATAATATGAGCGCATTGGCGGCACGCCTCTGTGCCATACCTACAATTAAGTCCTGGGTTGATCCCAAGTCATTATGCCCTTTGGGATCCAGCATGGAGATACAAATAAAAATGATCATTTCACTGTGTGTCAAGCAACATTTTCAAAGGCTTTCATTGAACAGGTACAGTGTAGTTTTCATTATTTCATATTCATCACTCCTTCCTGCCAAAGGTTTGACAGCTAATATGTTCCGAACGGACGAATATAGACGTGGCTCTTTTGTGTATGGTGAAATATTTGTTTGGCAGTTGCCATAAAGTTCCTTTCATCACATCCTTACGTACACAGTGAAACAGTTAACTGCTGTGTTATTACTCGAGAGGAAAGTTGGAGAGGCGCCCATTAGGCCCATGGGTCATTAAATCAGTGACAACAAAGACGGCTGTATCTAATTTACACCGCCATCTAGCACACGTTTACAAAACACGCCGCCGTGTACTGTATGTGTCGAGAATGGCTGGGAAACTTTCCATGGATGGAGATCTGAGCTGAGGTTCGCTGGGGCCCTGTGTTGTTTTTAATCTTTTGGCAGTGTACACATTGTATAGATATTTTTGTGTGTGAGCGAGCGTATATCGAGTGCGCATTCCTTTGCTAGTGAAGACATGTGAAGAGTAAAAACCACAAGACCTATTATGAGCTATGTAGAATTATTCGACCCACCTCCTTCCACAAGACTGAGAAGAGGCTGATTGGAGCATCACACCTGCTTTTGTGCAGAGATTACAGTGCAGAGATGGAGGCTGAAGTGGCTGCTCATTTTCCTCCTTTTTTATCTGTGGTAGGTCAAATGGATCATTTATGTCACAGAGATCTTAGTTTGTTGATGGCTGCCGTGATTTTGGGAAGCACTTTTGATGACAGCGATTAATCTTTCCCATAAAGTTGTTTAATGATAGCTCTGCAAAACTTCATTCAGTGACTCAGTGGTTAAAGCTTTGGCCTACTGATCAGATGGTTATGAGTTTAAATACTGACATGGCTGAGCTGTCGCTGTTGGTGCTTGAGGAAGAGCTCAGTTGTATCACATCTTTGGATAAAAATGTCAGCCAAATGAGCAAAAAAATGCAAATGTAAAATGTTCCAGGATTAAAATGGCATTGTTTGAAGCTTCAATTATGATGTTATCGCACTGTTCTGTGCACATAATTCCTACATTTATGTGTATTTGTTTCTTTGATTTAAGTTCTGTTGAGTTAATAGAGCAAAAAGATTCATAATAATCCTGGGAAGAAGAATATAAACAGATCAGTGTAAATCTCAGGGCTGCATGAAAATCTTTGTATGGTATTATGTAAAATATGCCAATAACAATTTTTATAACATCACATTTGTCATATTTTGTTATTATTTATCGTTTTTTTGCTGCTGCTGCAGCAGCATCCACTAGAACATGATAATAAATCAAAATAATAACTTCATTTTACAAGATTGCTCGGGCATCTTGATGTTGATTTAATTGTCCAAACAATCGCAACATGAAATTATTAATCAAAGCTGAAAAAAAATAACACGTAAGTTCACATTCATAGTTCCAGAATGTGCAAATGTTAATTATGCCTTTGGTGTGAACACAGGGGTTAAGTTCAAATATTCCGAACAATAAGCGAGGTGGAAAACGAGAGAGCTTACTCCCGTTTACTTCTTGTGAGATTATAAGTTGTATAAGGATTTGACATATTGTCCTTTAATGCCTTCTAACATGCTTTAAAACTCTGAAATTGATCTTCGGCCCATAACCCCGGGAGATCAACTTAACCCCAAGTCCATAGCCCAGGTGATGTTGTTTGGCAGTGACACAATCTGGCATAACACAGGGTCTTAACGTGATTATGTCATTATTCCCTGATCGCATGGGACTAGATGAAAAGAATGTAAGCAAGACAGGGGCAAAGCAGCTAATCCTCTTCTAGGTGTCCTCTTTCAGGACCCTTTCTGTGAGGCTTTGTGAGGGGCTTACACGGCCTGCTGCCCTGGTTTTTCTTTTTTTTTTTTTTCTCGCCCTATCGGATGTCCCAGACACAGTGGAGTCAGGCTGGCCTGAGAATGACAGAATCAATGGGCTGGGAAAGAGCTCTGCCAAGGGTCTTTAAATATCTCCCCACCTAAACTTTCCCAGGAATTACATCATGGCAGATTGCCTACACTGGACCACAGCAATAAGAAGAAGAAGAAGAAGGTTAATAGCAGAAGAAAATATATTGTTGGGTGAAGCCTCCAGAGCTTATGGTGTCTGACCCAAGTGGCTTCTGAATTAAATATTAAAAATATATATATTACAGCGTCTAATTCAGCAGAGTCCTTTAATTTTACACTGGGTTTATTATTATTATTATTATTATTATTATTATTATTATTTTATCCAAGAAATTAGATGCCATTAATCAGGTACCGCCTAACCTAGTAGCACATATACTAAATCATTAACCCCCCTAATGACTTGGAAATCTTAGACCTTGCTCATCTGAGTAAGTCCAAGACATCTCACTATTAGTTTCAGGGAAAAATACATTTGTTGTGAACAAACTAAGTGAAGCATACAAATCATGAAGCGTACTGGTATGGAGGCGGCGAGCCAGAGGGAGTCATTTGAGAATGCCAACACAATGGGTGGGCCGAGAGAGGCAAACGGTCCAGTGGAAACCATTATATCTAAACAATACTTATGCAATAAATAAACAGGGTTGAACTGGCAAAACATTTGTCATGGTAAAGCCTGAGGATATGCATGCATACTTGCATTCAAACTCAGTCACCGCATGTGGGCGTTCGTGTCGCCTGACTAATGCTGAACCAGCCCAAAGTTAATGCTGACATAATATTGTACATGTTCACTTTGGAAAATGTTATTTTTAGGAGGGAAAAAAACTTCAAAATACATTTGTGTCGCTCTGAGCTCCTGAGCACCTATAACTGCCACTGGCCGCAGCTCATTAACACACTGAAGGCTTAATCAGTAAGGCATCTAGAGGTGGACGGGGACTAATTGATGCACTGATCAGGCTCCCCAAGTGCACATTCCTCACATACCTAAGCCATTCATCCATTCTGGCCTATACATCTTACAGTGCATTGCACTTTCTCTCTGTTTCAATATCTATCAGCCAATCAGTACACACCTGCTCCAAACAGGCTAAAGCCCATGCTCTGTCACTTATAGGCTAATTCCATGGGCATATTCTTGGCTGACTTGTCAGCATGGGAGGAAAAGTAACACAAATAGCCCTGAATTCTACTTTAGCCTCTCTTTTTCTCTGAGGCAAAACAGCCAAAGACTTCTACACTTACTCTACACACAGACATGATTATGATGGTCAGAATAAATCAGTTGGGTTCCCTGCTGTCTGATGAGTCCTCCAGATTTGCTCTGCTTAAAGAAATGTTTTAGGGTACTGTTTCCCACATGTTTCCAATATGATATCAAGACTAATGTGGCTACCTATTGTTAAAGACACTGCTTGAGCATAACCAGAGGAAGTAGACGAGTTTCTGTATCTGCATGTTTTTGATGAATAATTTTCTGGTTATAATTCTCTGTGAGAAATAGTCCTAACTCATTTTAGGTGAAGATCCACTCCCAGCAAAGCCATACACACAGAAAGATGTGAGAGAACAGGTTAGTGAGAGGCAGAGAAATTAAACAGGAGTCATTTACCTTCGTGCTCTCATCCTCCTCCTCGCTGTTGGAAAGTGTGGTGTTGAACACCTCGGTATGCTGTGGGGTCATCTCCTTCGGCCTCTTGCGCGCTTTCTTGGCCTCAGCCCCTTCCAGGAGTGTGCAGTGACTCCAAAGCAGAGCTGCCAAGGCGGCTAGCAGCCAAAGGCGCATCTTTTGTTCTCCAGTCAATATCGCAAAAGCAGTCTTCAGATCCTTCTTCAAACCAGCCTCACTTTGGAGTGCACACACCCCTCTGTTGGGGACAACTGGAGTTTCCCCAACTATGCTTGGATTCAGTGGAGCAAAATGGTTTGACGGACAGGCACTTCAACTCAAGAGACTCCCTTCTTAGGAAGGAAGGCTAGAGGTGATGATGGTCTCAGTAGGTAGTCAAAGTAAAGTTCACACTAAGCTGAGCAGCTCACTCGACTATGAGGAGTGTCAAGTAGAGCAGTCCTAGGGAGTGACAGATCGCGGCTGGTCTGACAGCAAATAAACCCATTAGTGAGATTTTTCACGCTTCCTGCCCCACTGGGGGTGGAGGGTACCATGGGGCGCCTGTAGAGGAGGGGCCAGGAGCCAAGGCAGGGGAAGGAGGGGGCTGGAATGGTGGGTTCCCCAGATCCCCTTGTTCTTTCTCTGGCTCAGAGGCTGTGATGAGACAGTTGTGATGAGCTGGAGTTTCTCTAGTGAGTGTAGTCGTCTGCTCCTGTAGGTGGAAGAAAAAAAGTCCTTGGGGAGTTAGAAGTTAGAGTCACTCCAGTTGTCTTGACCTTTGCCCTTCTTTCAGCTTTGTTTTCTTTCAGGGGAGAAAAAAATGTTTTCCTGCAGACACCTTCAAGCAAGCTACAAAGAACGAGAAGGACTTGGTGGAGACAGCTATTGCTGTGTTTTCTTGTCGATGTAGCCACTTGCACACTCAACTCAGAAGCCCCTAAGTCAACAGCCAAGTCCAAAACCACAAGCACACACACCTCCGTGTCTGGGCTGCGTGGTGGGTCCTGCCTGCTCTGTGCCTGCTTGTTTCGACACACTTGCTTTTTCCAATCTCATGCACTCCTACACTCCCCAAACTTCCTGACTGAAGCATACAGGAGGCTCACAGCAGAGTTTATCACACAGCACTCTCTCTCACTCCCCTCCTCTCCCTCTCTCTCTCTCTCTCTCTCTTACTTTCTCCTCCCTCTCTTTTCTGATTCCCCTACCTCTCTTCTCCTCTTCAGTAAAATTGGCAGGCCTGCTTGTTTCACTGGCCTGTTTTATCTCACAAATGAAATGTTCATGTGAGCTTCTTAGAGCTACTTGGAGAGCTTCAGGGGATGTGTATGTGTAAGTGACTGCTGCTTTACTATAGAGTAGTGCTCTGAGCTAGTGATCAAAAGACATAAAATACTGATAGGACTGTCAGAGAAATGCTTATAAATCTATAACAGCTCCGCTATGTGCTTGGACTGTATTCTGTCTCAGTTGAGTTAAATTGAGTTACATTTCTTCAGGTTTCTGGGGTATGCATATTACACAAACTACAAATTACCTTAATGGCAGGAGACTCTGATGAACTGCTTCCCTGAACCGGGTCATTAGTAAGGAACTAAACACTTGGGATGGTGTGATGTGATGCTTCTAGCCCAAAGGTGATTATTTTTCTTTTCAAAGCACTCTGGAAATGTTTTATTCCTTTTTATGCCATAATGAGTTGCTAATGATTACTGTTTTACTGCTATTTATTAATGAATGCTTTTATAAATCATGCACTTTTTAAACTGTTTTAAGTTTTATATTATGATACATTTGCAACACAAAATAGTTTATGAAAAAAAAAAAAGTTTTTAAATAATCCAGCAGAATTCTGATGGAAATCTTATTGACTCTTACAAAGCAGTGAAACTGGAGACTTCATAAATGTTAAGTTTTCATCATTAAATCTCATTTAACACACAATAGACCACACACTTTTATATTTTTCTGTTAGCTTCTATTTGATTTTTTTTATAGTACATCAATTAACTCCATTTCATTAATAATTAGTGTTCATCCAGTCAAACAGTAAACATGTCAATACTGATATCTCTGAGCTGCTTAATTTAAAAAATATATATATTTAAAGACATAGAGGTTAACAACTCATATTAATGGTGTTAGTCTATGATGTAATACTTATCTAAATAAATTTAATGTAACTCTACATGCCAGTCTTAAGGAAATATTTTTAAATCTGTTTACTCTTCTCAAATTATGTTGTTGGCTGTTTGGTAAAGTTAATAATAAGTTCCTTGTATTTGGAAAATAAAGGTTTAGATTTAGGTTCATCATTCTACTCATAATATCATTATGTTATATATATTTAATGGATTAAATAAGTAACTGTGTATCAATAGTGTTTATCTGGTTGGTGGAAAGTCAGTACTCTTCCTCCCTCTGCTGACAAAAATGGAATAACACTCACATTTTCATCTGCCCCTCTTCCCAATGATGAAGTCAAACGTCTACATGAATTACAAGAAAGTTTAATAAAAGAGAGAGAGAGAGAGAAATAACTTAAAGAAACAAATTAGCTTAAAATTATTCTTAAACAACATGTGTAAGTAGATCCTTTTGAGGTTACATGGGATAATACTTATTTCGTTTAGATCCTCAGAATTTTATACTCAGAATTTATGACAAGTTTATATTCATATTTTACACTATACAGATTTTTGTCAGGTTATATATATTGGAGAATATATGGCTTACTGTGACATTATAAAAACTTTCATTTGTTCTGGAATCATAACTTTTGGTGTATTCTACAAAACATGTACATTATTCCTCAGTGGTCACCCCTGGCTCGCCCCTTGGCTTGAACACAGACTGATCCATTAAAGTGATGGATGTGGAGGTAATAATGTCCAGGTAATAATTCTACTCTTAAATACCCCCATCATCATCACGTCATGATCTAGAGTCAACAGCCGGTACCACAAACATCTTATAGCATAGGTTCCAAACCCTGGTCTGTGAGAATCCTTGAGTTCTCCTAGTTAGTGTTTTCACCCACTAACTCACTCACAACAACTCAGGAAGAATAGTTAATTATATGATTAGTTGAATCATGTATTTTGGGAGCAAGGAAAACAAAATGTAGAGGATTGCATGGTTTTCCAGGACCAGGCTTGGGAACCTGTTGTCTTGAAGATGGGAGAACACAGCTACAGCTTGTTACATGCATCAAACTATGGAATTAACTAATCAAATGAGTTAACATTATGGGAGTATTTAACTATGATGTAGCATTGTCAGCTCCAGGGTCCTGAGTCCTAGGTTCAATCTTAAGCGTGGGTGTTTATTATGGGAAGCCGAACACATCAAAAGAGGGACGAAACCGCGCCACCCGATTGAGCCGCCCTGGGCGGACCAAATATCTGCGCGGCACAATGGACAGAAAAGCGGAACAGTCCGGATAGCGCAGGGATGAGCTGGTTTACTTGCGCAGCCCAGTGGATAGCGCAGAGATGAGCTGGTTTACTTGCGCAGCCCAGTGGATAGCGCAGAGATGAGCTGGTTTACTTGCGCAGCCCAGTGGATAGCGCAGAGATGAGCTGGTTTACTTGCGCAGCCCAGTGGATAGCGCAGAGATGAGCTGGTTTACTTGCGCAGCCCAGTGGATAGCGCAGAGATGAGCTGGTTTACTTGCGCAGCCCAGTGGATAGCGCAGAGATGAGCTGGTTTACTTGCGCAGCCCAGTGGATAGCCCAGAGATGAGCTGGTTTACTTGCGCAGCCCAGTGGATAGCGCAGGGATGAGCTGGTTTTCTTGCGCAGCCCAGTGGATAGCGCAGAGATGAGCTGGTTTACTTGCGCAGCCCAGTGGATAGCGCAGAGATGAGCTGGTTTACTTGCGCAGCCCAGTGGATAGCGCAGAGATGAGCTGGTTTACTTGCGCAGCCCAGTGGATAGCGCAGAGATGAGCTGGTTTTCTTGCGCAGCCCAGTGGATAGCGCAGAGATGAGCTGGTTTTCTTGCGCAGCCCAGTGGATAGCGTACCGCGGACCAGCTTCAGTCGAGCGGCGTGGACCAACTTGAGCGACTCTGATGGAAATAGACCCCGCCCACCATCAATTTTATCCACAATTCTCCGCTGTAGTGTAAAGTGCACATGGAAGCTTAGGCTACAACGTTGCCAGACAGTATGGTTGGCAGACTGTCGTTGCCAGACAGTATAAGTAGAACTTCTTAGATTTATTGTTTATTTTTCCTTTATCAAAAGAGGTTTCGTCCCTCTTTTGATGTGTTCGGCTTCCCATAGTTTATTGTGCTTTGTGATAGACTGGAGTCATGTTCAGGGTGTGTTCCCACCTTGTGTCTATTGTTAGGCTCTGGATCCACCTCCACCCTGATAAACCAAGATAAAGCAGTTACTGAAAATGAGTAAATGAATGACATATATGACTGGGATAGATAGATAGATAGATCATCCCAAATCCCTCCCTTCTATACATATAGTCCTCTTAAGCAGGGTTATAAGTCCTTATGTTATAGTCGACGAAGGGTTGTTATGTAGGAAGTAGTGATGCATTTGGGAGTCGTCCATTCTCGTTCTAGCAATCAGGAGGAAGTGCGTTATTCATTGGTCTAAACCAATCCTCCTCTGGCCACGTCAACCGGAACTAGCTGCTCTGGAAACTTCATAAGGCGATGTGATTAACGACATTAGTGGAAGACCGACTGTCATAACGAGGTTTCGTTATCAGTGTTGCATTACTGCTCCGTCGTTAAAGAAACCATTGACCCGGTATGTGATTCGTTTTCTATCACGCGCACACTCCTTCCATTTAGGGAAGCTAGTTGCTAAGTTATCCCGGTCAGTGCTAATGAGCACGGGAGCTAGCGTTGACCAGATAGGTAGAAAGATAGCTGGTTAGTATTATTGACCTGAGGTGATTTTTCTAACTAGGTGTATGTTAACCTTTAACTTTGTTACTCCGGACAAATATTAAGGGAGCTATAATTTCTAAGTTTACGCTGTTTGAAGATAGCAGGCTAAAACAAAATCTAGCTAAGTTAGCTAGCCTAGTCAGGGAAGTTAGAATTATTACTAGTGTAAAAGTGCACTGCTTTTAAAGCGTGATACAATGATGTTTATGTCAAATGGAAAAAGTGTATATTATAGTCACTAGTTAAGTCCAACTCTTTATATTTAAGGTATTTAATATAATGTGTGTGGACTATATCAGAGGAATAATTGGACATTTTAAATGTAAAAATAGGTATAAACGTGTAAAATGTCGTGTGGTAATGTAGAAGCAGAGATGCTTGGATCTGAATGTAGGAGAAAACTGCAAATGTGGTTTCATGTCGTATTCTTTAGTTAGTGTAGTTTATAAAGGAAATTAATGTTATATCATAAAGACACATAGCCGAAAGTATATGGACACCTGACCATGTATGGTGTAGTCCCTCTCTTTTACTGCTATAATAACCTCCGCTCTCTGAGAAGGACTAGATTTTCAAGATGTTTCTGTGATATGATCTTACATTCTGTGCCATTATGTTATCAAAGTTTGAACGTTTGACATGACTAACATTGGTTTGTTTTGTTTTTTTTTGCCTGTAGTGTCTCCAGCATTTGAGGTGTAAGCTGGCAGTCATGTCCAGTATAAGAGGAGTTTGGACAGGGCACAATGGAGCAGTGTTCTTTGCCCTGTTTGTGATTTTCATCGTGGATGTCCAAACACGGCCCGCAAACATATCAGTCCACAGAAACAAACATGTAAACGGTAAGGAGGAAAACGAGATCCTTCCCCCTGACCACTTAAACGGTGTCAAAATGGAAATGGATGGTCATCTGAACAAGGACTTCCATCAAGAAGTGTTTCTGGGAAAGGAGATGGAGGAGTTTGATGAAGACTCAGAGCCCAGGAAAAACCGCAAGAAATTAATTGAAATATTTAGCAAGTATGTTACTCCTGATGAATTTTCAGACAAGGAAGTTCTTTCTGCATCATAGGGTGTTTGTTTGTTTGTTTTTTGTTTTGTTTTAATGCAGTGTGTGGGTTATAATACTGCCAAATGTTTGTCAACTTTTTCTTTTCTTTTCTTTTTTTGGTAGAGTGGATTTCAATAAGGACAGAAGTGTCAGTGCTAAAGAGCTTCAACGCTGGATCATGCAGAAAACAGAAGAGCACTTCCAAGAGGCGGTGAAAGAGAACAAACTTAATTTCCATGCTGTAGATCCAGATGGAAATGGTGAGCTTGCATCGTTTTTAAATCAAGTCAGAGCAATTTATTTTCCTATTGTTAAGGCTTAACATGCACTATTTTATCATTTCCCTCCATATCATTCCCTCCTCCATTTTGTCCTTTGTAATCAGCATTTGTTCATTTGCATGTTATTTAGCTATTCAAATGAAAAGGGTCATGCTAATTTGAAAATGAGCTTTTAACAAAGAGATGAAGAAATTTATTTACCGAGATTCTTCTAGAAGCACAGCAACAGTGGTATTATTTATTACAGATATGTTGAATATATTACTTGTTACAATATTCTCCTATGTTTGGAAAGATATTCATACTCCCAGTTGTTTTGTATTATATTTAACTACTCAATCAAACTGTTCGTTTCTCAGGACACGTGACGTGGGATGAGTACCGGGTGAAGTTTTTGGCCAGCAAAGGCTTCAATGAGAAGGAGGTGGCTGAGAAGATAAAAAATAATGGGGAGCTTAAACTGGATGAGGAGAGTAAGTGAAAAGATCACTTATACTTGCAAATTCACAATGTAGTGTAGTTTTCACTTTTCGTTAAACTGCATTTCCAGAGCATAATAATGATAATAATTATTATAATAATAATCAACAACAAGTTCAGCATGATCAAGGTGGATTGATTTGTATTTTTACAGCCCAGGAGATTTTGGAAAGCCTGAAGGATCGCTGGTTCCAGGCCGATAACCCTCCAGCAGACCAGCTGCTGAACGAGGAGGAGTTTCTCTCCTTCCTTCATCCAGAGCACAGCAGAGGAATGCTCAAATACATGGTCAAGGAAATCATCAGAGACCTGGGTGGGCATAACAGTACAATGTGTTTCGTTTTTACTTTAGTTTCAAGACACTTTTTGATAAAATAGGTTAGTATCTGGGTGAAATGTACTACCACAGGTTCACATATTTCAATTGTCGTGTTCAAAAATGTCAGTGTAGATCAGCCATAACATTGAGTAGTGACTGGTGAAGTGAATAAGACTGATTATCTCCTCATCATGGCACCTGTTAGTGGGTGGGAAATATTAGACAGTAAGTGAACATTTTGTCCTCAAAGTTGATGCGTTAGAAGCAGGAAAAATGAGGAAGCAGAAGGATGCGAAGTGAGTTTAACAAGGGCCATATTGTGATGGCTAGACCACTGGATCAGAGCATCTCCAAAACTGCAGCTCTTGTGGGGTGTTTCCGGTCTGCAGGGGTCAGTATATATCAGAAGTATCCTTTAAGGCCTGTAAGTTGTGAGGTGTGGCCCATGGAAGCCCCACCTCGCAACTTGCAGGACTTAAAGGATCTGCTGCTAACTGGTGCCAGATACCACAGCACACCTTCAGATATCTAGTGGAGTCCATAACTCAAAGGGTCAGGGCTGTTTTGGCAGGACCAACACAATATTAGGCAGGTGGTCATGCCTGATTGGTGTATATTGACTAGTGTGAAATAAATCATGGGGACAAATGTGAGCTAGTTTATTAGTAGTTAATTGGCTGCCAGTTTGCAGCAGGAGGTGAATCACATACACACAGTAGTAACGGAGTGCATGTTTAAGTACACATACACTCATTTGCATATTTAATCCTGGTATGGAATTTTTTTTATATGCAAGTAATCCCTTTCTGTTCACCTACTGTTTTCTATCAGATCAAGATGGAGATAAAGAACTGACACTGTCCGAATTCATCTCTCTGCCCATGGGCACGGTGGAGAACCAGCAGGGTCAGGATATTGATGATGACTGGGTTCGTGAGAGGAAGAAAGAGTTTGAGGAGGTCATCGATGCCAACCACAACGGCATCGTCACCATGGATGAGCTCGAGGTCTGCCAACAATCCACACACACACCAAAAGTCTAAGCTTCCTGGGGATTTTTGTTCCAACCAGCTTCCCTAACACACATTTTCTCTTCCACAGGAATATATGGACCCCATGAATGAGTACAACGCTCTAAACGAAGCCAAACAGATGATCGCTGTTGCTGACGAGAACCAGAACCACAACTTGGAACTGGAGGAGATCCTCAAATACAGCGAATACTTTACCGGAAGCAAGTTCATGGACTACGCCCGCAACGTACACGAGGAGTTCTAAGACGTACTCCTCAATTCTGTAAAGAGGGGAAAAAAACTTAATCTTAACAGCTGAACTGGCAGATATAACAGTCCACACCTCCCTTAAGATTGCATATGGATTTGCCTCCTAGGGATCTGATTGGCTCATTGGAGAGTGTGTGGATGCTTGAAGCAGTGTTAATGTCTCTGTAAGGCATTCAGAATTCCTCTAATATTTTTTCACACGCCATCAGAATCTTCCTTCTGTCCGAGCTGCTTTTCCTGAAGTGCGATAATGATTAATATTTAATATCTGAGAAAAAAAAAAAATCATTGCTTTGAGCTATAGACAAGTCTTTTGGTCCCTCTTTGTATAGAGACTTTAAAATAGATGAAAATGTAAATAAGATTCTTGAAAAATACTTTGAACTAAAGTCATTTGATTTTTCTCAAGAAGATGCTTTTGACCTATGGACACCTGCTGTTTCCAGAGTTGGAGAGCTTAAACACGAAAATATCAGTAATGCCAAAAAAAGTCAAACTGAAACACTGGTGTATGTATGTATATGTAAAACAAAAACATGCTGTTGCACTCAAGACGTTTAGTTTTATTTTATACATTATGTGCATTTTCTTGACAAAGTACTTTATTCCCCCTCGCACAGCCAGTGTACGTTTGCACAATGTAAAAACGAGTAGTTATTGATGAGATTATTATGATGTAGCTTATCCATCCACCGCTTTCATATCCCTAGAGTTCTTTGTGAGGATTTCTGTTTTATTTCTAGGTGATTTTATTTTTTTTCTATTGACTGGGGAAAAAAAAGCTGGTCTTAATAGAATTAGCAGCTCAACAGCTCTGGAAACAGCACCAGTACTGTGAGTGTCTGTATCGCCTCCCATGGATCTTGTGTGCATTAGTTTTCATCCTAGGATCCCTGAATCACCTGCAGAACAACAGATTTATTTTAGAATTATTTTCTGATTCATTTTTTTTTCCAAGACTGAAGTATCAACCTTTAATTTGATGGAGTCCATTTGATGTGAAGTAAATGGGGGTGTATTGATGTATTATTTCAAATATATATTATTATCTATAAAGAATATTTTCTTAAATTTGTCAGGTTTTGTTTCAGTAATATTTAATAGGTTCTCTAATTCTTCTTTGCATTGTATTTGATTCCATTATTATAAAGTATGCTTTCTCGGCTAATTTATTGTCGTCTCATGCCTGATATGAGCTGAAGAAGCTATGTGTGTACAGTATGATGCCCTTGTCTTGTGGAAATGTTTGATTCAAATTTTATTTCAGCTGCTGAATGTCTTGGGGCTTTTATGCATTAAACAATGCTGTGTAAACTGAGTTAAACCTTTGCCTCCATTCTGTTTTTGTTTTAAAAAAAATCTTTTTAAGCTATATCACTTTTCTAATATTTTGTACTGCATTTTACAATCTTTACTATTCAGGCTTTTATGGTAATGGTACCAAGAGTTATCCTCAAATGAATTATAGTGAATAAGACTGATTATCTCCTCATCATGGCACCTGTTAGTGGGTGGGATATATTAGGCAGCAAGTGAACATTTTGTCCTCAAAGGAAAAATGGACAAGTGTAAGGATCTGAGCGAGTTTGACGAAGGGCCAATTTGTGATGGCTAGATGACTGGATCAGAGCATCTCCAAAACTGCAGCTCTTGTGGGGTGTTCCTGATCTACAGTGGTCAGTATCTATTAAAAGTGGTCCAAGGAAGGAACAGTGGTGAAACTGTGACAGTGTCATGGGTTGTCAAGGCTCATTGATGCATGTGGGGAGTGAAGGCTGGCCTGTGTGGTCTGATCCAACAGACAAGCTGTTGCTCAAATTGCTGAAGAAGTTAATGCTAGTTAATGTTGGTGCCCACTGATGCTGTGGATGGATCTGTGTGGACCAGGAGACAGCCATGGACAGAGCCACTTGGGGACTTTCATACAGTCAGAAATCTGCCATTACATCTGTCAGCTTGTGACAGCAAAGAATTAGTGTCTATAATGACCTTAGAAACTACACTGACCTAATAGTTCCTCATGGGCCATTGATTTCTGTTGTAGAAAGGACATTAATCAGTTACAGTTACATTATTTACTGTTCAGTGTCACCCAAATGAGGATGGGTTCCCTTCTGAGCCTGGTTCCTCTCAAGGTTTCTTCCTTATTCCATCCCAGGGAGTTTTTCCTTGCCACCGTCGCCACAGGCTTGCTCATTAGGGATAAAATGGTTTAATTATTAAATTTAATGATTTACTCTTATTTCTAGTTATTTAGTTATTTTTATTTATTTATTTATTTTATTTTTATTTATTTTTCCCCTCCCCTTTCTCTGTTTTTCTTCTTTTGTAAAGCTGCTTTAAGATAATGTTCATTGTAAAAGGCGCTATACAAAATAAATTGAATTGAATTGAATTGAATGCTGGTTCTGATAGAAAGGCGTCAGAATACACAGTGCATCACAGTTTGTTGCATATGGGGCTTCATAGTTGCAGACCACTCAGTGTGCCCATGTTGATCCCTGTGCACTGCCGAAAGCGCCAACAATGGGTATGTGAGCATCAGAACTGGACCACAGAGCAATGGAAGAAGGTGAAGGTGGTCTGAGGAATCACATTTTCTTTTACATCACCGGGTGCATGTGCGTTGCTTACCTGGGGAACACATGGCACCAGTATGCACTATGGGAAGAAGGCACGCCGGTAGAGGCAGTATCATGTTTTGGGCAATGTTCTGCTGGGACACCTTGGGTCCTGCCATCCATGTGGATGTTACTTTGACACATTCCAGACCATGTACACCCTTTCATAGAAACGGTATTCCCTGATGGCTGTGTCCTCTTTCAGCAGGACAATGTGCCGTGGCACAAAGCAAAAATGGTTCAGGAATGTTTAGATGAGCACAACAACGAGTTTGAGGTGTCGACTAGGCCTCCAAAATTTCCCAGATCTCCATCCAATCTAGCAGCTGTGGGGTGTGCTGGACAAATAAGTCAGATCCATGGAGGCCCCACCTCATAACATACAGGATTTAAAGGATCTGCTGCTAACATCTTGGTGCCAGATACCACAGCACACCTTCAGGGATCTAGTGGAGTCCATGCCTCCACGGGTCAGAGTTGTTTTGGCAGCAAAAGGGGAAGCAAACAATATTCTGCCTGGTTGGTGTATGTAGAATTTATCATGAAGCAGCATTTGTTGTTTCTCGGCTAGGATTTGTTGTTGTTGTTGTTTTTATGAGTACACTTCATTTCTGTCCCATTTCCTTTCCCAAATCCTTTCGAACCACAACACCATCTTTTCCCCAAGGATTTAGCTCCTATCTTCCTTATTACTGCATAAATTTCTTCAAATGTTTAAGATTTTCTAACCTCCTTTCCCTTTTGCAACTTTCCTTTAAAATACCTTCTCTATGGTTTCGAGTCAGAAGCAGAAGTTCAGAAACTTTCTACCACCAACTTGGTAGTGCAGCCAGCAATGTTGGTCCACCAGGCCTTAAGTGGAAATGTCCAAATTGGGCCCAAAGTGTCAATATTTTGTGTGGCCACCATTATTTTCCAGCACTGCCTTTAAGGCCTGGTCACACTACAAGACTTTAACCGTCGGCAAATCGCTTTGCTGTTCAGACTACATGACTTCACTGTATGTCTTTTTGTCCTTGTGGTGTTCACACTACGCGACGAATGATCCACAAGAGGGGGTCGCACACCACACGATCTGACAACTCTTGTCACTCAACGCCGTCCCCAAACCACGTTTTGTCACGAAAACGCACGCAACAGGTGGATCCAGAAATGACGCGAGACTTTCGGTAGAGGTTTGTTTTGAAAATGGACGTCGGCAGGAGTCTCGTACTAAATAAATGTTAATTTATTAAAATAAATGTTGTGTCCACACTATTTTTGAAACCATGTTGCTGCTGCTGCTGCTTTTCTTCTGGTGACCTCAACCTGTTGACTCTCTCATTGGCTGGAGGTCGTAGCTACAATTGACACCACGTGATGTCGAGTCGGCCGACCGTCCCAGATATTTAACATGCCAGATATCTGGATTTTGTCTGCGAGGTGTCAGCGAGCCTCTGTGATGCGTCGTTGAGTAGTTCACACAAAGATTGCCGAGCGCTGATCACCCGCTGATTTTCCCACGATCACAGACCGATCTGTCGGCGAGCTCGTTAATTTGCAAATCGGGCTTAAAATCCTGTAGTGTGAACGAGGCTTTAGGGGTGTACTCACTTTTGTTGCCAACAGTTTAGACATTAATGGATGTGTGTTGAGTTATTTTGAGGAGACAGTAAATTTAAACTGTTATACAGGCTGTAAATTCCATAAACTGAAATGTACTATAAACATCTATATATCTTCTTTCTTTCTTTCTTTCTTTCTTTTTTATCTCCTTTTTTAGGCTGGCCTTTCCTTGTGTTTTTGTGTGAATTTTCCATTGGTGAGTGTCGAGGGATTCGTCTTGGGTTGATGCACCGACGTCACATAACAGACAAAGTCCTTAATCTGTGAATGAAAAGATTGTAAAACGTTAGTTTTTATGTATTCTGCTCGACTGGTCCCACCATCTCTCAACACTATGTTGGGAAGAGATGTCCTTTAATAGGGATAAATTACAAATAAATCAACAGTATTTCTGATACAGTCTGATTTATTAAGCTCCCTCTCTCTGTTTCCTTAATAGTATTACACTTATTTCTCTAGGTGCATTTAGCACTTTAAATAATTAAAACTCCACTGAAAAATTTCATATAATGCTGAATTTTAACTCATTCATTTCTAAAGCAAATAATGCAGAGGGAAAAAACACTTAGGATGGACATAAAAAGTCTACACAAGAAAAAGTATTAACCATGAGTTTGATGTGATTGTTCCCATTATAGAAGGGTGCACACACATTTTTATTTTTTTTTTTATTGTTTTTCACATTAATATTGGTTGCAAGTTTACAATAAAGATGGAAAACATGATTCATGATGATTTACCTGCCATTTTAACAGGGGTGTGTAGACTTTTTTATATTCACCGTACATACATAAAGACATTTCTTACTAATCAAGTGATTAAAGCTCTCTACAATACCTCATCCAGCAACTCTAGTGTCCTCTCTGTGGTTGCCACATTCTGGATGTTGTCATCCCTATCCCAGACCAACGAGGACAAGGTAGAGATGCTCATAATGAGTTTAGACATCTCACTGGTTGTCTTATTCTCCAACTGGAACATTTCTGCATATTCATTCTCCTGGTTACAGAGGGACATATTGTACAGAGTAATATATTGTCAGTGAATTGTTGCACAGTTACATCAGTCCAACTGAAGAAATAGACTGAAGTCAGGACCGAAAATGTCAGAGACCAAATAAAGATGTTCTCTAGTTCTAAATGGGAATTGGGAGGTGAGCAAATTTGAAAGAAATGAATGAACTAATATGTTTCATTAGACAATTGATGTATTCTGCTAGTTTGTATGCAAGCTAGTAAAAATTCCCCTCATCGCCTGTGTGTCACACATGGCTACTCATGACTTGCACACTAAAGCAGATGTTAAAAGTGTGTGTTAAAACCAGTATTCAAACATAATTTAAAGTTCCACTTTAAACTCTCACCATTTGCTGGATCTTCGCTTCTACCTTATCCAGTTTACAAGTCAGCTTTTGGATCTTGGTATACAGAGTCACTTTCCTGTGCTGGAGCTCTTCCCAAATTTTTCTCTGCTCTTCTTTTTGTTTCTCCATCTCCACAGTCATCTCCTTTATGATTAACTTCAGATTCTCCTGTACCTGCTTATGTGTGTTGATGAATTTCAACACATCATGAATGCCCTGAAACTGTGGAAGGTCCTGAAACTAAGAGCGTAAAGATTTGGGGTTGATTGTGTGTTTTACAGGGTCTCATTTCATCCACACTTGTGTTTCTATTAACACACAATAATATTAATGAGTTATAACTAACCTGGCTACTTTTCTGGACCACTGCATTCATATATGCTCTATTAACACACTTTGTCTCAGTTTGTTGCTTCAGATGCTGCTCCAAAGCACTCTGTATCTCCATCTCTTTATCTAGTGTTTGGATGAACTGTCTCGCCTTCTCATTCTGCTTCTTGCTGTAACATGCTTGCATTTCATCCTTGATCTTTTTCTCCTTAATGCACTGTGTACAAAAAGTGCCATAGTTATATTAGATTAAATGTTCTAATCCCATTTCAAAAGCACAGCTCAGTTGTTTACATTTTGTACTAAGTGAAGGTTGTGAGGTCAAATCCCAGGTCTATTAGAGACACTGTTGGACTCTTGATTTTGGCTCTTTTGGTCGTCAACTGACTTCGACCTCGCTTGCAGAGGTGGGAGGTAAAAAGCACAAAGACTCTGTTACTGGTTTTACGTTTCTGAACCTTACTGGCGTTTATCTTTCACATAATAGTACTTACAACATTTTCAAACATTACATCACTGCATTTCTCTATAAAGTCCTCCACATTTCCATTCATAATTTGAACAGATGTGACACCAAGAATGATACGTATCACCCTTTAATCGATCTGCCGTGTGTTTATCACTGCAGACTGTATTGTGACAGCTCGCTGTTAGCATTCAAGCAAGTTTCTATAAATGTCTTCATGAGTAAATGTATGTGAATATATACCTTCAGGTATCTGCAGGAATTTATTCGCTCCTCCATCTGCTGTTTATTTTCCTTCATTTTTTTCTTCCGCAGCAGAAGAGTCTCCTGGTTATTTTGCCTAACCTTTTCCTGCAGCTTGAGATCTTCTTGCAGTTTTCTGACATCCGTTTTCACCCTCCACAGCCGAGCTGATGGATTTGTCTGCTTCTTCTCTGTAGGAAGAATGGGTGTTCTGTAAACACAGCAAGGTAAAGCATGTCAGAGTTCACACCATCGAAAATACTTTTTCAGAAACACTATCCAAATAAAAAATAATCACTACCCTGCAGGTATGATTATATAAAAAAGAATATTGTCTATAATCAATTGCCATAATTAAACAGTATCTTTAAAAAAAAACTGGATGCAAACACCCGTTAGGTGCAACAACAATTTTGTCTATAGTTGTGGGAGCAAACAAATGTTATGTGATAAATGTTAATTGTAACCTAACCAAAAAACTACACACAGATAAAAGCTGGCATTACTTACAGGAACTGCTGTTCTGTGTTCATATTATTTCCTCTGGAATCTCTTGTCTGGAGTGTAGACATCTCTTTTACAAAAGACATAATGCTTGGTGCACTGTGATACGATTCTGTTGCAATGTGCAGCAATGTTGGTTAGACCGTCAGAAAGCACGTGACGTCATGGTCCATGTGCTCAAAGAATCAGTCTTTCGTTTCAGCTTCCGTGACGTCATCGTTCCGAGCGAGTGAAGAGGGAGGGGCGATTGGCCAGTAGACTTGAGGTAGATCTGTACACCCTGGTCAATTTCACAGCTCAAATACGAGCGTGATATGATAAACAAATATACAGCCCGCTGGTCAGTGTGAAATCAGTGAATGTGAAACAATGAAACGCTTGACCTGCACAATAATTAAAAATTCTCTCTCTCTCTCTCTCTCTCTCTCTCTCTCTCTCTATATATATATATATACACACACACAATGCATACTATTTCCGGGTTGTGCGCGCTGCAAAACAAAATAAAATGAGAGCTATAAAAGCGGAAATGCATGAAATAATCATTTAGAATTAGCCTTAATGTTTTGCTCGTCTTGTCTACCATGTTATTCATTTACAGTGAATCTACTCCAAAAATCACTTTAAACTTATGGCGTAAGTAGAAAATAAATGGCGTAAAATAAAATATCGTACTTGTAAAAAAAATAAATAAATAAATAAAAATAAAACACGTGAATCACAAGGATGCTAGTTTGTTCTTTCCAGAATGCTAGTGTTTGTGCAGTTTGTGAGTTTTATGCAGATTAGGGGGCGGGATAAAAGTCCCCATTGGTCCACTGTTTCTCAAACTACTGCCCTCCTCTAGACGAGCAGTAAATAACGTCAGTGACGCGCGACTCTGCCGGTTAGTGTTTGAACCTGTCTTAAGCAAGTGAGATGATTTAATTAATACGTTTACGGTTTCTTATACACTCCTCACAAAAGTTAAGGATATTCGGCTTTCGGGTGAAATTTCAGGATGCACCTAAAATGCACTATAACCTTTCCAGGTGAACTTAATTTGACCTTCTCTACACTTTTGAATGCACATGTCCAACTGTTCAGTGTTTTCAGTAGTTTTTGCATAACTTGCTGTTCTCTAACAAGATGCTTAACAGCAAAATTCACAACTGGTGTTTGATCCTTGAATCGACCAATAAATCTTCTGGTTCGATTAGAATTGGTATTTAAACAGTCCTCCTCATCATGCTGTTCACATTTTGAGACCAAGACGACATCTAACAATTGATCAACAGTACCTCACATTTGCGGGGCTTCAAACAGGATGTTCTCAGAGGGAAGTGGCCACTGAGCTTAGAGTGTCACAGAGTGTCACCAGCAGGTTGCGACAGAGATACAGAGAGACTGGAAGAGTCACAGAAAGGCATAGAAGTGGACGTCCTTTGGTCACATCCCAAGTTGATGACCGCTTCATTGTGAACAGTGCCCTGCGGAACCGGATGATGAATGCCACTCAACTCCAGGCACATTTAAGGGAGGTGAGAGGCACCCAAGTGTCATGTCAGACCATTCGAAACCATTTACATCAGCGTGTTATGCGTGCTAGACGACCTGCAAGGGTACCTGACCACACCATCAGGCTAGGGACCATTTACGCTGGACGAGGGACCAGTGGGCCTCAGTGCTGTTCTCTGATGAAAGTCGATTCACATTGAGCAGAAATGATGGCCGCCAACGATGTTGAAGACGTTAAGGAGAGCGCTATGCATCAGCCACTGTTGTCACCAGACGAGCCTTTGGTGGTGGTGGTGGTGGTGTTATAGTCTAGGCAGGTGTGTCTACTCAATACAGAACTGCCCTACATCTTGTGAATGGTACAGTGACAAGTCAATACTACCTGAATAACATCATTAATCCAGTCATTGTGCCCCTGCATGAACAACACAGGCCTAATTTCATCTTCATGTACGACAATGCTACAGCTCACCGAGGTCGCATCTTTAGGGAACGGCTGCTGGAGGCTGGGGTACCTCAAATGAAGTGGCCTGCAATTTCTCCAGACCTGAATCCCATAGAAAACCTATGGGATCAGCTGAGTCGCCATGTAGAGGCTCATAACCCTGCACCCCAGAACCTCAATGACCTGAGGGCCGCCCTTCAAGAAGAGTGGAATGCCATGCCTCAGCAGACAAGTCGTCGACTCGTGAAAAGCATGAGATGTCGTTGTCAAGCTGTAATTGATGATCAAGGGCACATGACAAATTATTGAGACACTGACATTTTTTGTTGTGGTATACCACCACTGTTGTTGGCTTTTGTTTCAATAAATTGTTTGAGATGAGGAAATCACCATTGCATGCTTCTAATTAATTGCCCTACTTTCATGATATAATATCACTGTAGTGTGAAATTTTCCTTAGATTTCACCCAAAAGCCAAATATCCTTAACTTTTTGTGAGTAGTGTATGTGTGTCTATTGTAGTATTGTGTCAATCCTCCTGTTATTATGCTAAAGAGTATTTTAATGAACTGGACAAGTGTATCATTGTACAATCATGTTCAGTTTCATCATGATGAAATATATAGCTTTAAGGTAATGTAGTTCACTTTGTGTTTACTCTTATCTCTGTATTAACCCAGACTCTAAACCAGAGTCCTGTATCACTGCGTCCACAGGCTCAGGTCAGTCAGATACAGGCTCAGGTCAGGTTCAGCAGGATCAGAGACAGACACAGGCACTGATCAGGAAATGTCCATGCTGGTGCTGTAATGAAGCATAGATTCCCTATGCAATGTTTTCAAGATGACCGTTAATAAAAGCTAGATATTCAGTTTTATATGAGTATATGAAAGTCTGCTGCATTTCTCTTTATCACATTTTTCGCTCTTTCCCCGATATTTTCAGTAGGCAGACTGCTTGTGGAAAAAGAAGAATAAACACTGTTCCAGAAACTAGGAAAGATAACAAAAGCTTTAGTCTAAATGTTCAGGGCTGCCATTACAGTAGTGTTCTTGCTTATACAAGATGTACTTGTTTGATATATAAAATACAGTTGTTGTTTTTTGTATAATATTTTTAAAGTATTTGACTCTGCACTTCTGTTTCTGCCAATTGCAGTAGTTTTATTGCTGCAGTTTTTATAATTCTGTGTCGAGGGCTGTTACTGCTAGTTCTGTCCTATGTTGAAAAAAAGAAAGAAAGAAAATAAAGTTTTATTTAAGCAGTGCGTGTTACTGTTTTACTGAGAGGGAGGGAGAGGGAGAGAGCTGTTTATTCATATTATAACAATGGCTTCTTGTCAGAGTCAAGCTCAAAATAAGTCTTTAAATTAGAATTTATTTCTAGACTTTCAACATCATTGTGGAATTGCATGCCACTACAAAAGGTGCAGAAGGATTTAGGGTTAAATGCATTGCAAAGTGATGCCATAAATGTAATTAAAACACGTTTATTCCACAATTTGCTGCACATAGTTTAAAACTAATAAATACAGATGTCCTCCAAAGTCTCAGGATGTGGAGTTTGGGTCAGTGTGTGTCCTAAACTGTGCCTGTGGTCACAGCGTCCACTCAGTCTCTGTAAGCACAACCCCAGTACTCTGCTCCTCTAGAAAGAAAGCAATGTCCTCCACACCTACACAAACTGGAACATTTAAGAACCATTTCAGACATATTACACCTGATTCCTTGGACAATTAAGGCATCTAACTAACGTATACATTGATATCGATTACATGTAGAAGTGCGTAATCGCCCATCTTCTCACTTAAGACAGGTTCAAACACTAACACTTTACTGATTGGCTAGAGAAGGGCAGTCGGTTGAGAAGCAGTGGACCAATGGGGACTTTTATCCCGCCCCCTAATCTGCATAAAACTCTACGCGTAATTTTTGGAATAATAAACAAACACTAGCATGCTGGAAAGAACAAACTAGCATCCCTGGGATTCACGTGTTTTATTTTCTTTTACGAGTACGATTTTTTATTTAACGAGTACGATATTTTATTACGAGTACGATACTTATGGCGTGGATTTGACGCCCTATAAACTACGTTCCTGTTTAATGCCACAGGGTGGCGCCCAAGTGTCACAGATGTGTATGTGCACGCGCTCGCGCACTCACGAGACGGTTTTATTGTCTTTTTCTTTTTAATATCACCGTGAGGATCTTCAGTTGACATAATTATTAATGCAGCTAACTAATGCTGTGCCTAATCCTAAATCTAAACATAACCTTAATCTCAGTAACCAAAAGCAAACATGTCTTTATTTCCGAAAAAAAAAAGTTTTCCTCATGGGAACAGGCCAAATGTCCCCACAGTGTCCATGTCAGGACATTTAGTCCCCACCAAGATATAAAAACAAGCTTCATTCACAGCAGCGACGCTTAGACATGCAATAAATACATTCCTGCATATGGATGCTCTGCTAATGCATGACACTATTTTCACTTCTTTCACTTTTTTTATGTTTCCTTTTTTAATGAAACCTGTACACACAGTGTTACTTTTCACTGTCCTGTCTAAAAATCTCACAGGTTCAGCTGATGAAATTCACTGAGCTTCACTCTAGGGTGTGGCGCTGTGTGAAGAGTAGACAGACGGGTTTTCAGCCTGGTGGCAGTGGGTAAAAGGCTTGTGAGTTCCTTCTCTCTCTCTCTCTCTCTCTCTCTCTCTCTCTCTCACACACACACTCACTCTGTTTCTCTCTTTCTTTCTCTCTCTCTCTGTTTCTCTCTCCCTCTCTTTCTGTTTCTCTCTCTCCTTCCCTCTCTTTCTGTTTCTCTCTCTCTCTCTCCCTCTCTTTCTGTTTCTCTCTCTCTTTCTCTCTCTGTTTCTCTCTCTCTCTCTCCCTCTCTTTCTGTCTCTCTCTCTCGCTCTCTCTCACTCTATTTCTCTCTTTCTCTCTCTCTCTGTTTCTCTCTCTCCCTCTCTTTCTGTCTCTCTCTGTCTCTCTCTCTCTCTCTCAACTCTTATGCAAGGAGGGAGAGTCTTCCCACCTCCCCTCAGTGTTGTTGTTTTTCTCAATGAGCCAGGCTCTCCCCAGTGCAGGCCCCTGAATGCGCCTGTCCACCGGGCCCCTTTCCTGGAAAAAGAGTCCTCTCAGAGAGCGACAGAGAGAGATGGAGAGAGAGAGGGAGAGAGAGAGAGAGAGAGACAGGGAGTGGGAGGGGGTCTTCTTCCCCTTCCTGTAAGTCACATGGCTGAAGATTTGAGCCTGGGCCCTGCACAAACCTCAGATTTGGCCAATCCAGCCTGTACTTTGCTTAATGTGGGTTGTGTTAGGTGCAGGCCGTGAAGGACACTAAGGCTCCTCGGATCAAGGCGGGATTTTGTCAGTTCAAATATAACAGTTCAAAAAAGAGGCAGTATATCTTCTACATGCTATTCACAATATAAATATATTATTCATACTCATTTTTTATCTTCTGGGTCATAAGAACGAAATTGTTTTCTTAAAGTGTTCAAAACTGTTAACAGAAACATTTCAGCATTATTAATGTTAACATTGGTGTTAGTGTTATTATTCTATACCGTAAGTGAAAAGATATTTATATCAAGAATAATGATGACGTTTTACTTTCTTTTATGAAACGAGCTAACCTGCTATTTAAGTGTAATTGAATTGGTTGAAAATCATAACGTTGTTCATAACAAAAACTACTGATAATTATAAGTAATCCTCTTAATGGATCCTAAGACAAAACTAACTGGAAGCTATGGATTCATTTTCAATAACAGCAGCTCTGAGAATATTCTAAGCTATAATTCAAACAATATGTGGATGTGCTCATTCTAATGGGCTGTTGTGTTTGTTGTAGCAGCTACTTAGACTTGCAATGCAAAATGTAACTCGAATTAGAATCATTGTTACCCTGAAGCTTTCCGTAAGGAAATGTTTATGCACTTAAGGAAGGAGTCTCCAGTGTCACAGTCTCCTGATGTACCACAGTGGGACTGTTGCATCATTGGTCCATGGTTAGATCCTGATTTTGGGTCACTGTGTGTTTCTGGGTCCTATTTGTGCTTGTGATGAATCCACCACCACCCTGACCACCATTCTAAGCAGGATAAAGCAGTTACTAAAGACAAATAACTGCAAATGGATGTTCTGAAAATGGTCATATTTCAGATCTCTCCTTAGTAGCAAGTTTATCAGAAATATTCACTTTTCTTAATTCCATCAGGTATAATAAACAACTCAGCAATGTCAACTAGAATAAACGATTATTAACATTCTTCTTTTCATTTTGTGTACATGATCTTGTGCACATTACACACACACCAATTTTTTTTTGCCTGTACAAATATTTCTGTACATAAACTGATTTTGCGAGTGTGACAGGCTACACACAAAAACATCCTCAGTCCCACAATAATAACTTATTCATTTATTCATCCACAGTAAGCATTTAATCCTGGTCAGGCTTACTATGGATCATGAGTCTATCTCTGGAATACTAGATGTGAGATGGAAATTCACTCTGGATGGGTTGCCAGTTCATGTCAGGGGACTGTGCATACACTATATTGCCAAAGGTTTTGGGACACCCCTCCAACTCATTGAATTCAGGTGTTGTTTTTCAGGGGTTGGGCTTGCCCACTTAGTTCCAGTGAAATGGACTCTTAATGCTTCAGCATACCAAGACATTTTGGACAATTTCATGCTCCCAAATTTGTGGGAACAGTTTGGGGATGACCCCTTCCTGTTCCAACATGACTGCACACCAGTGCACAAAGCAAGGTCCATTAAGACATGGGTGAGTGAGTTTGGTGTGGAAGAACTTCACAAAGACCAGACCTCAACCTGAAAGAACACCTTTGGGATGAATTAGAGCAGAGACTGTGAGCCAGACCTTCTCCTCCAACATCAGTGCCTGACCTCACAAATGCACATCTAGAGAAATGGTCAAAGATTCCCATAAACACACTCCTAAACCTTGTGGAAAGTCTTCACAGAAGAATTGATAGCTGCTAAGGGCGGGCCAACTCCATATTAAATTCATGTGCATGTAAAGGGAGATGTCCCAGTTTTGGAATGGTTTAGAGTCTCCTCTCTAATTCATCCCAAAGGTGTTCTATCAGGTTAAGGTCAGGACTCTGTGAAGTTCCTCCACACCAAACTCACTCATCCATGTCTTTATGGACCTTGCTTTGTTTACTGGTGTACAGTCATGTTGGAACAGGAAGGGGTCATCCCCAAACTGTTCCCACAAAGTTGGGAGCATAAAATTGTCCAAAATGTCTTGGTATGCTGTAGCATTAAGGGGCCAAGCCCAACCCCTGAAAAACAACAATGATTTGATGGGATGTCCCAAAACGTTTGGTAATATGCAGTACAGACTGAAATTGAACATGAACATGGTTCCTCCAGGACACAGAGCTCCAGGAAACGACACAGAATTAAAAACATTACACACATTAATTGGAGTACAGAGAACTACAGTTGTATGTATGAGTGTGTATGTGTGTGTGTCTGTATGATATCTATATGATCTTCTTCTACATTAAGTCTTCTGCCATGCACAGGTTGCATATAATATATGGAGTTATACCATAATAAGGAAACAGGGTATACACTGATAGTTTTATTCTACATAGATAAGTGTACCAGCTGGCAAAAAATACATAAAATATCAACATTATTTGCATATTCATCAGATATGCTTAAAATGATACACATTCCAAAATTTACTGTATACTCAGACAACAGAACCGTCACAGCAGTGATTTTATCATTTTACTGTCATCTTAGTTAAAAAAGTGAAGCTGTATGTAGATATGATGTATCACTAGCACTTGATTGCTGAGTTCTGTTTATATAAGTTTTATAACAGACATGTCATATAAATGAATTGAAAAGATTTATGAAATTTTCTGTGAGGAAAAGTTTGGTAGCTGGTAAGTGGTTGAGGCTCTGGGTTGTTGACCAGATGGTCAGAGTTCAAGCTACTGTTTGGCCCTTGAGCAAGGCCCTTAACCCTCTCTGCTCCAGGGGTGCTAAATCTTGGCTGACCCTGTGCTCTGAGCCCAATTTCCAAAGGTGGGATATGCAAAGAAAGAATTATATGTGACAAAAATGAAGGCTTCCTCTAAAAAAAAAAATACAGCATTGTCAGAAGGACAATAACTGAAGATGGGGTGATTTTTATCGTTTATCGTGTGATGAATATGCCTAATGTTATGAGAATATCTAATGTTCCTATATGCTTCTTTTGCACTAGTTTCTTTTAAAGGCATTCTGTTTCAGCATGACCAGGAATGATTTGTGTCATGGCAGCTTTATTATGTGTAGGGATGTGGTAGTTTAGTGGTTATGGTGTTAGACTACAGATCAGAAAGTTGCAAGTTTGAATCCCAGGGCCATCAAGCTGCCACTGCTAGGCCCCTGGGCAAGACCCTTAACCCTCAGTTGTATAAATTGAGATAAGTTGTAAGTCACTCTGGCTAAGGGTGCTTACTGAATGCAATAAGTGTAGTTTTCTATTTGGATCTTGGTTTATGCACCCAGTGTTTCGCACTATTTTATCCCTATGTCCAGTTTTTGGTGATCCTGTGCCCACTGTAGACTCAGATGGCTGTTCTTAGGTGACAGGATTGAAACATTGATGTGGTTTTCTGCTGTCATAACATAAATTGCCTCAAGGTTCAACATGTTGTGTAGTCTGAGATGCTTTTATGCTCACCACGACTGTAATAAGTGATTATTTGTCACATAGCCTTCTCGTTAGCTCTCATTAGGTCTTTCCTGATGTTTATTTCTTTCTACATTGTAACACAATGCTGAAGGTGGCCAAAATACACAATAATGTCCTTTGAACAGTTGACATTGAGATATGTCTGCTACTGATGCTCTGTAAAGCCTTCATAACGGCTCTAATCTGAGGTGCTGTTAATTGGTGATTTCTGAGGCTGGTAACTCTAAATGAACTTCTCTTCTGCAGCAGAGGTCAGTTTTGCACAAATATGAGTGAGTACTATAAAGCCCTAGTAGCACTCTATACCTTCATCCAACATATCGTCCTACCATCACAAGCAAAAATAATTGGGGAATCTATGATTGTACTGCATGATGCATAACCCACTGCTGCTTTTACTACCACCATTAGTTTCTTCCAATATTCTTCCCCATAACTGTTTATAGAGAGAGTATTGGGAACATAAGATTTTAAAGGGGACGTTTGATTAGTGGTGTGAGTTTTCCATATTCAATGAGCCACAGTATTCCTATCTTTTAGTTTATCTACACCACTGTCATGCACAGCGCTGCTCTTCGTGCATTCAATATTAATATCAAAACAAGAGCTGTTTTGCAAGGCAATGTCCTTTCTTCTGAAAAAAAAAAAAAAAAAACTGTTCCGGAAAAAAAAGCATGTTTTGGAATTCTGCTCACAATAATTTTAGCTATGAGTCCGCGCGGCTTTCACGAGGAATGTAGACACTGCTCCAATGCTTGTTTACATCTCAGCTTTGTGGTATAGAATTGGCCCCAGCTGGGACTTCTCAGGAATAGATTTGCAGCACTGGAGCTTTCTTAAAGCTTGAAGCCTGCCACTCTTTCTATGCATACTTGCATTTTTAGTCCTCAGCTTACCTGCTTAACACAGTATAAAAACTTAAAGAGTACACTCAAGATTACAGTCTTGCAAATGACTTTATATTGAATACATCCTGTACGTACATACAGTTGTGATCGAAACAGAATTGAATGAATGTATTTGTGACTTCATTCCACACCTTTATGTTCAGAAAAGTTAAAACATACATCTTACAAGATGAGGTTTGCAGGTAAAAATGATCTAACATATCAACTGCATCATGAATTGTTAACCTCAAAACCCTGACTTCTGAGTTTATTATTCTATTCTGCAAGCTTCTTCTTCTTCTTCTTTTTTAATCACAAATATAATCAAAACCATGCAATATTTCAAGAATAGTTTACATACTTGAACTGATCTAGTGTTTTTTTTTTTTCTACCACTCCCACACATAATGAGCCTTCACTCTGACTTTTCTTTGTTTTGTGTATTTCCTTTTAATTATTATTTTTAGAAAGCAAAAGGCAAATTTAACACAACACCTAAATGTTCAGTTAACTTATAAGGCTTATTTATTTAAGGCGTATGTTATGTCAGTGGTGTACTTTGGTAAGTGATCGAATTTGACCACAACATATACTGGTCCCACATAATAATAATAGTAATAAAAAACCAGACAGATACAAAAGCACTAAAAACATAGTGATTGTTAAAATCATTATATCACCCAGAACGCAGAGCACGAGGCTAAGACTTCATTCTAAGTGCTTCTACTTACTAAAACTTATTACTTTATTTTACTAACTTATATAGTAGACTTATAGTAGCTACTTACTGTTGCTAACGCAGTTGGATTTCCGTTCGAATGAAAGCACACCTACAAACGATGAAAATGACCAAACAAAAATATAAAATGTAAAAAACAATAAAGCTATAAATCTCTAGAACAGTAAGAACAGTTACAGTACACCGGGTACAATGGGATCAACAACAACATAAACAATATCAATAATTATATCCATGTATACTTCAGTACATGTATTGTTATACACTACAGGCAGACTTAATGATTCCTATACTACTTGCATAGGTTTATTGTAGTGTTGCAGGTATTTTTGATTAAAAATAGAAGGATTATAAAGAAACTAATATGGTAACATCAGTACATGACCATTCATCATACACAAATATGATATACTAACAACAACAACAAGAGCAACAGCATCATCAGCACTGCTACTGCTACAGCAACCAGAAAACAGCAATAACAGAAGAAGCCTTTATTTGTCACACATACATTACTGTCCAGTGACACTTTTCTTCACATATCCCAGAGAGCTGGGGCAGGATACAGCGCCACTGGAGCAGATATAGGGTTAAGGGCCTTGCTCAAGGGCCCAATGGTGGCAGCCTGCTACTACTACAAGCAGAAACTACTACTACTACTACTACTACTACTAATAATAATAATAATAGGACGATTTGACAATGTAAAAGCTGTGCGTTAAATAAAAGCAATAGAAATACAAATGTAAATCGAAGAATTACACCCTGATATTCTCCCCATAATACCGCTCATATTCAGCTTAATGAACTGCTCGTAACGTGCACTGTGCTATCGTCAGCCGCGCGAGCGCTGGAATGTTTTCAATGTGGAGCGCGCGCAGCGGAGAAGAATGCTTCAGCTACTCCCACTTCGCGGACATCCAATCCGAAACGAGAGTCGGTTTCAAGGCGCCCCCCGAAAGCCCAACGAAAGCAAAACAATGGCAGAATAAATCGCATAACGGCGTTTTCTTGTCGCTTTCTTCACTTCCTATCCACGCAGATTCGCGCACGGAACGCGTTCGAGCCGTCTGCGTTGAGTATTGACATTTGGACAGCGCCCAGGGATGAGGTTGTTTATGTGTAGTAAGGGGAACTTGAAACCGGCCGCCTTGCCCCATGTCCTCGCTTGTTTTCCTTCTTTCGCTCGGATTCTCCATGTTGTCGGAGCGGACTCGACTCTGGCGCAGAAATAAATACACCCCGCGCTCAAACGCACAGCTGAGACGCGCAGCCAAGAAAATTCATAGCTGATAAGAGACAAAGTCGGGCCCCTCCCATATGGACCAGAAGACAAGGCGGGAAAGCGTAAATACATAGTTATAAACATAAATATACGTATATATATATTTCAAAAATATATATAATTTATTGATTTTGTCATGATCATGGTCCGGAGATTAGTTTTTTTTATTCATTAACTGATATAGTTGAATGCTGACATTCTGAGTTTGCACGGTGATGGATTTGGAAAGTTCAGTCATGGTACAAGTGCAGAGACATGGAGGGACGTGTAGCAGCCGTCGAAAAAACAGGTAGGACACGCGCGCGCACTGTCAACACGCTGTACTAAATACTGCAACCGTCTACGACATTTCTAAATTCTTTTAGGCGATATTGCTTGGTCTGTGAGCGTGTGTGTGTGTGTGAGTGTGTGTGCAGTGACAGCTTCGTGTGCCTGTAGTTTGTGTGTAACTGGGTTTGCCAGCGGAGCTGTCATGCAGCACTCGCGCGCGCGCGCGCTCTCAGTAACTGCGAGTTGTTTACCGTTTCTCTCTCGGCGTGTTTTCGCTGTTGGACAACCTCAATATTAACCATTTAAATCGTCCGGTAAACTAATTTAGGAATATGAACATGATACAATAATAATATGCATTGTTATTATGATGATCCTGCAAAGTATGCATAATTAGGAGTCTTTTTTTCTTTACATTTAATTGGCTTATTAGCTTGTGGTTTGCAAATCACGGTTTTTTTTGTATATTGATAGTGCTTAGGCGTTTTTATTTGAGCCCGTATTATCGTTTGCATGGTACAGCCTAAAGCTTTGAGACGACGTATTGTTTTTCTTCCTTATGTTGTGAAGCAAAATGTCACCCAAATGTAACCGTGCTTCTGCTTACATGATGCAAGATGTTTACACAACACGTCACGCCAGATATTGCTCCTTTTCTAACCTGTGCGTTTGACTAGTAAAGGAAAGAGTGCTAAAATAACTGTACAACACACTCCTGCCGAGCCAGTGCAAGGTGTCGCGGTTGAACACACACACACACACACACACACACACACACACACGTTAGCTGTTAGCTACACTAGCATACACGCCCTCCTCCCTCCGCCTGCACAGTGTTGTTGACAATCCGGGTTTATAGGCTGTGTGAAGATATGCTCTGCCATTTTAAAACTAACCGCGTTCCGCAATTCAACGTAGTTTGGTGATAATTACTGACAAATCTTTTTAGATATTTACCAAGAAACATAATAAGTCTCCCATATGTGCCCTAGTAATGCTTTTTTTTTAATAAGCTGAACTTTGTTATTCGGTGACCTTTGTGTTAAGGTTTGGGTGTTTCTCCTGTGTTGTGTTACACTGAATCTCCTATCCATAGTTTTGTGTAGACCTTAGTTAGTGGTGTAGGGGAAAAAAAATATTTGTGCTATTTTTTAACAAAACCACATGTCACAATTATTAGTTCCTCATAACTCTTTAGTCACTTTTCAGAACAGTGTTACTCCCATTTATGTTTGATATTTTCAATGGAAAAGTGATACACTTCAAAATTAAAGGAAGTGTTTGGGATGGGTTTAAGCGATTCAGGTGTTCATTTGTCGGTTGGTGTTGTGTTTTTCTTCTTCCTGTGAGAAGTTAGTGCTCATGTGCTGTTCTGACGTCATTTCTAGCTACAGTTAGCGTGACGTTTAATCGAAGACAAACCTAAAGTGATAACAGTCAGGGGGAACTGTTAGCTCCTTAAAACCAAATCAACTCAACCGTTTTCCAGCGTCGTGTTAATGAATAATCCATTGTAGAAGTAGTTCATGCAAACGTTGGAATTCCAGGATGACATGCATGAGACGAGACGACGATGCGTGGTGTTATGGTGGTATTAGCATGAGAGTTGAACCTTTTTCTTTGCAAAAAATCTGTTTGAACTAAGTATACGGATGAGGTGTTGAAAGAGCTGGACTAAAGCACCGCTGCATCAATTGCTGACCAACATGTCAACCAAAGAAATCTAAACTAAAAAAAACAACAACAAAAAAAGTCAATTTCATTAAAAAAATATGAATATATCTTTAATGGAGACCATTAAAGATGGAAGCCTGAAGATGGTCACATGTTGTTTTAGAGTAACAGGAGCCGTCAAATAAATGATTTTAAAGTTTATTTGTGAGCAGCTATTGGTTAAAGGTCTAGCATACACACAGAAACGAATGTGATAAGATAAATAAGCCAGAACAGTCGATGGTGTTTAGGCTACGTATGTAAATTCCTTCTTGTTTTTGCATAATGAAGTAACTAATAGCTGTGATGAAATAAGTAGTAAGTACTGCAATCCCACGGTTCGTATTCTTCTATATTTCGCTTGAACATTGCTCCGAAGATTGCTCCGAATCCAGCAAAACCGAGATAATAATAGAAATGTCAAAAAGACATTACTTTCTATGGTTTTCTGTCATAAGTTGTCTGGTTTCAGTGACTTGTACTGCTGTCATTCTGGGTATTAGCTACTTATTTACAGGATTATTAACTCACATGTAAGTTTATTCAACTATTAAAAATGGATCGTTATATGAAAAAAAGTATTGTACTGTTATGTTGCAGCAACAAATTTTTATTGATCACACTTAAAAGTTAGTTTGATTCACCAAACTGGATCTTAAAAAAAGAAGCAAAGTGATTCGTAACAACAGTTTGAAACCGTTTTGTCGATTGGAAATGTATTTGTAATTCAAAATGAGCGCAGAATTAATAGAACTGTAAATATGTCTAAATATGAAGCAGCGACAGGGTGTGGCATCGAAAAAACCTGCTAATGTGCCTTCTAACACTCCACTCACAGCTTGGGGGAGATTCTTTTCCTTAAACATACCATAAGGTTTGAATTATGTTGCACCTAAAAAAAAAAAAAGAATTGTAAGAGAAACAGAAGCGTGTGTTTCTTTGTGTTGAATTTATTTCGCCGTAGTCATCTCCCTGTGAAATTCTCTTTCACAAAATCGCCCACAGGTTTTCTCAACAGAATGTTGTCTGTAAGATGTCAGTCTGTGTCTATGAGTTAAAAGGCATTAAAAAGGAAAGCTTGAAAATTGTGAGTCAGGCATTATCTTGGGTTGTGTTAATGTGATACCCATCAACTGCAGCGTAATTGAAGCCATTCTCTGTTGTATTGTAAACGGCACTCACTAAGGAAATTTATGAAAGTAATAAGTTACACGAGAAGCCTTGACGGCTTGGGTTACAGTATTAGGGTTTGATAATTGCATACACTATTTCATCTTATTATTTAATTTTCTGTGGGTCTAAATTCGTGCAGAGATGTTTTGTTAGATTTGTTGTTTTGGGGGCTTTAGGAGTATAGAATAGCCATAATTTCTATTAAACATATGCATACTGGCAATTACAGCTATGCATACTGCTAATTACAGCATTAAATTTTTTAAAATTCGAAATTCACCGTAATTTCATACTCTTGGTATAACGAGTTTTCAGTGATTCGGTTTCTTTTACTAGAGATTTTACAGTAGACTTCTCAAATCTAGTGGAACCTTAAAAGGGCTAATGCCTCTCCTCTTTCCCCCACATTGCTCCTAATGATTGTGCAATATTAACCCATGTGCATATATCAGATCAAGCAGATCGAGGCGATTCTGAACCGTCCTCCATTTCCTGAGTCTTTGGTGCTTTATCAATGAGCGTAAAGATGGACAAATGAGCAGTGAGCAGTGACGCAGGGGGCCATTTTCCCTTCATCCCGCTACACAGTAGCCTACACACACTGCTCATGTGTTACATAAGATGATTCCTATGGCTGTAAAAACACCTCAACGAGAACGGCAGGGAGAGAGGGACAAACAAGGCTCCTTGTTTTATTGTTTTTTTCCCCCCTAACTCATTATCTTGAATTATAAATTTTAAAGAAAAATGTGAGCAGCAGATTGCTGTGCAAACAGATTTCCCTAGAGATGGAACTGTTTGATATTCATGGCACTTTGCAGAATCTTTTTTTTTTTCCTTCTTCTTCTTTCTGCATCCCTCCCATGTAATCCAAAAAGCATGTGCCGTGATTAAAATATTTGCAAACACCGATATGCCAGAGACATGCCTTAAATTCACATAAGCCATCCATAATGCATCTGAAAGTTCGCTGGCGATGTTACTGTATGAAACATGACTCTTTATTGCTGCGCCTGCGAGCTCTGGCTTTGTGGCATATGCACTGCACGGGCTCGTTCCTGCCAGACTCTCCTGTGATGAAATGGCGGGAGTGTTTGTGTGAGCGCTCGCGCGCACACGTTTGCCTGCTGTGTGTGTGTGTGTGTGAGTGTGTGTGTTTTGCACTGAAGCTGCATCTGACATGTGTGGGCTTTCCCACCCTCTGTGATTATATAACATATACTAACCATAGCCAGCGACCTCATTTAAAACAGATTTTTTTTCGAGTTTCTGCGCAGGAGAGGGGACGCCGGGCACGGGGGGGACGATTTACACTGATTAAAAAGCATGAAGCTTACGTCCTGTTCCAGTTCTGGATCCGAACAGACGGTCAATCCTTACATTTCTTTACCGCTGATTATTTGAAAAAAAAAAAGAAAAAGTGAAATATTTAAGAGGATAAAGAAACACCAGGTTGAAGTGGAAATTTTTACTTGATTGAAGACATTTCATTGCTTTTTGCAATAGCCAAGTGTTTTGAAATCCCCACTGAAATGTTGTCTTTGAAGGCTCTGGCTATACTGTAGTAATAAGTTTAGACGCCCAGGCTTGCACTCTCGCACACGTTTCATCATCTAGCCACGGATTGCTGGTGGGGGTTTAAAAGCGATCCCAGTAAATCTCATTATTCATTTATGTCTAATGTCATTTTTTCGTAACTTAATTAGTGGTGAAATGACTGTAGCTCACTCACATGCAACATACAAGCTCATATGTAAGGAATAAAACACGACAGCGTGTGCTTGTTAGAAGAAAACAATGTCCATGACGACGTGGTGTGACATGACCTAAAGCAGAGTTATTCCTTTTCACCATGGTGAAGTTGAAGATCATTTTCCACTTGTCCCGAAATATTTTATTCCAGAGATACCATTTACATTTTGTATTTAATTCTAATTACACAAAAGCATTTTCCTATTTCTATAAACATTTATAGTTCTGTTTAACATTGTGGAATGACCACGAAACAAGTGAGCTCCTATTATCACTTCCATTACAGCAGCTATAAACAGTTGTTCGCTCACCAGCCTTTTTTCCCATCTTTCTTAAAGTTTAAGAAAACTTCAGCCACATCGGCGGTTACATGTTTTTGATCTGTTTATGTGGAGATAATTAGACCTGTGAACTGAAACCTGATTCAGAACTGAGAAGGTGTAAATAGTTTCTAAATATTTTGCTTCCTTCTCTGGTTTTTTGTGAGTCAGGTGAACAATTGCTCGAATTCACATTCGTGAAAACAAAACAGCCTTCAAGCTCAGGATGCCCGGTGGCAAAATGCTGTCTACCCACAATGCCCCTCCTAAGGATAGCGATCCCGCTGGCAAAGTAGCACCATTTCATCCCTGCTCTGTTCACACGCCTTTAGGATCGTCTCCCAGTCTTCAGGTCCATCAGAAAGACAGTGAGCTGTTGCAAAAAGCTTGCCATAATTGCCCGATCTCTTACTCTCACGTATCATTAAGCACAGCTAAAAAAAGGAAAAGAATACAGCTAATTGCATGTTTGCTACTAATTACCATTTAATGCTTTTCCTATTAACTTTTATAATAAATCCAAAGGCTTGGAACGTTCCGGTCGGAAACATCATCTGGCTATGGATTTCATCATGAGCAGCAAAGCAAATTTGTACCTTGATCTCAAATACTCACACCATTGCGTAATTAAGAACAACAGGCTTTTTGTGGGTGCATGCACTGGCTAATGTCTGTACCGTGTGGCCTACTGATTTTGTAAATAAAGTTGAACACAGAAAATAGAGCTCCTTCTGGTTACTAATTTGCATGATGAGATCTTATGACTCCTTTTTTTTTTCTTTTTTTTTTGCCTGATGAGCAGATCCTTTCTAATCTGCAGCATTCCCCTTTGCTTACTGAAATGAATCTAGCAGATTAATTGGACATGGGAGCACGAAGCAGAGCGCTCCTTGCTTATGCACATAAATCATTTGACACCATCCTAGCTATGTCTACATGCTGCAAGTAAGTCGTGCGAAACTAGAACAAACTAATGAGTTGTATAACAAACCGGTCTATTTATAGTCCCGTTTACATAGACTGCAGTGTATTATGACTCAACCAGCATGTCAGATGCCCCCCTATATGTTTTGCCACATGCGAGCTTCTTGCGCTTTTCTTAAGCCGAACAAGACATCACGAAGCTCATCACAAACATCCTGGACTTTTATATATCTGAATCAAAATTATTTTTAATATCTGATTAAGACAATTCTGATTAGCAGATGATATTGGTAATACTGACCCTGAATCTTTCATCTTCTTCATAGATCCCCGTTAAATGAAACCGGTCATGAACCTGGATGAGACGCAAGCGCCGGGGTTTGCTCAAGGTATTGACATGTCACTCAAAACGGTGTTAATACTACACGTTTGCATTCATTCTGAAGAGTTGCCCTCCAGTTATTGCCCATTATCACTCAACGAACCAGACACAGGACTCTAGCTGCGAGAATTAAAACTTATTCCTTCACTAATCCACTCAGATCAAACAGGCTTCATTAAAGGCAGACAGTCAGCCTCCAACATGTGCAGACTTCTCAACGTGATACACTATATATCAGAGGAACGTGTGGACTCAACACCCGATTCAGAGAAAGCCTTTGACAAAGTGAACTGGAAACTCCTGTTTACCTCAGTGAGGTTTTCATTTCTTGAATCTGGACAAGCAATCGTGAACCCAGAACCGCTTTATCAGCTTACAGTTTAGTATATAAACCAGATAACAATCAACTTATTTAGTGGACATTCGTCAATAACATAAAACCAAAACTAGCACTGTATGTATTAAACCGTGTTCGTTGGATCTTTTACCATAACATGATGTTATAAATGGTCTTCTATATCATCATCCTCTTCTACATTGATAACTCTGATTTTAAATAAGACACGTTTGACAAGGAAATACTTTTATTTTGTAGCTTCAGATCTGCACAAGTATCAGCGCTAACATGGAGCTTAGATTCCCTCTTCAGTTATTAATGAATCATCTTTTTCTTCAGCTCGTACATCAGTGCTGATTTCTCTCTTTCTGGGGACAGGCGGTTTAAGGATTTCTTAAGAAAATGGTGGGTTTTCTGTGAGAACTGAAAGATCGCAATTTCTTTTCTTATGTTTGCTTGTTTGTGTTAATATATTTTTTATTAGCACAGTCGCTAATGGAAAGGGAGCTGGGGTTTTTTTCCCCTGTATGAAAAATGGACATTGTGCGCCCCCTAGTGATCAAACCACCAAATGTTTTCTCCTTCCTGTTTTTTTCTGATATTTACAGCAGTGAATAATGCGCTTTAAGATGAATAACTTGGGTGCTAAAGGAGTCATTTTAATTAAGTAAAGAAAATCGCTTAAATTCGTGTATTTTTAATTAATATTTCAATATTTTTAGAGACAGCTGACATTGAATGGGAAGCCTAAGAAATTTTGCTGCATATAATAATAATAATAATAATAATAATAACAATAATAAAGTACTTTATTTGAACACTCAGAAGAATAAAATAAAAGATAAAGCACAAAACAAAAATAGAGCAAGCGCCTTTAATGAAATGCCAGATTAAAAATATATGTTAAAGGAGTGTAAGCTTTACCGCTTAATAGGGGAAAACAGACATTTTGGAAAATCAGTGATTGAGAAAGTAATTCACTTCAGTTTGTTTTTGTCATTTTAGTCTATCTTATTTATATAGGGTGTAATGGACAAAGTCATTTTTAATACATTAGCCCAAATACACACAATCTATACGAGGCAATTCACCAAGACACTGCTGCCATCTACAGGCGGTGTAACAATGTGTTTCTCTGCCGTTTGGGCCAGAAAGAAATCAGCCCCTGTCTCATTTCTTCATTCTGTTAGGTGTATTTTTTTATTTCTGACCATTGGTGGTGCTGTTGCTCTTCGAGCCACAAAAATGAAGGGGGAAAAAAAAGAAGAAAGAAAACAGTCCATTTGAATATAAAGCCATGTGTATACCTGAAATTGAGCCTTATTTTTATGTATTTTTTTCAGACAAGTAGGTTTTATATGCTAACCTATGTAAAGTTTCAAATATTTCAACATTTCCTTATTTCTAAGAGCAGTCATGCTAGATGTAGTGATGTGACACTGCAAGCACACAGTAGATTTAAGATTTTTATTTGTCACATATACAGCTGTATACGGTACCTAACTAGCAGTGAAATGAAAACCTGGTCACTTCTCCAAGACTGTTTAAATAAACTCATTTTAAGAATTTTTTTTAAAAGAATGAAATGAAATAATAAGAACTATAGCTGTAAATGTATAGACATAAACAGAATGTATAGATAATGTTTCTCTGTGAATGATGTTGAAATATTTTTTTCCTCTTGATTTTCAGCAAATAAGAAACTATACTTATGATTTCCACAATTGTTTTTTTTTTTGTTTGTTTGTTTTTTGTCCACCGTATCCTCGTAAGCATGGGGTTTGGCTTCTGCCTGGTTCAAGTAATCCAGGATAGGTTGGTTCTCACTAGTACGGCCTATTCTTGATTACTTGTGTCATGAGGAAGCTGCTAGCAGCAGAACGTGAAGCTCTTCCGTGCATGCTGTCATGCTTCATAACGGGATAAGAGGCGTGCTTGATCGCCTAGCGTTTTAGAAGACCGTAGATCTCTCCTGAACTAGATGAAAGCAGAAGTGAAATGTAAAGAGAGCAAAACCCTGAAGCAAGGATGTCATTTGCAATTTCTCCGTCACGCCATCTGTTGTCTACCAGCTTCTCATACAAATGAAATCAGAGGTTTATTGTTGTGAAGTATTCCTGATCTGTATTCCTTATTCACAACTCCGTAGCCTGTGCCGTCTGGCTCGTTTTGTTATTCCCACGAAAACTCTGTGTCTTAGCAGGGCCAAGATGTCCTCAAGACCCCTGCTCAGGATCCTGACCTTTCTGAAAACTCCATGAGGATCCTCGTCGTACCTCGTCTCACAGGTCAGGGAGGTTTATGATGTGAGCTGTTCTCCATATGTGACACTGTGAGGAATTTGTGACTTGTGCTTTATAAGGCACAGCTCAAACCAGTCTATAAATGGTTGCATGTTATCACAGAGGTTTCAACATCAACAAATCAGCTGGAGCGATCTGGTCATCAGTAAAGCTGATTCACGGAAGGGGCTAAAGAAGTGAACCTTTGGGTTGTGGTCTCCACTTAAAAAGTGTTGTTTATCGTCCCTGCTGTCAATATTACGTGTTCCTATCTAATATACAATTTTTCTATCAGAATACTGCATTGAAAATGGAAGGGTGAAGCCCCTGAGACACATGAAACTGCTGTGTAACACCCGTTGGAGGTGTAATCTGCCCTCTTCTGCATACATGAGCTCACAATAGTATTACTATGATTGATAAAGCAATGAGAGCAATGCTCAGCCTTGGATCCCTATTTCTGAAGCATTACTTTAAAAGAACTTAGAAATAATAATAATAATAAAAACACCAGTAATAATGTAGTCATGCATCTTTATAGGACATCTGTCAATTCTGTTCAGGATTTCTCAAAGCTGATGTAGATAATAACCTAACAGCTCTGTGAGTTTTCTCTGAGGTTCGTGTTCATGCTGCTGCTTCAGGAAAAGAAGCCCGAAAATTAGAAATCGAATGTAAAAAAAATAATAATAATAATAATAAAAGAAAATAAAAAATAGGCCATCTGTGTAAACAGCAATGTAATATTTGTTCCAGTGGCAAACAGAGGAGAAATGTTTAGCCATTTTATTTGGCAGTATGCACAATACCACACCATATGAACTCAAACCACTGCACATTCTTGCTCAGAAGATTTCCAAAATATTAACATACCCATACAAACATGCCTTCAGCTTCTTATTAATGATGTTTAGGATGTATGCTTTTCTAAAAAATATATATATTTACATATATTCCAGATCTGAATAAAATTCATCAGGAATGAATAAATGATACAAAACAATTTGCAGTGTGTGTGTGTGTGTGTGTTAAAGAATGAAATGCTTTCAAGACCAAAGACAGCCTTTACTTAAGAATTGTATAAACAACCACGAATAACTAAAAATAACTGAGACGTCTGAATCAAATAAATTGTTGGTCTCTGTGCAGGTTACGGTGCTGTGTGGACGTTAGCGTGTGGACGATGCTGAGATGCTTTCACTCCGTCATCGCTTTTGTCTAAGGAGCTGCATTTGCTTGATTAAAAAAACCCAGAACCAGCAACTGCATTCATTGCATCAATTAGAAAAAAAAACATATATAAAAAAAATAAAACACAGTTGATGTTTTCATTATATATATAACATATATATTATAAATACATTTTATATATATATATATATATATATATATATATATATATATAAAGTATAAGTATATAAACATACATATATATAAATATACATACATACATATATATAAATATACATACATACATATATATATATAATGTTGGTTTTAATATTTCATTATATACATTAAAATAACTAAATATTTAATTATATATAAAATAATATTAAAACCATAAATATTAATAATAATATTTGTAATATAATTTTTTATTGTTGTATTTTTTTTTAGATATTTATTTATTTTTTATCTTCAATTAAAAAAATGGTGATAAATTACAAATATACTAGCCTGTAACTGTTGGATGAAATACACCACAATGTCCAACTAAAGCTCTAAAACTGAAATATTACAGGCCACATAATATCAGGTTTCTTTTTAATGAACATTAATGAATGTACTGTTAATGTCTCCAGGCATATCATATGCTGTAAGTACTGTATGTCTATTAAAGTGCCAGTTTCTGTGTTATTTCTTTTATAAAGTTTGACTCCACTGCAGTGATAGGATTTGTAATCAGGTGCTACAGTAACAGTGCATCAATACTCTTGTATATTTCTATATCTTTAAAGAGTATGTTTGTGTTTTTATTGTGTTAAGTTGAGAAGCTACATGTTAATTAAATTACAGTTAGCCTTATTATGACTTACTAGGAGGATTTTATTGTATAATAAAAATCCTAATTCTCCTTATATATATATATATATATATATGACACTTGTATACATGGCCGTTTTAAAATGAAAAATAAATGAAACCAATTATGTAAATGTAAAACATGGGGGGGGGCTTTAGTCTTGTCAGTCTAGTCTGTCTGGTCAGTGAGTCTGTGCCAAGTGTAAACTCCTGTTCTTGGTTGGCAGGAGTGGGACCTGGTGTGGTCTTCAGCTGTTGTAGACCATCCACCTCAAGGTTTGTTTATTGTGAGATGCCTTTCTGCTCAGCATGGTTGTAAAAAAAAAAAAAAAAAAAAAGGTGGTTAATGTAGCCTTCCTGCCAGCTTCAACCAGCCTTGACCTGTATCTGCTTATGCATTGGACTGCTGCTGCCACATGATTGGCTGATTGGATATTTGTAGGAATGTTCAGGGGTATGAGTTGTTCGGAGGAGTATGGGTGGCCGGTCAGTATGTTTTTACAGTTGTGTTATTTTTTACGGTTGGCCAATTGACCCATCATGCCTAGCAATTCTCAAAAAGGGCTTGCATTTCACTCGCCTAAACAAATGTTGTGTACATACCAACTACACAACAGCAAGAAATAACAAGCATAACTGTATCATGCGCTAATACCTTTCAGCCTTAGACAGACTTGCCTGTACTTGACTGTAGCTGAGTTAAAAATTACTGCTTATGTAAATACCCTGCAAATAATATTTAGAAGCAGAAGCTTTTTGTGAATTATTCTGTTTTATTGTTCCCTCCACTGCAGCCTGCTGGTGTGTTTACTGGTGTTGGGAATGATTTGCAGTAAACGTGCCAAATATTTCCTAGGAGTGTTGAATTAATTAACAATGGGATGTTGAACCTTAGGGGCTTACATCTCTATTAAAGTTAGACCAGATTACATGCCAGTTTGGCACCTTAACAATGCAGGCCTTTAAATAGTATTGCTACCAAATGTAGTGTTCTTATTTAAAATCAACAACAAAAAAGGTATCCTTTGTTGCTCTGAAATTCCAGACTTTAGGGATTTAAAACAGGAAATCAACTTCAATTTAATAACTTTAAATAATCTTTAGATTATTATGCAACAGCACTTCCTGACACTCGTCATCCCCCCCCCCCAAAAAAAAAAACCCAGAGCACAAACTTTTCTGTGCTGAAGATTCAGTAAAGAACAATGTACTGACTGTTACAAAGTTCTGATATTGGAGACCAAAAACAGATTTGACAATTCTAACATAGTACAATAAATAAATAAATAAATAAACAAACACGTGTTGTGGTCGGTTGTTCTGGAATGGTGGAAGCTTAGTGTTTAGGATTTTTTTTTCTAGTTGTTGGTTCAGATTCTAAGAACTGGTGTGGGTTCATCAACAAGGCCTTTTACATGCAAGCAATTAGATCCATTTCCAGAACCAAGTGAGCGAAAAGTCAAGCAGGGAGTAGCAGGAAGTGAGTTTGATGATGTGGAGGCTCTGAGGTCAGCTGCATAAAGCCAGTGACTTGTATAAGATCAAAATTTTTCATTGTACTATTTGGTGTCCCAAGGATGAGCATGGGTTCCTGGTTCCTCTCTAGGTTTCTTCCTGATAACATCTCAGAAAGGTTTTCCTTGTTACCATTGCCTCTGGTTTGTTCACTGAGATAAATATAAATTTTTTTCCCCAGAATTCCTGTAAAGCTAATGTCTGTAGTTTAAATCACTATACATATAAAATTGAAGCACAACCTTTTGGAAGAATCCCTGCACTGTGCATCAGACTGAGAACGTTATCTTCCCCCAGTGAAGCATGGTGGTGGGACCACCTGGTGGTGAGGACACTTTAACAGCAGGGACAAGCAATCTGGTCAGAGTTCAAGGCAAGTTTGATGGAGCCAAGTACAGGGAAATCTTGGAAGAAAAGCCTGCCAGAAACAAACTCCTGTTCTAGATCCTGCCAAAGAGCAGGTTAAAGCCTAGCTGCTTTAGTGAAAATCCTGACAGCACAGCCGTGTCTCTCACCTGCTTCTCAGCGTTGAATCAAAAGATTTTGTAACGCCCTGATTAGACATTGTTTACTTGACCTTATTAGGTAAAAGTCCATTAAATGACCTTTATATTTATGGTCAATTCCAAAGGCTCACTGCACAAACTACACACAGATGATCTTTGGTGTTTATCTTTCTATAAAAGGTTCACCGGTTCCAGTTTGTTTTTAGTAGTATACCATCTAAAAAAATAAGCAATTACCACAGGCAAACTGCATAAAAACATTTTTATTTAATCGCATGAGTGATGGCAATTGCTTAAAAAGATGATTATGAAAAACAGATTTATGGCTTTTGTAGAGATGAGTGGAAAAACATCCGATAGCACCTTAATATAAAAAGTTTACAGATATATTAACAGCTTCATCATAAATTCTTTTGTAAACATAGCAAACTAATATAAAATAGTCCTGAAAATTACAACAAAATCAACTGTCAAAATAAATGGAATAACTTCTACAGGAAACATAGGAATCTATTACACAAGAAGAGAAATTTCAATCGGAGGGATCTTGACGAAAGGAGAACGCTTGGTGTCATGATGACGACATGACGTGTTCGAGGACAAGTGGGTTTTTTTGGTTTGTTTGTTTGTTTGTTTTTAACCAAACCCAATCGAATTGAAAAGGCCTGGTGAAAAATAATGGACCAAAGTCTCAATGTCAAGTCGTTTAAGAATCCTATACATCTTTAAGATTGAAATGACAGTAGAATTCACTCATTCAAATGAGAGTCAATGGGAACAGAAAGGAAATCATTTGACTGGAAATGTCAGCATTCAATAAGAAGGTCATGGCGATGTTTACACAGCCTGTCAGGGATGTCACAGGGTTGTTCTAATTTGTGACACGTCCATGCACGGTGTTGGAAAAGCTCTGTTTATGGTGGTGTGTTAAATGGCGAACACATACTGAACAGGAGGAGGTCATCTGCTAAGACGACATCACAGAGTAAACTCACTTGAACAGAACACTGAATGTGTAGAAACAAATATTCAACTTAAAGGGTGTTACGGAATATTTCAGGCGCGTAAGACCAAGACCATCCGATAAGAACGATCACGACCTGTTATGTAACCTGATCAAGTTAAGTATTTGATCTAAGATATATATATATATATTTAAGTGAAATGCCCTGTCGAGGACTTCATAGTGACGAACAGAAACGTACACAGCCTGGCACAGAAAATCAAGCGACAAAATGCTATAAAGTAACCAGCAAAATGTGGTCTTGTCTTACCACACTGTAAAAGAAAAAATTAAATAAATACTTGCAAAGTAAAATTCACTATAAAACACTGTAGCGCTATCGCAGACGGATAGTACTTTTATTATTGCTACGAGTTTTTGACACCTAACATATAATGGACTCAATGGAAGTCAGTGTTCAATGCAAATTGTACACAGATGAATGTTTTTTTTTTCTTTTTACATAAAATATGCATATTAAATAAAGAACAAAAAATAATAATAATCACATACATATACACGTTTCACTTTGCAATAACTTTACACAACTATGTTAACGAAAGATGTGCGCTGATGTACATGTAGAGACGATTTTGAGAACATTCAGAGATTTTTTTTAGGATTTTTTTTTTTTTTTTTTTTTTTTAATGGAAGACTTGTAATGGTTATGAGTGTCCAATCATTACAAACAATTTAATGACACAAAGGTGACATGTCTCTACTCTGCTACAACCTGAATCAGAATGAATGTGGTGTAAAGACTTGTTTAAAAACATGACAAGCAAAGAAATCCCTCAAACGTGTTCACGCAACGCTGGCTTTCGTCCAGTAGAAATTCTCAGATAAAAAATGTGATTTCTTGCAGGAAAGCATACTGGGTTGTCTTCTGGTGCCAAAAGCGTGCCGTCTTGTAAGTGTCCACCTTTTTTTTTTTAAAACAAAAAACAAAAAAAAAAACTGCTGCCTGACATAACCAGCATTTAGGTGTAGAAAAAGTCGGTACCTGATAGTCAGCCGATTCTATTCCACTCAGCTACTGGTGCTCCCTCTCAGCCCTGGCTACCGCAGGAGGACAGGCTATCATAGAGAGAGTCACTGAGGGATTCAGGGGTCTCTAGGACCTGGGGGTGGCTAGGGGAAAGTGTGTCATCAGGCCTCTCCCTCACCAGCTCTAACCCAGGTTCTCTTCCCAGGTCTGGGTTGACGGGAGCACGTGCCTTGCCTCTGCGCACCTGAGTTGGCTGCGGGAGGCTTCTGGGGTCACTGTCACGCCTGAATGGGATGTCACTAGTCTTTGAGCGCTGTACACAAGGCATAAATCAAATCAGAATTTTAATTAAAAAGTAATTAGTGATATGCCAAAAACAAATTCCATGCCTACAATCTAGCTGCCAATCATGCACGTGGTGTGACATGTCCAGTGATTACAGCGTCATTATGATGCCATTCAGGGGTGGAACTGATAATGAGGAAATGTACTTAAGTAAAAATATAGATCATGTGCCAAAACCTTAAGTATCCAGACGAGAAAGGGCTCCAATGCAGTAGGAAATTTGCCACTTTCAGTGTATTAAAATGAAAAGGATTGATTAAATAAATAAATAAATAAATAAATAAATAAAAGATTACTATATATCTAACACTGTCTGTTCAATGGATCTATGCTTTACACCTAAATTCAATCTCCGCTCATTTAAAAATATAGTATGTAAATAATCAATATTTACCATATAGCTAGAATTTTACTTTAGCCAATTATTATCTACTGGAATCGATACTAGACTTTAACATTATTATTTTTTAAATATGGCCAGTTAACATCAATGCCAGTTAAGGCAAATCAGTGAAACTGACCACAAAATACTTTTTAAAATTAGATGGAATTCATGCCTTCTAGACAGGCAAAGGAGGCGCCTCATTTTATTCATGTCTTTGCATAACCCCTGCATGTTGAAACATTTCACAGTGGTTTGCCAGGGACGCTCACCCTCAATCCCACACGGTAGTCTTATGAATATGCATAAGTCTAGTGGCTTATACATATTCAGGAACACCGACAGCTATAGCCCTAACTGTGTTGTGTGTCATGAGAAGATCATCCAGATGATTAATTAGATATTTTTTATACACTGAGGAACTTCTGTGTATAGCGAAGAGTTATTGGATGGAGGAGAGAAGAGACCTTGGAGTATATGAAGGTCTTAATTAAGAAGCATTCAATGCCAGTAGTACACAAGTAAAGCATAAATACACCAAAATAATATGTGAATAGTATAGTATTATATAGTATAGCACCATTATAGTGACAAAGTATGATTACTGAAATATTTTCCAGCCCTAGAGCTCAAATAACAGACTCACCCTCCTAAATGAGCTCTTCTGGTTCACTGAATCTAAGGCCTCTTCTACTCCAAGATAAACATCAGACGGCTCTGTTGATCCTTTGAGGTTGGGGAATGTCCAGTTCTTCATGGAGCCAGATCTTACGGGTCCGCCACAGACATCAGCTCCTTAAAATATAAAGATGTTCCATAATTCATCAAAAACAGTTGAAAGGCATAAATATAACAAAGTTTGGGGATTAAAAACTTGTACTGAATATTTCATGTAAATATGTAAGGAATAAAACATGATGGTGCTGGTTAAAGAAAATCGATGGCTGCCATCTCTGATTTTCTCTTGAAGATAAGAAGACAAAAAAATCTGACTTAACAGAGTCATAACTCTGGAGACTCCTGGCAAAAATATAAACCTATAATTTGCCTTGTAGTTGGTATTACTGTCAGAGCTGATGTAACCTCTGAACCTCTGACAAAAAAAATCAAGAATTCAACAGCACTGTAATAAAACCATTTAATTGTAAGACAGATAAAGGGCACTGTTAATCATACATAACATGGGACATGTGGGGAAAATACAATAAGCACCATCATCATCATCATCATCATCAGTTCTGAGCTGGTACTGGGTCCAGAGTATGGTGAACTTATTAGACCATCTCCAAAGGCAAAATAGCTTGAAAAAAAAGAAAAAAAAGACAAAGCACCAACAAACATCAGTACCTTCTTGACCCATGTCAGCAACTTGGTTGGGTGCAAGCATGCCCTCCAGTGGGGTTCTATCCATTTCCTGTCCCATTATGTAATCTTCCTCTAAAGATGACAGCTCTCTTTCCAAAGTCCAGGCCTTGTGAGGAATTTTAATCCCTGAGCCATGTCTTCCCTGAGGAAAAGAAGGATCATTCTCCCCTTGGGCCTTTCCTTTGGGGACACTTTTACATCCAGCATTCACACTGTAGTCAGGAAGAGGAAATGTGCCAATACCACTGTCCAGGGTGTGTGTGGAAATTCCAGAGCCTGTAAAAAGCAGTCTGATATTGAAACAATTCAACTAACTGCTAAACAATTTGTATAATACCGATGTGGCAACTGCTAAAGGGGAATGGTTAATTCACTTGAATCAAATATGTAAATCTGATGTCCATGGTAAAGACTTCTTGTATCTGAAATAAGACACCTGTAATTTAAATCTTGTCAACAATAAAAAAAAAATCCTCCGTTAACATGTTCTGCTTAAGAGGTAAAGAGGTAAAAAACAAAAAAAAGTCTTATCACAGTGAAATCATGTGTTTGGGATGTTACTGCTCTGTAGGCGTGACTCATCATAAAAGCCACAGGAAGAAACATGTCAGGTAACCTGGTACTGGACGATCAGGTCCAGGCCTGTTTATGAGGTCATGCGCTAACCCATTCATCAAATACATCATCTTGGTGTGGTACATGATTATGGCATCAGTCAGCAGCCCTACCTGCAAAGTGCTCGTGGTGAATTGAATCAGCCAGGTTCTCATCGGACACACCATCCACTTTAGTCATTAAAGATGCAGCCTGAGACAAATCACAGAAGTCAGCATGATTGATGGAATGTTTAGGGCTAGAATCGAAAGGCATGCATTTCGGTTGCTACTAGTGACGTACAAGCATTTATGATTTTACCTTTTCCATGTCCTCACTACTCCTTGTCTGACAAATACCACTTGTGCCATGATGGCTGAAGACAGGCCTGGTTTTATAATCAAATGACAAGCGTCGATGAGCCACGCCGATGCCTCCGACATCCTTTCCATCCACCCTTTTATAAAAGAAAAAAAAAAAACATTAATTATTCAACAGTGTTTGAAATATTATTTCTATTACACACTCTTACACAAGGGGTGAAATGCAGGAATGCATGACTAAGTGAGAACACCGGATGCATAAAGGAATACATAAGTAGACAGGGTATGAACTTGCCACATCATACATACCGGTTAAGCAGCTGCTGCATGAAGTTGTCTGATGGCACACCCCTGTACATTACAGACAGCTGCCCCTGAGCTTGGTCCATCACCACCTCACAGGAATGTCCCTTTCCTTGTCGGTCCATAGCAACACCCTTCACATAGGCACGTTCCTCTTCCAGGGCTTTGTGTAGCCCCTCTGCTTTTTCCATTAACATGGATATGTTCAAGCTCTCGCTCTCTGGCTTTTTAGTAGCCACTTTAGAATCCTTTCCCCCTGAGGATATATTGAGTTTCCATTCTCTCTTATCATCTTTGCCTTTTGAAGGTTCGGGTTTCCGATTAAGAGCTGGCAGCTTACTTTTCCGCAAGCCAAACCAGTTGGCAATTCCACTAGAAGCCTTCTGTTTAATTTCAGGTGTTTGACTCTTGTCCTGTTCTTGAAGCTTCAGCATATTTTCCTCAATGCCCTTCATGACCTTTTGCTCAATGGAGGACTGAGGGCTTGGTGCAGAGTGTCTCTTTTCTTCAACCGACTCTGCAGGTCTCGGAGGTGGAGGAGGAAGGCTCTCTCCAAATGAGTTTTTCTTCTTATTGGCTCGAGATTGGTTTCTGTCTTCAGATTTGGACAAGTACCTTGGAAGCTCCTGGGTTGGTTTTCCATCTCGACTCAAAGATGGTGGTACGGTTTTAGTTGGAGATTTTAGAGGAATCCTGTTAGGGCTGCTGGTGTGGGGACTCGAAAGGTTTTTGCCACTGTACGAAAGACTATGTGGTGTTGCATTTTTAGCATAGATACGCAAAGCTTGTGCAGCTTCTAAATTGCTAGACAGTGCTGGCATTTTAGATTTAGGGCTTTCTGGTTTTGCAAGGGACATTCTAGATGATTCACTTTCCAGCTTAGAGATTGTAGAGCTTGCAGGTATTGATTTGATGCCTTGATCAGAAAGCTTTGAGACAGCACCGTCCATATGACCTGCAACGTATGGCTTTTCTTCAACGGAATCTGTACTTTTTAAATGTTTATGTTCTTCAGGTTTGAAGTCGGCTGCTTTACTTTTGTCGCCGGTTCGTGGAGGCAATTCTTTTTTCTCGGGCGCCTGGGAGCAAGCTGATTCTTCTGGGTTCCTTAGCTTGCCAAGTGCAGCTAGTCTTTCTTTAAAGGAATGGCTGGATTCACCCGAGTGTCTGCCTACGCCCGTCTTCTTGGGAATGGGTGGTGGATCATTCTTTTTGTTGGGTGATCCTGCACTTGGTATGTGTTCTTTCACCAACTCATTTTTCTCTTGGCTCCTGGACCTCATGCCACTCATTTGTGACTTCTGTGAAGATGACTGACTAGGCAAACTGCGATGGTTGGCCTGCTTATGCCATACAGGGCTGTCTGGGCTCTCCTCTTGGTCCGAGAAGTCAGAGCCTAGTGAAGTGTTTTGAGATTTGAAACTCGTGGGCCTCTCTAGACCAAGGCTTCCTATCTTTCCTTTATTTTTTTCTGTGTTAGAGCTGGCATAACGGAGAGCAGAGCTCACCTCTCCAAGAACCTGGGATATATCTGAGCCACTGGCACTGGAGAGATCAGGAATATTTTCATAGTGTGGTATTTTCTGGGGTGTCTTTTGCAAGGGAGCAGTTTGTGTAGGTTTGCCTCCTCGACTGCTTTTGGGTATGCCACAGTTCAGCTCTTTTGGCACCACTGGGGGTGGTTCATCAGACATGGGTGGAGAGGTTGGAGCAGAATGTGTAGCTGGATAAGGCTCTGATTTGGGACAAGGTGGCTGTTTTTGCCTTTCTGCTGTGGTTGCTTTGCGGGTAGCAACTGGTGAATGGTGTACCTCATAGTTGTTACTGCGACAAGGGATCTTTGAGCTGCGTGTTAGCTGAGGGCTGAGACGGGGTGGATTGGCTACTGGGGCACGTTCCCCAAGGGTTGGAATCTTGAGAAACTTGAGCAGCTTTGAAGGGGAGGACTTGACTTCTTTTATACATACCTGGTTGGGGTTTACAAGTTTAGAGCCATCAGCCTGAAGGTCTTGTGCTGTGCTGTCCTTCACAGGGACACATATCTCATCTAGTACTCTTGATGCTGTATGATTCTCATTGGGAGAAAACAGTAGCCCTTTATGCACAGGTTCGCTACTTTCTACCTCACTTAATGTGTCTTGCAGGCTGTCATTCAGACCAAGACTAGGTAACTTGGAGGTGATTGGCTGGACATCAGTATCCCCTTTCTGCAGAAATTCTTCAGCATCTGTGACTTTTTCAAGCTTCTGTGATGATACAGTTTTTAAGTGCTTAAAGTCTGTTTCCAGAGTACTTGTATCATTTGTACTTTCATGACTAATCTGTTCACTGGCAGTGTTGCCACTTTGTGATAACTGGGAATTCAATAAAACATCTGATATTCTATTCTTATCTCGAGTCTCTTTCTCTGACAGTGCAAGGGAATTCGCTGGTGCATGATCAGGCACTCTATTATGGTCTCTTTCAGGTACTGCCATGTTGGAGTAAGAGTCAGTGGCTTCTGTTGATAAAAGTTCACTGGATGGATCAAGACCTTTTTCGGTCGGAAGAACAGACAAATCGGCAGACTTCCTGATTGATAGGAGTTCACTAGTACCCGTAGTAGGCTTCACATGGCTCTGCAAGTCTTGGTTCTTGTGAAATTCAGGTGGAGCCAGGTTAAGGTTGTCTATAGTAATTGTATTTGAAGTGCAGCAGTTGTGGCTACTGTTGGCTAGACTGATTGAGTCCTTATTGGATAGAATCAGGCATGTGTTACAGCTTCCACACTTTACACTGTTGTGTTCTGCTCCATTGATACCAATACAAACATCTGAACATGAATGGGGACAATGCGTTTTAGTCACGTTGCACCGGGGCGAGTTGTCTCTGCAAGCCAACATGGCATCCTTAGAGACCAGAGCTTGGCTATATTCACAGAGTGAAGAGATGCCAGGGGAACGATGGTAGCGTAGAGGATCCGTCTCCTCGAGCTTCCTCAGGACCTCCAAAATGTGTGCTTTCTTTTTCAGAAAAGGAGATAAGGCGTCCATGGAGGTGGTGGAGCTTTGGGTTTCAGGAAAGCAAGTTTGGGCACACTCTCCATTTCCCTGTAGAGCAAGACAAACATTTGAAGAAAGTTACATTTCAGAAATACTTTACACTAAATATAGATAAATACAGTTAAAAACATTAACACTACAAAAAACACATTAACAAAAATACTGGAACCTCTACATTTAAACATTGGCCAAAAAAATGAACTTATCAGGTGTGTCGTGTTTTAGTATGCTTTGTGTATTATGTCGACTATTGCAGTTTTATAGAAATTCATCAATTTTTTTTTTTTTTACCTTAGATTGTGCATTCCTCTGAGTTTCAATCTGTTTGTTTGAATCAGTGTGCTGGAGGTCAGAAATGTGTTCCAAGCAGGACCCAGTCTGAATTCAAAAGTCAATGAGAAGTGTTACTTCTGTACTGGATTATCTACTATTTTAAACAACAGTCATTTGATCGGACAACCGATGTTCCAAGAGTTGTCAAAGTGAGTACAACAGCAATGATAAATTTCACTTTTCTGTATAATTCTGCCTATCGCTACATAGAATTTGAATTCTTGCAATAGTTTGTTACACTGAAAAACTCTTACTATAAGGTTTTCAGTTAGTCTCTGCATAGCATAACCACACACAGTGCATTATTGGGGTTTCTTTGGAAATTCCTTCCTGTACAGAGCCAAAGATTTATAATAATACATAACCTTTGGCCATATCAGTTACTCAGTATTCCTTTCTTGTGTATAGAATTATTTCATAAAAGCCATATGAATGCTGTTGTTCTGAATATCAGCACAGTTGTAATTACTTACAGCCAAATTCTTGCTTGTGCAATATTGCTTAAATATAAAATACACTACTGATGTATGCAGAATGTATTACATTATATCTGGAAATCTACATTTACATAGCTTTTCTGTTTACTCCCTCAGATAAATCCCGTCCTGACACTGAAGTAAACAGGAAAGTGCACATTTTCCTCAATTTGGCGTACAAAATAAACACAAACATAATAGGGCATCTAAATAGAAACTTCCTAAGGTAGTACAAAAACCACAGCTTTGTCTAAAGAGAGAAAGTTGTATGGCATTGTTTTTATTCAAAATTTACCTGCTGATGTACACATGACTGATTGTGCAGTTTCTCTTGGAGGAGTTCACACAGTGTTCTGTTCTGCCTCTCCAAATCAAACACTCGCATTTTCAACTTTATGCACTCTTCCCGAAGATCCTGAAACGAGCACGAGAACACAGGCGCTTACCAAACGTGACGGATGGCAAGAATTTTAAACAGACACCTGTAGATATGAGCAACTTTTTTTAATAAGAGTGATGAGGTTTACCTTTTGGTTGAGTAAGGCTTGGACAACATGGTTGGCTACCTATGAATAAAAAAAAAAAATTGCTTCAGCCATATTTCTATAACATTGTTTTGCAATGAAGAAATACTCCGGTATGCTATCAGGCTCAAGGACAAAGTCTTTTTTTGGTACCGTACAGAACCTTGGGAGTATCTAAACAGGGGAACACTGTGGAATAAAATACATAAAACAATTCCCTATCTGTACTGAGTCAGGTTGTCAGAACTCACTTCATCCAGGCATCTTTCATAAGCCTCTCTCTGGCTCTCGTTGGCGAGAGAAAGAGCCGAGTTCTCAGCCTGGATGAAAACAAAAGGCGCTCGTTATTCAACGTACTGATACTGAACAGATATGAAAAATGTAGAAATGTTCCCACGGTGTCTTTGTAGTGTATAGGAGTGACTCACTTGAAGCTCTCTGACACGCTCCAGGAGCTCACTGCTGCTCTCCTCCTCCAAATATGATTCCAGATCACCCTCTTCTGACTCCAGGTCCTCCTCAAGCGCTCGGTGTTGGGTCTCCTCGGACATCATCTTTTATCTGCAACCAAAAAATGTGAAGTGTTTAATACAGGACTGGCTCTAAGGGTGGTTGTCAAAATAGTAATCTCGTTGTGAGTGTATAAGAAAGCCTTGGCAGTCTGGCTTGGTCACTAAATGAAAGCCACATGGGTTCTTTAGTTAGTGCGTATACTATAAGAGTGAAAAACTATTAACTGCCTTAAATAAAGTTTTTTACAGCATTCCAGATATCTCCTTACAACTTTGCCCTCCTAAAGGAATGGAATGCAATAGTGAAAAAAAAGGTGTAGGATTGGTGTAAAACTGGTGTGTAAGTGAGGGCTTTGGGGCAGCTGGGATATCATTGGGACTAATGGACCAGGCTTCGGCTACAGCTTTATAATAATAAAGGAGATTAAACAGACCTAAGCGCTCTAATCACACCACTGGATCGGGGTCATGTCACCACCCCCTGACTCCAGCTTAACTTGCATTAGTGACCATGACACAGAAGCCTGTTTCTCATGGCCTACTTACACTCCAGAAACAAGGACCTCGCTTGACAGCCTCTCATTTTCTGACCAAACAGACTGGGTCACTAGCTAGTGGAAGCATTGTGTAAAGCATTAGTCTGCTGTCGCCACTTTTAACAAAGAATCGGATCCATTCAGACTATTCGACCTTCTCATGCCCTACATAAATGCAGAAGTCAAAGTCCACCCATTCCTGTTATTGCATTACTAGAACCTTGACCTTCACTGGCCACTTGGGATCATACCAGTACACCGGCTATCCTGTTGCAAAACTCAATCTGAAAAATCGATTGGCACGTTCATTCCATTCATAATTGATGCTTTTAACATTTGAAAGTGACACATTCGGCCTCGGTAGAGGCAGCCCGGTTGTACTTGCACTGAATTGGTTTAAATGGATCCGCCTCTTATAAAAACCAATAAATGCAAAGTCCATTGGGGCCATGGAGCAGAGTCCAGTGGATTGGAGCACATTAGGTATGTGCTTGTAGGAATGACTAAAGCTCAAACAGAAACAGCTAAGCGAGAGAGAATAAATTCTATCATAGAACTCTGAGCAGAAAAATTATTTCCTTATGCACTGAACACATTCGGCATTAACAGTAGCATCACTGAGTTTGAGTTACTGTCTGTGTGGAGTTTCACATATTCCCTGCAAATGTCTGTGTGTGTTTCCTTTCAGTTCCCTGGATCCCTTCCAGCTCCCAAAAACATGCCGGTAGGTAGATCTGAGGCTCTATATTGCCCTTAGGTGTGTGTGAAGGACTGTGTGAATGCATGCACGTGTGTGTCCCTAGTATAAAATGCAATTTATGACAAGGAAGAAATAATTAATAAAATAACAATCAAGCAAAGTGAAAATGCTTTGCCAAATCAGAAGCTGCATGACTAGTTTGGCAGATATTGGACCTACGTGAGTGATGTTTAAACGTTTTTAGATGCACCATGATCCGGGTGATGTGTACAGTGCGATTTCGGCAAGCACATGTCTTTTCTTTCCTCTTAAGAACGAATAGATTTGGGTTTATCAGACCAGCTGGAATAACACTATGGCACTTTTCAGTAGCCATCCATTTAAAAAGCTGTGCAAACATTACACATGACCAAGAACTATATATAGCACCAAGCTGAAAAAACACCCAAACCTGCACTGGCAGACTGAAAGGTTGTGGCTGTTTTGTATCTGCTTTTGACTAAGAGCCAAATGCCTTTGCTACACAAAACTGTTAAGGCACTGAGATACACCAGGTATTAAATCCACAAATATAGCTTGCTGGGTATAAGGCACTAAGTCTGGAGTTCCACAGAACATAATCTTCTTTATATAGATTAAACTCCAGGGTTATATAGAAGCCATTGTGTGAGGATGTTATTATAGGAGGTAAAGATCGCATTATTGTCATCGCTTTTACCAAACAGAAACGACTTGCTTTAAAAACCTCTAAACCTAAGCATGTGTGATGCAAGCATACAGCTGGGGATTTTTCCAACACCTCCTGACACCAATAAACCTCAACACAAAAGAGTCTGGCTCTGCACTGGACGATCATACCTAATCTTTAGTTGTGATTTCAAACTATGGTACAAATCGTTATCTTGGGACAAGCAGAATAAATACTAGAGCTTTTTGTTATTTATTTCACTACTCAGTGGAAGGTTTAAGATAAGTCAATATAATATAAACGCCTCATATTTCTGTAGATCTGAATACTGTTTTTACATACGGCAAGAACGCCACACCTGATAGCCAGGGACTTTCTGCATTTTTGTCAAGGGCGCACACATTATTTAAAGCTGATAAATGCCATGGTTACATACATGGTTACCCCTCCTAAGCATTCACTTATTTTCTATAATCCAATATGAATGCACGTAATTAGCTGATAATACTTCTAAGGTAAATTAAATCAGCTGCTTGACAACCCTGGACCTGTACACTGGACTGGGAAAGCTCATTGTTCAGTGGGTGTGCAAATACATTTACAATTTCACATAATTTCAGCAAAAAAAAACAACTGCTTGAACCCCAACAAATCTCACGATTCATGCAGTATAGCTTTTGTTTTGTTTTTCTGCATCCCTGGTGATCTCCTGGGGGTCAGACAGCACAGGAAATCAAGCCTGTCCTCCGAGATGCCACATGCGAGGCAGTCATGGCTTGCTCATCTTTTCTTTTCATCTATGAATCACTGTCGAGGAATGAAAAATGAAGGCATGAGTAAGTCAAACCCACTGAGGCAATGCTAAATAGTCTAATTTCGTTAAAGTTTCGGTTGAGAGATGATTCTACATACAGCAATTAGCGGGGATTATTTTTAATTACAGAATTTCTACCAGATATACTTCTAATGTCATGATCTGAACATTACAAAATCAACACTTTACAAATTTCACAAGAGGCTCCTCAAGAAGATCTGGGATAGGAACACAAATACTAATGTTTAGTTTAACAGTTGATGCATAAATGTCACTAACCACTAAAATATACCAGAAAAACAAGTGCACATTAGATCACTGTGTGTAAAAAACCTCACCCTTTGATTAGACAGTGAACAAGACAACAATGTCTCAGACACTTCTCCAAACATACATGGATATTTTTCAGAAAAGTTTTTCAAAAAAATTCCCGTCCATGTGGGGTATTTTTTCAAGTTCTGTCAAAAATTTGTTCCATCAAATGGTTTAAAAATAATGATTGAGAGGTGGAAAAGGGAAATAAAACACAATTATTTAATCATCTTTAAATGGTTTATCTTAGTTAAGGTTGTGGTTAGTCAAACATTAGAAAGGAAAATAAACGACAAAAAAAAAAGAATCTAGTTGACAGATAACAAAAGAACAACCTGGTCAGCAAGCATGATGAACTTCCTAGTATATTCCTAACACAAGCGAAACCACAATGTGTATGTGCAGGTTCATGCTGTGACGTCAAACGTGTTTTCCCCATCAACACAAACAGTTTAAGGCTCCTGGGATCGTGAGTCAGGATCGTCATTCCGACAGCTATTTCATGGCCAGAAATCCAAGATAACAAAATAGCGCGTGCTCTCTAGGGGACAGAGTGGCAGACCGTCTCTCCCTTCAGCATCATGAGCCAGTCGTGGGCATCTGTCAGCACGTGTATAGGGAAGAGGGTGGATAGCGCTTTCCTCTGAGTGTGTTACTCAGTTTGAAAAAGATATGGTAGGCTGGTTTCACTAGTCTCTGGTGAAACTTGTTAGCCTTAACCCTCCCTGGGTTATATGGAAGAGACCATATTTGAGAGTATTACCATATTTCCAAAAACTCTGTCTTCAAAATTGTCTCGATGGTGAATGTGTTCACTTACAATCGCTTACAAAGGTCACTTGCAGCCGACAGGGAAAGCAGGTCAATCTTCTGACTAAATGAGCTTAGCATCAGTTTGCTTCTGGCTCTGAAGCACACCTTAGTGCACCAAGCAGGTCTATAGATCCTTCTGCACACACGCCTGGATCAGTGTCAAAGTTCACAGTCGGCAGTTAAACACACTCAAGTAGAACTAGCTATACCAAGTGCACCTCTGGCGACAAGAAGGAGAGGAGATCCGTAGTACAAACAAAGAGAAGACTATAGGCTCCATGCTAACAAGATTCTTGGCAGCGCTAGCAAGCTCCTAGCACATAATCCTACTATATACTGAGTAATAAACCTAGCAATAAAACATTGTGCTGTGGCCTTAACAGGGCCCCCATGGTCACTAATCTGTAAAGCAGTACGTTTATTGAAGCTTCACTGCCTAGAGACTACTGTTCTGCACTTCTGAAATCACCTCCTCCTGCTAGTCCAAAACGGAGACCTTGTGCAAGATCTGCACTGCCAAAGACGTTTATCCCCAAGACCTACTTTTAGCGTATAATCTCACCTTGTTCCGAAAAGCTGCTGCTGTAGTTATAAAAACTGTCTGGTGCTCATCCCAGGACTCCTCATAAAGAACATCATGCTGACATACGGAGTACGGTTTCTCTTCACTCCTCTACACCTGTACTCTCTAATGATTCATAAGCGCTCTATCCTTTTTCACCCAGCATTGTTTAGTCTGGTTCCTCTTAAAGCTTCTTCCTCATGTCGTCTCAGAAGTTTTCCCCACGTGGCTAGTGTCTCTTGCTTCCTCATTAGGAATTGGAATCAACATCCGGATTTCTGTAAAGCAGCTTTGTTTTAATGTCCATCATTTTGCTAATAATAAACGTCGACTAAATTGTTGATGTTAGTATTTGGAACGCAAAGAGAAACAGTCGGACCTTCGTTTTTCCCAATATCCACTTGTTTCTGAGTCACCGTGTTGGCATGATGGCCAGAGGACTGTCTCTTGAACATGACTAACGCTTCAACCCAGAGCTTCTCTCGACACACCAGACTTTGTAATGCGTGGCAGTCAGACACTGCAGGCGAGTCTCTGTTTTTGGAGACATCAAATAGAAACCCAAGCTTTCATCTGACAATGTGGAGGATGCAACATGTCTGAATGTTGGCATACTTGCTGATATGATTTAGTGGGGGGCTGGTGTTGGTTTATAAAAGAGTATCCAAGATGGAGGATGGTGGAGTTTTAGGATTAATGTGGCAGAGAATACTGATTTTTTTTTAACCCCCCCTCCCCAATAAAAAAAAGACCACGGGCAGCAAATTTTCAAGGTCCATCTGGACACTGGGGAACATTTAAAAACAAATGCAACACATTCATGACACAGATTCAATCAAGACTACATTCTAAAATAAATAAATACAAATACAGCCAATATATTGGTCTCAAGGGAAGCACAAAGAACAAAACATGTCCTGTAAAAATGAATGCTTAGTGATTACATTTGATGAAATGCAAAATAAATTAGACTGATTTTGTCAATATTTCAGCAAAATGTGGGATTTATTTTGAATGCTATGTAATTTTGAAACATTTCCTGCATATATAGTGTATCAGGATACTTAGATTTATATGCATAGATCTAAATTTCTTGTTATTTGTTAAGGGCAGACAGTACAGATGTAATTAATGTAAATATTCTGTGTCAAGGGGAGAGAGAGAGAAAGAGAGAAAGAGAAAGAGAGAGAGAAAGAAAGAAAGAGAGAGAAAGAAAGAGAGAGAGAGAGAGAGAGAGAGAGAGAGAGAAAGAAAGAAAGAAAGAAAGAAAAAGAAAGAAAGAAAGAAAGAAAGAAAGAAGATTGCTAATACTGGGAAGGGTGAAATAAAGCCACTAAGAAGGCAATCAAACAGAACTGGGGCTCTGGGATCCCCAAACCTTGCCTCCATCCCCCACACTCCAGGGGTTATTAAGAACCAAACCCATCCCCATCCGCAGAGGCAGTCTCCGATTATTCACACCCTGCACAAAGCCCTGAAACACCAAGCACCATCAAATTATTGATCCTACTTTTTGGGTGATTTATGATCCAATAAAATGATCAATTGGCTCAGAACAGGGTCTTGATGGTCCTCTTATGCATAGAATGAAAAGAATTAGCCGAGAGGTGTCAGCTGCTCATTTCCATCTAAGGAGAAAAACAAACATTAAAACCTGGCATCAGTCCCCCTGGGGGACATTATTTTTTCCTTCTGATACACTCTATTCTGAGGATAGACCCGATCTCTGTAGTGAGAGACTCTGGATCTTTGCATTCAAATATAGAACACCTTCAACAATGCAGTTCAATCAAAATTTCCATTTTCAAGCTTGCATTATCCACTTAACGGTGGGCTAATGCATCTGTGACAGGCCTAAAACAAATGCACTCGCTGACCCACCGTTCCGCTCACATCCCCAGTGCTAAAGCAAGATAATGGCGAGTCAGTCCGCAGCTACATAAACGCACACTGTCCTTCACAGTACAGCACACCTCGCTTCTCAACAGTACATCTTTTAAATCTCCCATTTGTGTCTGCTTCAAAGACCTCGAAATTACCAAAACACACAGCAGGGAAGACAAATAACCAGGACGCCTCGCTCGTTCAAGGGCAGCTGTAAACATGTGGAAAGAAACTATGAAAGCAGCAGAAGGTGAGGTGTGAATTAAGCTGTTAATTTGCTGCCGTCTGACTGTGAATGGCGCCGATTTGGATGAGTCAGGTTATCTGTCTCGCCGAGCGCATTGAATGGTCTGCAGACTGATGAACTCTGTTACTTGTGTGGTGCAAACAGAGCAATTCAAAGAATTAAATCGTCAGCTGATCAGGTGGAAAAGACTCCAATACTTTAACATTGAAAAAGCCCAGTGCACAATTTTAGCTTCATTCAATCAAAAGACATTAGCAATACTTCTCATTAACCTTGAAACTGTAGATTTATAATTATCCTGCTATTACCTTGTGTTACTTTAGCTAGTTTTAGAACAAGGAAAACATTTTGCTGAAATGTTGACCTCTCTAAAATACAAAAATGCCTTTATAAGTTAAAGGGAAAAAATCTTCAAGCCCTTTGCTAAAGTTTACTATACCTGCACATCTAGTCAGATCATCCTAGGCACCTGAGGACAAGCCAGGTAGGTCAAATGAGACAGAGGAACAGAATAGGTGTCGCATATGCCCTTGCAACGTCATATTAGACATGACCCTCTGTAGACCTTCCTACATGTGTCTATCCCTCCTTCTGGAACCTGAGCGAGTGTCTCCAGGCTGCAGACTGCGGTGCTTCCCGTGTTCTCTCATTGTTCCGGGGAGAGCGAAGCAGTCGTCCTATCCGTACAAACCCGAGTGCACTACGACAGCTGTGGGCTACCCCCCACCACCCCCACCACCCCCACCACCTCCCACCTCCACCTCTCTTCTCTTCTCTCGTTCTCTCCCTCCTCCAACTGCTGCTGCCCAAACATTAACCCTGCGACTGCTGGAGCAGCCATAAAAAGAGAGAGAGCGAGGAGGGGGGGGGGGTTATATTTCAAAAGGGACAAGGCTCTGCCATGCACAAAAGACAAAGATAGCGAAGGGAGGATATCCTACCAGTCACGGGGAGTTGTGAAGTTACCCAGGCAACGCGGGCCTTGTCCTAAGAGGATTGAGTAAAGGTTGCAGAGTAGTGCTGATTGGATTGTGACCATAGTTAATAATAGTCAGTGTCGGTGAACACAAAACAGACAAACAAACAAACATCCAAAAATAAATGATCTGTTTTTTATATAACTAAAATAATCCAACGTCCGGCACAGGCAGACCAAACTACAGAGAAAAGACCTTTTTAATTCCACTCTGATTCAAATACATCCTTCCAACAACAAGACTAGTTCAAAATAAGAACGAGGTCACGTTAAAAATCAACCAATAAATGCACATGAAGAAAAACAGTATGATGATTAATATATAGACAAATTAATTATTCAACTGTTAAAAAATGAACTGAATTTTACATGTCTGCGATAGGAATATTTTCATCAACAGCATAAATACAGATCATAAATAACCTTAAATGTCACCACAGACATTTAATTGGCAAAGAAGGCTGTTTCTTTTTTTAGGTGAATTATTCATTCCCACAAGGGTTAATTAGCACCTGAGTGTGAATTAAGATTAATCAACTGACACCAATTTGATGAATTCATGCAATTCAATACACAAACCCATACGATTTCAGAATCATGCCACATTTCTAAGCCGCCTTTTAAATTATAGGTACTAAGACACTATAATAAAATCCAGTCAAGCCTGTCATTCCAGCACGAGCGTTCCCTTAAGGATAACTGGCTGTTTTCCAGCACAACAAAGGCATCGTTGTGAATGATTTTTCAGAAGACATTCTTAAAATACCGCATCAACCTTGTGGTTAAGGGGCCAATGAAGAAGCTCATCAAAACCATGCCTGCACCCTGGATCACGCCCCTGTCAGCCACCCCTGTCGCCGGAATTCCTCCTGGAGCAAAACAGTGGCTGTGTGTTAAAAAACCAAATTGGGTGATATGACCCAAATGGAAGAGAGGTCACATGTTGTCCTGGAGCCAACATTCGAGTGGGGAGAGAATCTGCAACAAAGAGCCATTGTGATCCGGCAAACACCACTTTTGCTCATGAAAGGACTGTGAATGTTTTGTGTATTCGGGGCGCTCCTCTGCTCAAACCTCGTAAATATCATGCACAAGGATCAATAAGGAGGTAATACGCAACAAAGTGGGTGGTAATGTGGTGATAAAGAACATATATCTTGACCATAATCTGTAGGTTTACTGCTATTTCAAGTGTCTTACCAATCTACTACTCTCAGCAACGGCAGGACAACTGGCGAACACTTGGGTAAGTCAGAAGGCCCCAGGTGCTGGATGCCATTTGTATTAACATGAACATAAGTACTTTGCCAAGCCATGTCTCTTGGAAAACAGCTGGACATTTAACATAAGTGGAACATCTGTTTTAAAAAAAAAAAGAAAAAAAGGACAAGCTCATACAGTGGAGAAGATTTTGCTGATCAAACCTTAGCTTTAAACTGAACCATCCAATTTAAAGGAGCAATTTGGCCAAAAAGAACAGGAACAAAAATCAGGACGCAGATGTGCAAAGCTGATAGGGACGAGTCCCTGAAGACCCGCAGCAAAGTACTAGAGTACTAAGGGGTACTGGTACTAAAACTAGGGGGGAATACTTATGCAGCCAAGAAATGTCTGTTTAATCTTTGAGTCATTTTAAGAAATTGTACACCCAAGTGTTTAAACTGGACGGTAAAAAATTCCAATAAAAGTCCACTGCAATTCTAAGTTGTAACAAGACAAAATGTGGAAAGTTTCATGTAGGGAAAAGATATTGTACATAGTCAGGCCAAAGTGTTAGATCATCTTGTAAACCTGAGATAAATCCCGGTTCTTTTACAGTGGATAGACAACAGATTTAAAGATAAACAGTAAAACAAAATGTTGTGCCGAGTGTGTGCATTTGCGGCGAGTTCGGATTAAGGGAATAAATCAGAGTGCCGGCAAAAAAGCCCCCATTGAGAGCGAGACAGCTTAATGGGCTGTAATGTGCTGAACTCCATGTGAGGTGGAGGGGCTGATCCACCTTTTGGAAATGTGACACTAGTCTGGACGAAATGGAGGGGGGAGAAAGGAGAAGAGGAGGGGTCTGTATGCAACTAGCACTGAACCAAGCCCTGTTTTTCTTCGTGACTGAAGGCCACAATGATACAAATTGCACAGAACCTGCGCCTTCCCTAACCACCTCAATCATCTTTAGTGAGAGTGATCTTTTCATTGTTTTTTGTTCGAGTCTACGTGGGAAAAAAAAGAGAGATCGCAGGGTGAGGAGCATGTGGTTACAAAAGACTCGATGCGGCCACACCCACACCCCTTTCAAGAGCAAGCGCATCAATTCAATGGTTTGTGTGAACAGTAAATACACTCGTATCCAAATATAACCTGGCGGCTGCAATACAAATTTGCAAAGAGAAAACCTTGTACAAGGATTAGCCTGAGGCATGTAACTACAGTCACCACCTAGGCTAAATGTCAGGCTGACCAAAAGAGGAAGAAATCCGAGCCAGTTCCTCTATTGACGGACAAATAAAGATTGCAGGTGAAATGAAACAAGGAAGAGAAATGTTCACCAGTCTGAAAATGAGGAACTTGGTATGAGGGGAGCATATGCTTTGTTTAAAGCCTGGTATGCGCGCGGTGTTGACCGGAGCCGCTGTCCCCTGGCTGAGGGTGCAGTAAAAAGCAATGAAGCCTTGAGTTCAGTAGGCTTCAGGGACAGAATGACAAAACATCTGGACGGCATCTGGACTGCACCTTTAGGATTTATTCTGTTCTGTGCGCCCACTGTCCGCTCGTGGCACCGTAATCCAAATATTCGTCTTTATTAATGAGCACAGAACGTATGTGGATGACACAAGGGGCCACATTCCATGTGCTCATTAATCACCTTCACTTCTGCGCCTGTGTTTGAAGTCCTATGAGAATTCTGCTGCCAAAACAGAGTACCGGATGTTTCTGGGTGAATTCAGAAGGCTGCTTTAAAAATGATGGCTCGTTTTGCATATTTGACACAAATACAGCATAGATCAGGGTTAGTTTTTGAGGAAAGGGTTTGGCTGTAATTAGCGGGACGCGAGGTCACAGGACCCCAAACCGCTGAGGCTTTCTTTTAACAGGCTGGTGGTAAAGCTTTTCAAAGAGCTCTATGAATGTAGCCATTTTTGCTGGGAATGTCAGGAAGAGCCCCTGCCATATGAAATGGACCACACTAGGCCATTTCTGATGCCATTTGTTTAACTCTTGTCGCTGTCCAACCACATCGTGGACATTTATCCCTCAATTGCCCAAACAGGATGTGCCACTGACCTGGTTTGCTTGAATTGATTAGGGCTGCATTCCGACGCATATTTCCGCTCACCGCCAGCATGAATTGAATGTTTGTTGCTGGTAAAGACTGGTGCTCTGTGGAGTGGAGAACCAGTTGAAATGTTTGCACAACCTCAGCTTCTTCTGCGGGCTGGATGGGAGGCAAAGCAAAGCTGAACCCATGTTATGCGATCGCACACACCTTCCACTAAATATTGACAATCGACTTGCGCTTGATACTCCAAAACCCCATCATCTCCAAAGACGACGTACTGTTATTATAATATTATATATTTTTTAATATATATCATTAGACTTGACGTGTTTCAACTGATAATTCCTAGTCTTAGGTAAGAGGTGTAAATAAAAATGAAAATTGCCTCCTTCACATGAGCTCCCGCAGCTCTGACAAAGGTGGACGACCCCCAGAAATGAAACAAAGGCAGCAGGGGGGAAGTGCAGCCAATGTAATTGCTTTCCTCCAAATATCTGCAGCGCGTGGAAACGGAGGCGAGGTCTTGCCGACTCGGCACCGTGCTCCCCTGCTGAGATCTCCGGCTTCCCTGAGTAATTGATGAGTTCTCCACATGCTAATGTGCCCCACCAATCCATAAGCAGGGCTCTGGCAAGATGGAGAGCAGGAGGAAACTCGCTGGTGGGGAAAAACAGATAATAGGGCAGCCCTAACAAGGCAGAGAGAGAGAGAGAGAGAGAGAGAGAGAGTGAGTTTTCCCCTTTGTGGGCAAAAGTGACCATTTTTACCAGACGAGGCAAGAATGTAATGACCACTTCCATTCTCTCAAGCTGGGCAAAACAGGCGCATGGAAGCTCTTGGAGAACGAGCCTGAGCTGCAGGGGCCCAAGCAAAGGTCCAATTTCACAACAACTGTCCAGAGAGTGGCGTTCAGTGTGCCTGAATGCAGCAGGAGGAAAAGAAAATGGTACAGTACCGAGCACATTGTTTCGGCCATGTCAACTATAACGTGCGTTCACATTCTTTCCACTTGGACTCGGATGCTTTTATAATTACCTCATTTGGCTGACGCTTTTATCCAAAGTGACTTGCAATTAAATGTCTCAAGGGCTTGACCATAACATTGTAGTGATGATGGGATTTGACCATATAACCTTCAGATAAGTAGCCCAAAGCCTTAACCCCTTCTCCGTACCGCATAAATGCACCGTACATGCAGAACACTTCATTAGACAATGAGTATCAAAACAGCACCACTACATCAGAGCACTTCCCATTTGGTTTGCTTTTTGTGCCTCTCATGTGCTCTTTTCTTTTGTTTTAGCAGCTGATCAGCCTCCTGGCTCAGTGGCATGATCAGGTGGCTGGACGTAATCTCGCCGGACCTTTCTGGGCTCCGGGCCATGAAATAACATCATGAGCCTCGAGAAGGAAAAACAGACACTGTTCTCTAGCTACATAGCAGCCATGTGGGAGGTGTAGCATAACAATGTACCATGCTGGACAGTATCATCCCAGAGTGCTACATGAGGACAAAGTTCTATTGCACAGTTTTGAGCTTTAAATAATTTGAAGCTTACACGGTGTGAAAGGGCCGGTGTTAGTGTCAACAGCTCAAATGCTTCACAAAGGTCTTCTGGAGGCCTTGTGTTTTTTTTTTTTCCAAATCGGAGCTGCTGTAAATCATGCTTTCTAAAAATAACATGGTTACAAAATAATAGAGTGCGTATAAGAAGAGAGTGTCTTACTGAAGCCTGAAGTCTAAGGTCAGCTTTACAGTGTATGATTTTTTGCCCTGATTTTGCTGTCGGAGGCAAAACTTGCATGTCGTAAAGGAATTTTTTGGGCATAAGATCGGAGGTCTTGGAATTCATGCCAGCTCACTCACTGAAAATCAGAAACAATGGCCATAGAAAATTGTGACTAAAAAAACAATGATGAAGATGGCAAAAACAAACAAAAGGACAGTAATAAACATCCTTACTACCTCTGGCTTATTCTGAAGAATATTCACATTTAGGCCAGGAGCCTTAATCGTACTGACTGATGATGTAAATTTCCTTTCATCGCAGGTCTATCGTTAGTGTCATCACCGTATAATCTAAGATGAACATGTACTCGTATGAATTTGATTTAGCATAAAATGCAGTCAAATTTTATTGAGATCATCTCATACAGTGTGACTAAAGGAATAATCTCAAAAAAATGATATATATATATGTATATTTAAAAATAGGCTTAAGAAATTGCACAGTGCAAGGACAAAAAGGGCAAACAGATAAAAAACCTTCTGTAACTTCAAAAGGTTTTAAATGACACCCAGTTGACAAACCGTGCCTAATTTTTTTAGAGCTTAAGCATTTTCTGGAGAACTGAAACAATTATTGCACAACTGAGAGAAGAGGTCCAACGAGAAAATCGGCGTCTCACCCAGCGCCTGGAGCAATGTACAGACGTGTGTGTGTGCATGTGTGTGTGTTTGGTGGGGGTCATGTTTTTATATCTTAGTGGAGACCAAATCTCCCCATGAAAAGAGGAATATCTGACAGTTCTGACCTTGTGGGAACATTTGGCTGTTAACCACATGATTTTTAAGAAACAAAAACAGCAGTTTTTAAAAGAGCCAAAAGGTTAGGATTAGATTTAGATGTATACCTAAAATTAATCAACTACATTTAATAATCATACCAGTGGAAGATCTTCACAAGGACAGTAAGAAACATGAAAAATGTACATACATGCATGTGTGTGTGTGTGGCTGGATACACCCTCACTGGTATGTTTACAATCCTTTCTATAAACAATCAAATAAAGGAACGGCGCTTGGCCCTGGTGATAACTCGCCAATCGAAAATAAAACATCCATTTCACACACCGAGACAATACGCAGCGTGGGGGGTTCGAATGTGACCTTTTCGAAATACCTTAAGGAGGGGTTTGCAATCACAAAACCGAGAGGTCATCTGCCTTCCATTAGGGACGACGCATGTCCTCTGGGCATGAGAAAACTGATCAAAGGCCAGGACGAAGGAGAGATAATCGTTTTGATCATGGGAGTAGCTCGCACAGCAGCCACGCAACCATGACTATCTCCAAAATCAAGGAGCCAGTCCTTTGCGGTCAGGGCAAAAGGTCTGGCCTTTTTTAGTTTATCTTACTGGTCCATGGCTTTCAGATTTTTCCTGTGTTTGGGATGATCTTTGTGTGTATGTGTGTAGCATCCTCCATCTGACTCGTGTCATGCCGTGTCCAGCTCGGACTCTCAAACCTCTCAGCAGGAGTGAATATCATTAACTTTACTGCACCGCCTTGGAATTTTGACCATCGCAGCCTAGGTTGTAAGCCAGCCTTAATATAGGTTTTGGCCATGGGGTCTTTGCAAATGTGAAAAACATCTGTAAAATATTAAAGGGGACGGGCTGGAGGAGGAGGAGGAGGAGGTGGAGAAGGAGGAGGGCATGCTTTTACCCTCAATTACACTTGAATTAGTTGCTGTTTTAGGGGGTAATACAACATGGGTGCTGCCAAAATGAGCAATTTTTTACAGTGCAGCCTCTCAGCACAGAAGCAAACACAAAAATGCTGGAGACTGTAAAAGTGCCAACAGTTTTCTGCTAAACACAGGAGGAAGGGGGGGGTGTACCTTTAAAATCAACTACTGAGGTCAGTACAATGGTGCTGAGGTAAACCTAGACAAAACTGCTCTTTTTTTATATTGTTGTTGTTATTATTATTATTATTATTAAAGGGTTATACTGAATACAGTGCCGCAAATATGGCCTCCGCTATTTAAAACGGTATTTAAATACACACACATGCGCTCGCGCACACCGCATCCTGTCCGAGCGCAGGCAGGATATCACAGCCAGCATCCTCAAACCCGGCGTCCCAGTTAGCAGTTAGCTTTTAGAGAAACACGGTTCCGTTCTAAACCGCGCACACGCACACACTCATTAGTATGTTATAGTACTGCGGAAGCGTTCTATTCGAACACACGGCTGTAGTACGGCGGTGTGTGATTTAGGACAGAGCCTGTATTTTGGCTTTTTAAATCGCATCATTTCCGCTTAGCTGCTCGGCTACGTTTAGCTCACTCAGCGCAATTTCAGTGGAGCAGGAGAGGTCGCTAGGGGGAAAAAAAAACACATTAAAGAGTGTTAAAGTAGATTTTACCTTGAGGTGTAACGACTCCGGAGATAGGCGGGTGGGTTAGATATCCCGGACGAACGCGCTAAGAGACGCCACGGAGTGCACGGTGGAGCTCGCAGAGCGGAGACATGTTTCTCAGGCGAGTGTTACTCGGATGTTTGGTCGTCGTGTCTCGCCGTGTTTAGGGCTCGCAGGCAGCGCGAGGCAGGAAAAGTGATGTCATGGCTCGCGCTCGTGCTCGCGCTGCCCGCCCCGTTTGTTCATGTGCTCCACGTAGGCCTGCCATCACTACAAGCTTTCTGAATCACAACACACACACACACACACACACACACGCCGAGTGCGTATAAGAATGCATTTACAGCTTTTCAAGCGTTACAGTTACGTAGAAGGCATAAGAAAGCAAATGAAGCGTCTTGAATAAATACATATAAGAAAAAAGCATATGTCCCAAATCAACACATTATAGGGGATACGAAAGATCTTCAATAAATGGATATAGGTCATAGGGGATGGCAAGCAGAGCAGATGAAAGGTGCTAATTAAAGTACATAAGAAAAGAAAGGTTTAGGAGGAACCTTGGAAACGTCCTGAATCTCTTACAGGATAAAATAAACAGCCCAGAACAATATACAGCATATATGTTATAGAAAAGTTCTTAATAAATATATATTAGACAGGAGAGGTCTCAAAAGAGTTGTGTTTTTGAAATAGGACAGATTAAAGGGCTTGGATTATTACATACATGAGAAAGGAAAATGCAAATAAAGCATATTAATATATATGTCTGGATATGAGAGAGAGAGAGAGAGAGAGAGAGAGAGAGGTCCCAAATGAACACAGAGCAGGGGTGTCCTAATCTTATCTGCAAAGGGCCGGGGTGGGAGCAGGTTTTTGTTCCATGTCTGTACGTCAGTAGTAACCTGTGCGTCAGTAGTGGTTACGATGTCAGACTACTGATTGGAAGGTTGTAGGTTCAAATCCTAAGACCACCAAGCTGCCACTTTTGGTCCCTCAACTGCTCAGATGTGCAAATGAGATAAATGGATACCGAATTCCTCTAAATGTAAATTCCAAAGTACAAGCCACACCTGATTCCACCTGTTTAATCAGTCGATCTTGACTTTCAACAGACCATCAGGTGTGGCTTCTGCTTAGCTGGAATATGAAAACCTGCACCAACACAAGCCCTTTCTAGATAAGGAAGGACAGCCAGTGCATTAATGATACAAAAGGTCTTCAATATTCCAAACAAACACGATACAGGATATAGCAGGAAGAAAGCCAATAAAGAACAGGAATGGGTTTCACACACAAAAAAAGGAATGGACACAATAGAAGAAAGACCCCATTATTGTCTTGGAGGAACTTATACTGTATACTGGGTAGGAAAATGCATTCAGAACCCAGGAAATATTCAGGGGGAAAAAAAAAATTAAGGTAGACGAGAGATTCTGAAAGTTCTTACAGGACAGAATTAACATCCCGAAGGTACATGTAAAAGGAAATGCATACAAGTCAGAGAAGATTCTCCTTTAAAAAAAAAAGTCAGACAGAATAAAGAATTATTTTAGCTGTGTATTATGGGCAAAATGTATTAATACTTTTATTTTTCAATAGGTCGACTATGCATACCTTTTTTACTGACCAGGTTGTAATTTGTACATTCCAGGCCTGATTTCAATTATACATGCCATATTAAATAGCAGTCCACATTTTAATGCTTTTACATCCAAGCTGAGGAGTTTCTGCTCCTCTAGTGGTCACTTCCAGTGCTGGCAGGAAAGTATTTGCTTTACAATTATGTCTGAAGTGATCAAGTCATGTGTAACTCGGCTTTAGACACAGAATCTCATTCAAAAAAAAAAAAAATGCAAGTACAGAGGCATGCTCTTGAACATTCACACGCAATAACACGCACATACTCAAGATTCCAGACCAGGGTGACACAGTTTGTTTTATTTCCAAAGAATGCAATACATTTGTGTGATTCACCTTCAAGTAATGTATTAGCACTTGTTCCCCAATAGATAAGATTTTGGAATATACTTCAGAACATTTTCAATATATATATGGGGTGCAAGGCTTCCTCCACAAAAAGTCAGCTTTGTTAAATATGGCTTTTGATGGGATACTAGTGCAGAACGTTCCGTAAAAAAAACTATAGACAGCTGAGAAAATCACTGCTCAGGATGTGGCAACTGTTGTTAATGTGTAAGGGTCCTTTGATGAATTGTGTGTGGCATCCTCATCTCCTGCTGTTTCAGATACTTCCGACACAGCCTGGGGGTTAAAAAAAAGAAGAGAGTGTCTTTAATGGATCCTGGATGTCCAAGGTCAGAGCTAGTGTAGCATTGTTGAAAGCATGTACATTTCCAAGCTATAAAATTTCAAGTGAATGACGAAAAAAAGTTTATATTTGTTGTGCATGCATTATATGAAGAATGAGAATGAATAGAATGAGACCGTGACTGGCATCATATTAATCCCACTGAATTCAAATGAGCAGACCATTAGAAATCCTACGTTTTGACAGAAATCACAAGTGAAAAGTAGACAATCCTCTCTCTCTGAATTCTTGAATCTGACTCTCTGGAAGGTTTTAATGAACTTTCTATAACACCAGATCTGAACCTATTTAGACTGCATAAGCAAAATAATAAGTTATTGTTAATGTCCTCATTCTAAATGACATTTTTATTTAATCTCTAGCATTAGCACTTTGTATCAGGTAAAGCTAAAACACTGTCATTAACTTCAAGAAAGAAAAATGGTGAGAGAAATACTTATAGCTACTATAATGCAAGTGAAAAACAACAGGAACAAACGTGTGTCATGGATGAACAAATAAAATGTATGAGGGTTCATTTGTTAATAAAAATTTATCAGTGGCAAAAAGCTAGAGAACAAGAGTAATAAAACAACAATGTTATTGGAAAACATTCAGCTTTGTGATGATGATAGTAATCTTCCTTTAACAGCATATCAGGAAAAGTTATTCCTTTCTTATTGCATTAAGAGAGCACAGAAAGCTAAAAAAATCATAGCCTTAAGTTATAAATTAGATGTTCTTGCTATTTCTTTAACCAAACAGGATTAGGAGCTGCTACAGCCAATATAAAGATGCAAGCATTTACTGTGATGCACCAAAAAAATGCTACAACTGAGAGGAAAAAAAAACAGATTGAATTATGAACTACGTACATTTATTGTAAATCAACTTTTACCTGGTCTGCTGCAGACATGTCGTCCGTCTCAGAGAGCTCTGGGTCTTGTCCCGAGGTCAGGATGTCCATAGGAGCTTCAGCAATGGCACGGATGGTCTGGTCTTCCAGAGCCAGGGCAGTATCAAAGAGCAGCGGTGATGGAGGGCACTGCATCTCCTCGTCACCTACCACATCCAGATCCTGCGGAACAGAGCAGAGCTAACCATCATCTCTCAGCTCACATTAACTAGAGCGGTAAGGCTGAGCATAAAGAAAAGAATGAAAAAAAAAAACAAAAGTGGTAGAACGAAAGGTTCTACAAAAGATCCAATCTGGTCAGGCATAATATTTTTCTGTCCAGTTATCTCAAGATCACATTTCATAGAATTTTAATGCAGTTTTGCTGAAATCAGGTCATGTTTTGTAATACTGATAAAAATCTTATGAGATTCTCAGTGCAGCTCTGGCTGCGTTTTCTGATGTCAATATGATTTGTTAGCTCAAGATTATAAAGAAAGGTAAAGAAAGGTAATCTCAACAAATTTAAAATCACAAAAACTGATTTTAAGATAAAACGATTCCAACAAACCAGAGGCCCTTCTTACACTGGTGCAGTAACCTCTACATAATGTTTACTATGCAAAAATATATTGGTGATTAACAGTTTTAAAATATAACACATTAACAAATTTTGCAAGCTAGAGGAACTTGCTGTAGACAAAATGTTTTCCAGTTCTGCTTCACTAACATTACTGTGCAAAGTCTTCTTGGCTGTTCTTTATGTATATAAAAATCTAATTATAGATTACAATGTATACAATATAAGAATCATAATACAGCATACTTTTTAAGAGTACTATTTCAAATGTTCTTAACTGTATTCCTGTCATTTAAACAGACATCCTAGATGACCAACGACTCCAAATGAAGTTAATCGTACATCGCTGAACTCGAGTGGCAGACTCTCTGTGGGCTGAAGCTCTGCGGCGCTAAGGTACATGTCTGTTGGGGCTAATGATATCTGCTCCGGCGCCAGTGGCTCCTGCTCGGGCTGGTACATGGGGGGTGGCAGGGAGAGATGCAGCGGGCATCGTGGCTCCTCTGACTGGCCCATGTGCACCGGCCTGTCACAAGGCACGTCCTTTAGGCCTGGGCACATCTTGAACAGCACCTGGCTACTGTCTTGGTAAATATCTGTTGGGATAGTTAAAGAAAACTAAAAGAAAACAGTTGATATAAATATAGCAATGTGGGGAGCACTTAATAATTGAAATGTGTCTTCTAACTGAACTGATTTTTCCCATTTTGTCTGGGAAAATCAACAGACCATCTGAAGAATTCAATTTTGGCCGCTGTTTGAAACCAACAGCTACCACAAGTTGTTGGCCTTGATTCAGGGCGCAAAGGCTTCTAGGAGAAGGGGTTGTAGCCGCAAACGTATAACTAGTGTACATGTTTGATTTTGAAAAAGATACGAGACACACAGTGTCGGGTCATTGGTAGACAGGGGTTTGAACACCGCGTCCCCTCCACAAAGGAAATGCACCTCTGGCTTGGGCGTACTGAATGAGCCTGTGGATACAGATAAAGCATACATTTGTAAATAAAGTTATTGTATTATGTCCTTATTACATAATCACAATATATAGGTGTAACACAGCCAGCAAAACAGTACTGCCTTAAAAAATATTCAAAAATGTATGGTTGTACAGTACAATAGTAATATTGTGTTAGAATGGACAGAAAACATGGACTCAAACATACTTCAAATAAAGTGTTCATATTAAAACTAGAGGAGACATACCTGTGGTGTTCCTCCCTCAGTAACAGCCTGTCTGCGCTCCCTGAGTTGCCTGTGTAGCAGAGCCTCTACTCCATAGCGCCGCCGGTAGCGACGTAATGCCTTCAGCTTCCTCAGATTTTCCCTCTCTTTTATGGACAGACCTTCAGGTCCTGTTAAAAGACTGCTGCCTTTCTCAGACAGCCAGTTACATTCATTAGACATGAACTAATAAGTGGACAAATCATAAATTTATTAGCTAGCCCACCAGGCAAGTAAAAGCTTCAATGTGCTGCCGAGTCTCATGCTTTGGTTGCCTGGAAACCTAATTAATAGCTAACAAGTGGCAGAGAACAATGTAATTATGTAGGGAATACTAGTTAGATCATTACATGTATTAACGTAGGCTAAAGGAAAGGAAGCGGATTCTAATACTCCGTAGCCACATCATTAGCATCTTCTCACAAAGTAAAGCGTTCATGTACACAGTAAAAACAAGTACACAAGTTCGATTATGACTTCTGTTGTTCTCTTTACCCATTCCATATATACCATACTAAAGGTTTGTGGACAGCTGACTATCACACCCATATGTGCTTTTGTTGGAGCATGACCAAGGGGATTTGTGTTCATATAGCCACAAGTTTACATTACTGAGGTTTGGGCACTTATGTGCAGTGGGAAGGCCTGATGTTCAGTCAGTGTTCCAGTTCATCCCAAAAGTGTTCAGTTGGGTTGAGGTCAGGGCTCTGAGCAGGTCATTTCCTCTCCAACCATGGCACATCATGTTCTTAAGGAGCTTGCTTTGTGCACAAAGCTCCAGTAAAGAGGAAAACTTAATGTCTTTGAATACCGTAGGACAGCATACAACGGTGTGCTTCAGACATTATGGCAACATGTTAGGGAAGGCCCATGTGTGTGTGAGTGATGGTCCACATACTGTAGGCTACACAGTATATTAAGCAAACCTAGAGAGTATTGTACTAGCAGGAGAGTTACAGGAAGTTTCTGAACCTGTCTTCTGGGCAACATTGGGGGGGGGGGGGGGGGCATATAAAGAGCAGCACATACAAATCTTGTTTGTCCACAGCACCCAGGCTACACTGGTATCAAATATAATGCCACATGTCTACTTGCAATATCACTGTAGCACAACTTTATGTAAATGAATAGATATTCTACATGGTGCATAGTCTTGTCAATGGTCATAAACAAATTCATATCCAAAACCAAATCCAGCTGTAAGAAGAGAGGCTCTATGTGGGGACCTATGCAAGTTGAAGTGCAGTGTTTTAATGTATATTCTATTTGTGGGTAGGAAGATATAACAGTACACACTGCTAGAACATCCATCAATACTATTATACATTTGGACAGCCAACGATTTACCCCGCTCAAGAAAACGGACATAAAGTCTTTCTCCAGTTACCTATTGTTTCGTGCTCAATCTTTCGGCTATGTAAATAGCGTCTCTTTTTTTCCTTTAGCAAGTGCTGCAGACGCTTAAACTGGTCTATGTAGAGTGACTGGAGTCTGATGAGCTTTTCACGTGTGATCAGAGCAACTTCTTCAGCAGTGTACACCCCAGCATGCCTGCATAATCACACATACACACAACAAATTGGAGTGAGCATTAGTCTGTAGACAATTTTGTACACACTCATAATACATTTAACCCAATACTAGAGAATGGCAAATCTTCTCACTTCAGAGGGTCTTCGTGGTCGCTGTCTACACTGTCAGCTTCACTGTCAGGATCTCCTCTCCACGTCTGATCAAGTACCACTGGATCCTGCTCATCTTCACTCCAGCTATCTTCATCTGTACAAAGATACAAAGAAGTTCAGGTTCTTGATATTCTCAGATTTAAATCCTGAAACTCAAATGTTTATAACTTTATTATTGTAGTTCCATTCACACTCTAACTGGACACGGATACTCCAGAATAATCTAACCTGATCGCAATCCACCGCATTCTCACGTATGAATGAGTACACTAGAGAAAAACTTCTACAATCTAATAGAACATCTCTTAGCTGTAGACTTATTTACATTAAATGCTTAAGGGCTGTTGCATTTTTAAAACATATGGGCAGTAACACAAATGCAAAACGTCAATCATTTCCCTAAAACAACAAAAAGGATTTAGTATAAGATAGATTTACGAGGAAGTATTAGCAGAGCACTGGAAAAAAATTTATTATGGTTACATAGACTTTCATGAACACTCTGTGGTATCCATGTGCAATTAAACCCAACAAAATGTGCTGATTAAAAATATGTTTAAATTGCATGAATGTTTATAAACACTGCCAAAATGGTTAAAATTTTGGCTGAAAAGTGGTAAATGGAAAACTGCCTGCCTAGAATGCGGCTTGCTTCACTGCGGCTATCCTGGCCAAGAGCTCCAATCTCTGTCCTGTTGTAGCCACTGAGCTGAGACAGCAGGATCTCAGGGGACGGTCCAGAGGAGGCCTTGCGCATCTGTGCCTGCAGAGCCAAAGCATTCCTGTGTGCATGCTCAGCACAAAAAGCAACTCTAAAAGAAGGGGGGAAAACAACAATACGTAACAAGACCATGACAAAAATATTCACAAACTACCAAATCATTAACAATGTAAAGGGTACATCGTTTCAGCACTCCGATCTGTACTGAGATCACTTGTCCATGCGGCTCAATCAGTATTTAGTAGTGTAGTAATTATATCATAAGACTTTTTCTGTCTCAACGCATTCATATTCATATGCATCAGCGCTCATGTATACACCAGCCTTTATAATATAAATCTGATGATAACGTTGAGTTGTTGAACAAACATTTACCCGTCCTTCTTATCAGGTTTTGGTGCAGCATTGGGACAGCGCTTGCCATTCTTACTGGACACATAGCTGCACTGTCTGTATGGAGCATTTTTGTCCTCCAGGATGTGCTTGATGCAAAAGTCCCACCCTTCTATGCGAGGCTGGGTGCACGCTCTCTGGGTGAACGCGCACGTCTGAGGTTCGTGGGCGCGCGCGGCCTGCGACGCTCTGCCCCTGCTAGACGGCAGCACGTGGATCCGAATCCGGTTCATCCCGGGCTACTACTGTAGGAGAAACAACAACAAAACAGAGCCGTAAAGATGCTGCTCCATTTTAGATCCACGTGCAGCTGAATTACTCTACTCAACATACGGGAACTAACACGCCTACAACATAGAATATCAACACTAACAAAAACCACAGTGACTTCCTACATACTTCAGCCCTAATAATAATAATGCAAAATATTTTAAATATTATATATACATATTTTATTTTAGACACTTAAGCGTTACAAAAGAGCTTGTTGGGCATTTCTGGAGGTCATCTGACTCGCGCCGATTTCCGCAGAACGTCACATACACGTCGGCCATCTTTGAAAGGCTACTGAGGTTAGCAAGGGAGCTAACGCTTCGCAAAAGGCTCAAAATACGACGTAGTATTCATAAAATAAGCTACTACTGTTATTATATCTAAATAAAAACGTTTTTATAGTCATACACCAAAAAAAAAACCCCACTAAAAACTCACCAATATTTAACACTACAGTCGCTGACTTGAAACCTCCGTTACCGACAACGGCAAAACCACCAATTGAACGTCTGCTTGCTAAGCTAAGCTCACTACTATCTCCCACCAAACCCCGCCCAGTCTCCACATTAAACCCGCCCACACTTAACCAGGATTGGATCACCACCTCTCCCTTGGACGTGTAATTGGACAAAAGACATAGCATGTTCTTTCTGGATTGGCTGATGCGTCGATCAATCTTACAAAATCTATAATCATTGAAATTCCTTAAAGCCTTGGGTTAGATTTTATACAGAAAATGTGCTTCTTCTTCTTTTTTTTTTTTTAAATGTAACACTCTGCGGTAAATTATTTTACAAATATTTTTTAAATATTTTAATATATTTTAATTATAACGTCAGATTCATAGGGATGTACATTTAAATTACTGTATTTTAATTAATTTAATTTTACGGGCAGTGGTGGCTCAAATGGTTAAGGCACTGGGTTGTTCATCGGTGGAGGATCGGGGTTCAAGCCCCAGCACCACCAAACTCCACTGTTGGGCAACTGAGTAAGGCCCTTAACCCTCCCTGCTCCAGGGGCGCTGTATCATAGCTGCCCCTGTGCTCTGACCCCAACTTCCCCAGCTGGGATATGAGAAGAAAAGAACGTGTGCTGTAATGCATGTGTGGTGATAATAAAGGCTTCTTGCCCTCAGTTCTAGAGGGTCTTTACACTAAAATAAATATTTTAATTATAATGTCAGATTCATTAGGTATGTAAATTTGTGCATCACACAAAAAAAACAATGAAACAGACTCAAATTCATATTAAAATTAATAATTTAATTTAAAATTCTAAAACGAATGTGGTATTCTCTATTACATTTCATGTCTTTTTTTTTTTTTTTTTTTTAAATTAATTCTTTCCATAAAGTTGCCATGCCTTGTACATTCTTCGCAATTTCCTGAGGTTTGGTTTGGGCCGGTCCTGTGGATGGATGGACAACACAATGATGAGTGGCACAGGAACGAGTAATAATTCACCTTTATAAAACATAAAGCATGTGTTGCATTCAACATATCCTCTACAGTATGAAATATTAATTTTTATTGGATCATAACACACTGATGAACTAGCATCCATAATAACAGCAATAACAAGAACAATAATAGTAATAACAATAATAATAACTATAATAAAGACCAGCATTAAGAAACGTGATATATCTAAGGCATGAGAAACACCTGTCCATCCTCTAAGTGGAGAAGATCAGCTAGAGGAACAATGGAGGGTCGTCCATGAGCACACTGGAAGGGCAGCTGACAGGATGAGAGCGACGCCACCAGACTGCAGCACTCCTCTTTACTCAGAACATCATTGAACTTAATTGCTCCTGTTGTGATAAGACACAAAGGCACACATCCCTCATCTGCTATTTATAGGCATCACTGTGAAAAGTGTGATTTGCATTCAAGTTACTGACCATGACAAGCCTGCGAAGCAAGGACATTGTGGACTGTTAAAGGCAAAGTGCTTTTTACTCTTCCTGTTGATCTCAGTGCCTGAAAAAATGGAGAATCAAATTTAACAGAAATTTGTACTTTCTTCTTACTTCATTTATAAAGCAATAGAAGGTGTGACAAACTTTAGAAATTGTGGGCATCCTTGTGGAAAATGAGATAATAAAAGTGTAATAAACCGCATTTCAAATAATGATTAATTTTTTACACAAAGTATTGTATCAGCTACTGATCAGTCCTTTAAAGAGATAGATTTTTATCTTTGAAATACATTATATTGCCAAAAGTATGTGGACACCTGATCATCGTACCCATGTGCTTTTAAACATCCCATTCCAGATTTAATCCTCCTTTGCTGTCACAATAATCTCCATTCTTCTGTGAAAGCTTACTGAATGTTGGAGCGTGTCTGTGGGGATTTGTGTTTATTCAAAAGAGTATTAGTGAGATCAGGGACACTTCTCTACAACTGTGATCTTCCAACATTGTTGCAACATTTAGGAAGAACCACATTTGGGTGTGATGGTCAGGGATCCACATAACTGCCTTCAGTGATTATGGTTGAGAATCTAAAGAATATTTAAGTTGATTGCAAATAGATATCTTTAATAGATCTATTTTTAAACATTCTCCAGTCTACACATACACTGTATTGGCAAAAGTTTTGGGACACCCCTCCAAATCATTGAATTCAGGTGTTGGTTTTCAGGGGTTGGGCTTGGCCCCTTAGTTCCAGAGAAAGGAACACTTAATGCTTCAGCACACCAAGACATTTTGGACAATTTCATGCTCAGTACTTTGTGGGAACAGTTTAGGGATGACCCTTTCCTGTTCCAACTTGACTGTGCACCAGTAGACAAAGCAAGGTCCATAAAGACATGGATGAGCGAGTTTGGTGTGGAGGAACTTGACTGGACTGCACCCGATAGAACACCTTTGGGATGAATTAGAGCGGAGACTGCGAGCCAGGCCTTCTCATCCAACATCAGTGCCTGACCTCACAAATGTGCTTCTAGAAGAATGGTCAAAAATTCCCAGAAACACACTCCTAAACCTTGTGGAAAGCTTTCCAAGAAGAGTTGAAGCTACAAATGGCCAACTCCATGTGCATGCACAAGCAGACGTCCAAAACGTTTGCCAATATAGTGTATGTAAAATCTCTTTATCCTCCATCCCTATGGAAGTCGAGCAGCAGGGAGAAAAACTACGTAAGCTGTTAAAACTATAAGGAAACACTGGGTCATGATGAAAATGCAGTGTTAAATTTACAAAACAACCTATAATGTTTACACATGAAATATCACGTTACTCATTAGTGCTCAATTTCATGAAGAGTGCCATTATTTCTTAAGTTGATTAAGTAGGCGGGTAGCCTCCTGGGCAAACCTCAAACTTACCTCAATGAGCTCTCGTAGGTATTCCTAAACAAACACAGCAGAAAAAAAAACTCGTAGTTAAGCTTTTTAAATCATCTATAAAGAGAACAAAGTTTTCTAGAAGCATGAATTCGACCTCTGCAATGGACAAGATGACGCTACGTCTCCCACGTCGCTTTTCTGAGTTCTCTTTCTCTATGAAACATGTGGGGAGTCGCTCCACGAGGACACACGGCTGCTCCGTCTGAGGGAAGCTGATTTCTAGAGCTAGGTCTCTTAGGGAATTCTGATAGAGCCTGCAGAATGAAAATGTACACACTTTATTTGAATTCTGGGAAATTATTTTTTGCCATAATCCTTTAATTTTAATTGTATTCAGTGTTACAGTTAAGTGACATGTTGGTCTATTTTCACTTTGATCAACCGTTTCCTTCACTACATCCCACTGTTTGTGTACAGGGGTGAGAGCTGGATTGATCCCTCAGTTCATCTCAATCTAAATAGAGTGATGCAGCACTGTTGTCTTTTAGTCTGTCCAACTCCCTCACATCATTTCATGCTTATACAACGCTCATACAATGGTACAGTGGTATACAGTGTAAAATATAGTGGCATTGCATGCTGGGACACTGACTACAGCTCTTGCATCAGTGACACTATTTTGATGCTGGATTTCTTATTGACATGAGAAATGGTGAAGTAGTTCTCAGACTTTTTTTTAAGAAGCAAAACCTGACTGTTATCACTTTTGAAACATTTTCCCCTTATTAAACGCAATTGTAACCACACTAGCAATGATGTCATCCTCTTGTGGCCTCAGAGTGGCAGACACGAGACTAACCACAGAATTAACAAAAACACAACATCGACTGACATACTGTATTAGAAGCAGAATAACTAAAACACATCACAAATGTTTCTGATTCGATTCTCTTTTTCTACAACTGACCTCAGCAGTCGTATCTCATCCTCAGTCATGTGGATCTTCAGCGGAGGACTTACACTCGATCCACACAGTCTCTTTTTACCTGGTGTGTCTGGGTTGTCCTCATGAGACTCTGCATTACACACACACACATTTTTCAAATCCGCATTGCAGGAATCATACAGGCACCTGAAAGCATTTTTTCCCCCTTTTCATTTGTGACTGAAAGCAGACTGATGCGGGGGTTTTTTTTGTCTGTTGGTTTTACCTGTTACAAGCCCCTCCAAGCGAACTCTTTCATGAGCTGCGTGTTGATCGACCAGTACAAGAAGGTTTCCTGAAAAAGCAAAATAAAAAAAACAACTGAGGTCAAGGTTGTAAAATTCATAACTCAAACAACATAAAAAAAAAACAAATATATAGCTCTGGAAAAAAAAAATAAGAGACCACTGCCCAATCTCCAGATTTGTACCCTACTGAAAACCTCTGGAATGTCATCAAGAGGAAGACGGATGATCACAAACCATCAAGCAAAGCTGAGCTGTTTGCTTTTTTGCAAAAAGAGTGGTATAAAGTTCCCCAACAGCAATGTGAAAAACTGGTGGAGAGCATGGAGCCAAAACGCATGCAGATCAGGGTTATTCCACCAAATACTGGTTTCTTAATGTTATTTAGCCAAAGCATTAACACAATTTGTTTACAGATTATTTGCATTTTGTTTTATTTGAGTTATAAAGCTCTGCAAATACTGCATGATCTTGGGTTATTTTGATGTCATTTCCTTTAAATATACACTCTAAATAACAATAGTTATATTATGAATTTAAGAGAAATATTGTCAGCAGTTCACAAAAAATGAAACAAAACTGTTCATCTTACCAATACATGAACCTGTAAGAAAAAAAAACATAAGAAACTGATTATTTTGCAGTGGTCTCTTATTTATTTCCAGAGCTGTATATAACATACCTTCATCTTTACTAGACTCTGTTGCATTTTGGTCTTCAGTATTAATAACACAGGCGAGAAATTTCTTGTCTACTTGATGAATAACCTAAGGCAAAAAAAACAAACAAGTTATTTACATGAGGAGTCAATTCTGCCTGCAAAGCAGTCTGCTTCACCTCCATGTTGCTTTAATAGGGTCACAGAAGCTTGCCTTCATTGAGTGGATCATTTCTTTAGTGAAGCGATAGGGGAAGAGAATGTTGTGGATTTTAACGGCAAAGCCTTCGGCTTGGCCGCTTGTCACGTCCACGGCAACCTTTAAAAGTACAAAACACTGACATAACATCTGAGAATATAATAAAATACAATATTGTCGTTGGAATTGGAGTACAGCGTCACACAACCATCTGTTCAGCTGGATAGACAGAAATGTTTTTTTACAGCAGGCGACAGGTCACTTGTTGATGTGTAGCGCTTGGAGGATGTGTTGGTTTGCATATTTATTTTAAGCTCAAATCGAAAATAGTAGTAACTATATATAGCTTAGTAGTAACTAGATATACCTGCTAATCACTATGCCACTGTGACCTAATAAACCACAAGATGAATCAATTAATCAGTGTGAAAATATACATGTTGCCTGCTAGGCTTTATACTAGCTTCTAATGGCAGATTTGGTCACTTCTGCATCTTCCAAATGCCTCTAGAAACATTTCATATGTGATTAAATAAAATAAAAGCATTTACTATGTGTGCATGTCAAACAGGAAACTAATCATAATCATAAGTAAGAAATGGGGAAAATAATCTTCTTAGCAAGTGAAAATATCTTAATTTATTTTACATAGATTCTAGCAAGATAAGATAAGATAAGATAATAACACTTGCAATGAGCAGAAATGGGTTTGATCATCTTGTAACCTTATGATGGGAAATCCTAGATCAGTCGAGGTGTTTTCACTTGCTCACTAAATCAAGAATTTATTGCTGCGTAAAGCTACGAACTGAAGGGGAAATATCCAGTGTTGAATAGTTCAGGACTTTCTTACCTGAGGTGGTCGAACAAACACGGGGTTATTCCACTCAGAGTACAGAGTGGACAGGGAACTGGGACCTTCAACATGATTTGTGAGGAAAAAAAAAGGAATCAGTGGAAAGCACAGTGTTTGTTTTTACGCCTACTCTGACATGCATTACCTCCATTTTCTATTGTGCTACAGACTCTCTCTGCTCTAGGTTTGGGGAGAAAGGGCAATACAAGGTCTGTTTGAAAAGGGTAGCATCTGTATTCAAATCCTATAAACAGAAAAACACGGCTGAAAAACATGACTTGGACTAAAGGGTTTGATGGTAGATGGCAGTATACACATGTAGTGGTGCTTCCTACCTGTCTTTGAAACAACACTGACCGCCATGTTGGTGAGGTTTGCAGAGCAAGGGACTCGAGTCTCCTTCACTGATGGATCCCTATATTTACTGAGTCCTGTCACTTGATTGATGCACACCAACTTTCCTAATGAATCATCGTAATGTGTCAGCCAGTCGCTTGATCCAGGCGTCGTCTCCTCACTCTCCTGACCCCGGCTTTCATTTGCAGCCTGTTCCTCATTTCCTGTTTTGGAGGGCAGTAGGTCATGTTGTGATGCAGGGTCAACTATTTGACCTTGGGGGTTCTCGGGTTTAGGGGAAGTCGTATTTCTGGTGAGCTCAGAGTCTTCAGAGGTGGTGGAGGCGGTGGTGCTTGTTGACATTTCTTGTCCTTTGGGAGCAGTGAATGTGGGTTCATCCGAACGGTCATCCTCATCAGGAACAGTCATTACGCAGTTCTCAGCTATAACGCTGGGATTTGAAAAAACGTCATTATTTGATAGAACTGACAGAGAATCGGGACTAGTGTCAGGATCTTGTGTTCCAGGGTCATCGATTTGCAGCGTATTTTTTTTATCTTCACCTTCTACTTTTCGAAAGAGCTTGGTCGCTAACGATATTCTATTCCTCTTGACTGATGAGGAACACTGCGACTTCTTAAATGCAGAATTGTCCTTGGACAAAAAGCGATCTACTCCAACATCTTCTACATGTATACTTCCAGAACTGACTAAATCGCTGCTTGCGATCAAAGCACAACAGTCCAAAGAGTCTGTCGGATATACAACTTTAGGGATTTGTGCGTTCGTTGTTTGGGATTTCAGTTCAACCTCCTTTCCAAACATCCTCTTGAATTTGTCAAGAGATCCAGTTTCAAAAGACAGTGTTAATTTGCGACGTGGAGTGACCCTGGAGATCTTTGGCTCACAGCTGAGAATTTGACTCTGAGCATGGAGTAATGTCAGCTTTCTCTTCGGTGCATGACTCAGACTTGGCTCAGAGAAATGCTTCAAACTGTCATGTGCCACTTTCTGGTCAATGATAGCAATCTTGGAATTTTTGCTGCTTACACAGAGTGGTGAGATATTGTCATTCCTAGCAGTGCATTGTGTGTTTGGATCATTGTTCACATCATGGTCTGAATCTGAATCTGTTTTAGAATCTGGTTCAGGTTCAGGCATCTCTTCATACTGCCCAACGTCTGTTTTTTCATCAACTGGTAACCTTCCTGCATCTTCAGTATTTATGCTCCATCCAGGACTGCCTTCCTTGTTCCTAAAGTTTTGGAGGTCACTCATAGAACACTCTGATACCAAGTTCTCCTTTGTAAGAAACGCTTTTATGCCCTCCTCGACGCCCATGAGCACGCTATCCCAGTCTCTGAATTCTATAAGAGTCTTTGCAGGCTCCAGGCATACATCATACTCCGAATAGGGACACTTGATATTAATGATATACACTCCATGTGAATCAGCATTGCTTTTTTGTTTAGGGCTTGAGACAACAGTGGGAACATTTGGATTGTTGCTTTGGACATTACTCAGTCTCCTGAGAAGGCAGTTGAGCAGTTTGTGAAGACGTGTTTTCAGAAGAAGTCGTTCGTTGACGAAGAGGAACTGCAGGCTGTTGTTGTAGTGTCCCTCTCGGCCAACATGCCCAATCATTTCAAACTGTCCAAACGTGTAATTCAGCTCTCTAAGCTTCTGGGCTCTATTCAGTCCATGGATCTGAACAAATCTGTAGTAAGTGTTCCTAGCTTTTGGAAGCTGTACCAGAAGTGTACCAGAACAATCTCTTTTTACAGTAAATGACACCGACGGATGCATCAGCGATACGGCCTCCACTCTCTGACGAACACGCTCAACCTCCAGCACAGAGTCCATCCTTTTTCTCCTGACTGGCATGTTGTGAAAGAAGTTACAAATCAGCACCGTTGTCCCGGCTGATGGGCGCGTAGTCTGAGACTCGAAAACATCAGACGCTTTACCTTTGTGAAACCTTTTAACAAACGTTTTCACCGACGTCTTGGTCCGAGAGGTGATTTCCACCATGGTTGCCATGGTGGCCATGCTGGCGATCGCTTCTCCTCTGAACCCATAAAAGCAAAGATTACCCAAATCCTCAATGGAGCTGCATTTGCTCGTGCAGTATCTGATCCCGACCTTCTCCATGTTGTCTCGGTCTATGCCTGAGCCGTTGTCTAGGACCTGAATTTTGCAGGCCTCTATGTCGATCTGCACAGCCACACATGTGGCTCCAGCATCGATGCTGTTCAGTAGAAGCTCCTCTACACATTGCTGCAATGAGTAAATGGCAACTCCAGAGCGCAACTGTGATTGAACTTCTTTTGAGAGACTTTTGATCATTCTGAAACACATAAAAATAGACCTCTTTCAACTAGGTGAGGTGACATCAAGCAAGGGAACGATATGATGTTGAACAATGGTGTAGCAACAATGTAAACAAGGTGAGGATATTACATGGAAAATTATGACGTAATTCAAGGTAAAGTTATGACGTGAACAAGGCGAAGCTACAATGTAAAAAAAACCCAAAATTTTATACTAATGTCAGGAATTAAGTAGTGAGGTCTAAGGGCAGTTTAATTGTTTGAGAGTTAAAATAAAAGCTCATTTATGCAGAAATGTTCATTACAGTGAACACCAAGATTATCTTAAGGTATATTATTTTCCACAATGCTGTAGAAGACACAAGAAGAAGCAGAAAGGATTCTGGAGGATTTTATTACACACAGGATGGGCACGTATATTTAAGTTAATTATGGGGTTAATATTAATATAGTTAATTATACTGAAGAAAAATGATAGCGAAATCTTTGCCTTTTGAACACTAAAACTGTGCTGTTGTGTACTACACTGGACATATGACAACTTTTAAAGCCAAACGTTTACTCTAAAAAGACAACAAATAACAGAAATGAATAAATAAATAAACAAACAAAAACAACTGAAGACACGTTTTGTCTTTACCTCGGGTCTCAGTAACAGTAACAGCTCTCATTGCCATGGCGTGTTTAAGAAGGTTTGCTCTGATGAACAGCCATTTTCGTGTGACACTTCTAAAAACAAACTAGACACACTGTGGGGGGAAAAAGAATAACAAGGACATCTTTTTTTTTCTTGTCCCACTGTGCTGCTCTCTTTCATCGAAACAACTTGTTTTGAACTGTACCGGAAGTCGTGCCGTCTCGTTGACGGAGTGCCGCTAACGTGTTTCCTGTGACGCAGTAAGATTTTTAAAATAGTCTCCTTCTTAGTAATGGCGGCTCCGCAAATCTCTCGCTCGGGAATAAAGAATAAATGGTACTTTACCCGCGAACAGATCGAAAACAGTCCTTCTCGTCGAGCGGGACTTGACCCTGATAAAGAATTATCGTACAGACAACAGGCTGCTAATCTTCTGCAGGACATGGGACAACGGCTCAATGTGTATCCTTTTTTTCCCCCGTCGAGAACGAGCTTGCTAGCTTAGCATGCTAGGTACAAAAAAGCGCTGGACGCCGGTCCGGCTGTTTTTGGACTTAGCTGTGTGTGTAAACAGTGAGGGAATGGTGCAGAAATTATAAGAATGTTATCTGGAAATGAAAGCAGAAATAACTCGAGGTGTACTGCAGCAAGCTACTTGGGAGCCCGGTGTTGTTAGCTAACGCTAGCCGGGCTGAGGCTTGTGGGATGTGTAGGCCTCACCGCGGCAAACAGTGCAGGTTTTACTTTAACAAAAACAGCACGTGATTGTGTTTATTGCTTTTGTATTGTATAAATCACCACTTTACCACGATTACCTATTAGCAAACGCTGTTTGGTTACATAACTGCCCTTCTGCTTAGCATGTTGTGTCGTTTTGTTTAAGCGGTTTGCTCGTGAACCTAGCTAGATAGCATTTCGTACATACCAGAAACTGTCCTCGAAGGCTGAGCTGTTTCATCACTAAACGTATATATTTTTCATAAGATGTACCACATAAGGTTTGCAAATTTATTTATCGACCTAAACGTATTTTAACTAATTTTTGTGTTGCGCGTGCCCTTGCAAAGCTGTTTGGCTAACATGATTAGCATGAGCCTCAATTTCACTTTCGGTATTGGGCAACAGTGCTTTGTTTTCCCTCCTGTCCCTTGTATATTGGTGCTGTTTATTTCACTTGACATCTACTGCTGCTTTCTATTTCCTTTTCGCTCAAATTCCTTCACTTTCTGAACAACAACAACGATGACGCATTGCCTTGACGTGCTTGCATGCCCATGTCTTGTTTGTCATGTCCACAGTTTATAACCCTTTAACTCCAACATGAACAGATCGCAGCTCACGATCAACACTGCCATCGTGTACATGCATCGCTTCTACATGATCCAGTCTTTCACTCGCTTCCACCGAAATGTAAGTCTCACTCCATCCTCTTAGGCTTCGAGTCATGTTGTGCGAAAGCTTCATTTGTTGCGCAATGTTGTTTTCTTTCCGAATCCAGGTGATCGCCCCTGCTGCGCTTTTCTTGGCAGCGAAGGTTGAAGAGCAACCACGCAAGCTGGAGCATGTGATTAAGGTGGCCCATGCCTGTCTCAATCCCCAGGAGCCTCCTCTAGACTCCAGGAGTGATGTAAGTATTGACTTGGAGAATATGATAAAGGAGATGGCATGTGGCACGTTTGGGCTGTGATTGATGTAGGTGTGGGAATGTCTTAGGAGGTTACCTTTACAGGCACCACCAACAGTTATATGTTGATTAGGGATGTACACATCTGAAACCGAGGGTCAGTGTTAAGTGATTTGACACATTTTCCAGTTCTGTCCACTCGGATATCTTTTGTTGTGGTGTAGGTCATATACACAGATAATGTGTATGCATTGTTTTAGAGCCTGCCATTAGGACACTTGCAGGGTAGCGCAAGGATGCAATACCCTCGCAGAAAAAAGGTCCATAGACAGCCTTAATCTTGATGCATCTACGCTTTTGATATCTAAAGCCATTGACCTTATTTTTCCCTACATGACTAATAATAGGCCTCATTTATCAAGCTGACTATGAACCAGTTCACCTATAAAGATCATTGACACAAAAATCATTTCAATCACACAAGCACAAACGGAATGCATTTTTTTTTCTTTTCAATGAAATGAAACCAAAACAAATCATTAATGATTTATTAAGACTATCTGTCCATTTGGGAGAAAAGAAATGGCACCCAATAAAAGGAAGGTGAATTGGTATGTGCCTGACTGATGCACTGCAGTGGCTGAGCTGCATTACTTTAAAAAACAAAACAAAAAAAAAAACAGCTGTGCAGCACAGACATGCTTGGTAATCTTTGGGTGATTTGCATTCATTTACATGTGCATACAAGTGTGAAGAATATCAGCATCATACAAACATTTTACATCTGGCAGCAATTTACAGACGGCTGTACTAAACGTTTGCTAAATGAGGCTTATTGAGTGTAAACTTCTTTTAAAAAATATTGCAAAGTAGCATAACACACTTGCTGTTTTACTGTTAATATTTTCTTTTTTTTTAAACAGGAATTTTTCACATTCTTTACAGCAATTGGCTAGCAAGTCCTGCAACAAAGCTTTTTTTTTTATTTTTTTTTTTTTATAAACATATCGCTGTTTGCGTGTATGTGTGTGCGAGAGTGAATATATGTATATGTAAATATATATCTATCTGTATTGACAGAATTGGTAGTTGTTATTGTGTAAGTATTGATTGGCTGCTAACAGGGTACTTGTGAGAGAGAGTGATATGAGTGCATAAGACCCTGTGAGTAACCTGCCTGTCCTCTCGATCTCAGACTTACCTGCAACAATCCCAAGACCTGGTCATGCTTGAGAGCATTATACTCCAGACCCTCGGTAAGTTTGGAACTGGCAAAAAGTGGGTCTATGAGTCACCACCACCACCATGTTAGAGTGAAGAGTGAATAATCCCCTTTGCTCCCATTCACAGCCAAGTCCCAGGAGTCAGATGGAGCATTTCTCAAGCTCCTTATAAACATCCATTGTTGTAACTCTCACCTTTTTTCAGTTCTTCCTCTCTTTATTTTCATGTCAACTCTGCAATGCAACCCTTTTCTGTTCGTTTCCGTTTTGTATCATCAGAGGATTTTTTTTTTTTTTTTGAGCCATTCAGTTTTGTACCGTTGTGAAGTTCGCATTGCTTTTTCACACTTTATTTATTTATTTATTGCATTCTTTGCTATTAAAGGTTATGAGTGGAATTGTCAGCGAGAGAGCGGCTCAAAAATATCACTGCGAATTTGCAGGGAAAATCCTCTGTCCTTAACTCACTCATTCATATTTGTCCAATCTAGGATCTGTCATCTGAAGAGTTAAAGCACAGCATTACAATCAGTAGAAAGCACGGCTTCGACACAGTCCTCTCAGGGCTGTTTTATTATAATTACTGTTTTTTTTCATGCACCATGGTGCTCAGTGAGTTTATCATCCAACCCAGACCCAGTGAACTTTATTTACCTGCTGTATTTATATGTTTGCAAGCTTTTTAGCAGGTTTGATGAAAGTGCATATGTATATGAACTTGGCTCTCACTGTTCCCTCTTTGTTTCTCCTCTGCCTTTGTTGCTTTAGCCTTTGACATCACTATTGACCATCCTCACACGCACGTTGTCAAGTGTACACAGCTCGTACGAGGTAAGTACTGTTTGGACATTTATTGCATACTTGGTATTTTATCCTCCCAGATGAATGTGGAATGTTGGCAGGCTTGAGTGGCAGTATTTCATTTGGGATGTTCTTGCATGTTTTTTTGTTTTATTTATTCCAGCGAGTAAGGACCTGGCCCAGACTTCATATTTTATGGCAACCAACAGGTGTGTTAATTCTTTGCCAAAAACAACTCTACTAAACTGCTTGTATTTTTTTCTTCTAATGAGCTTATTACTTTGGTTTCTGTAGCTGATTACATCTTGTTTGGGTATATTATAATACACTTGGTCACTCAGTGTTTTATCATATTCTCCCATTGTCCTTTTTTCCCCTTCTATCACTTATGTTTGCCAAACCAAAACGTCAATCCAGCCTGCACCTGACCACGTTCTGCCTACAGTACAGTCCGCCCGTAGTTGCGTGTGTGTGCATTCATTTGGCCTGCAAGTGGTCTAACTGGGAAATACCAGTCTCTAATGACAGCAAGCACTGGTGGGAGTATGTTGACCGAAAAGTCACTCTTGAGCTGCTGGATGGTATGTAAAGTGCACATGGTTGCACATCTCTGAAGTGCACTATGGGTTAGGATGTATTTTCTTTTCTTGGTGGTTGAACCTACTTGTGTGCTAGGCAACAATGAATTTAACAAAAAAAAACTGTGCTGTTTGCCCTGATTTCATTGTTGTTCGGTTCAGCTCAGTAGATTTGAAGTCAATTTATATTTAACACTGTTTTACAGAGCTCACACACGAGTTTTTACAAATCCTGGAGAAGACACCGAGCCGTTTAAAACGCATTCGAAACTGGAAAGTAAGTCCTTTTTGTGGTATATGTTTTTCTAGGCCTATTTGTTTAAAGAACCCCTAAAAAGTCAGTTAAACAATTTACTTGTTAAAAATACTTGTAACGATACATTTATTATACTTGTATATTTATACCTTTCACTGTTCTCTCTTTCAATTTTAGGCATCAGGTCAAACAACGAAGAAGCCGAAGGAGGGCGACAAGACGGAGGCCATGATGAACATGATCTCCATGGCATCCTCTGAAAGCACACTGGCCGGCCTGATGAGCCTCTCGGTTCCTCCTTCAACCTCAGAGTCCGATAGTCCCACGTTGTCTGCGGAGGATAAGCAGCCTGTCTTCAAAGTGCCTAACCCACCAGAACCACCTGCTCCCACGAGAGTATCTCTGAGTGAGTACCGTGCCAAGCACGCTGACGAGCTCGCCGCACAGAAAAAGAAGCTGGAAAACATGGAGGCCTCTGTAAAGCGTGAGTATGCCACAGCTGCCCAGGCCCTCATGAACCAGCAAAGAAAGGAGAAGCATCATCATAACCACCACCAGCAGCAAGCTGGCTCGAGCTCCTCAGAGCCTATCGTCTTAAAGATTCCGCTAGATGAGAAGCAGGATCGCGGCTCTATCAAAATGCGCCTGCCGAACAGCAGCAGAGGAGCCGAGCAGGACCTGAAGTTAAAGCTCCGCATCCCAGAGAAACGATCAGGTCCAGGGGATGACGGAAAGAACAAAGAGAAGCACAGAGAGCGGTCTAACCATCACCACCACCACCATCACAATCATCACCATCACCACTCTTCAGGGAGTAGCTCCTCCTCCTCATCATCAGCGCACAAACACTCCAGCTCTTCGAGCACTTCCGCAAGTAGCAAGAAATCAGACCCGACAAGAACAAGCTCATCTTCCTCGTCCTCTCGAAAGCGAACTCACTCATCCGAGCCCTCGTCTAGTGGTCATCCTCCTAAAGTCAGCAAGTCGTCCAGGAATTCGTACCAGCTGCCCCCACTGCCTACTGACATCCTGCCCTCGCTTGCGCTTGCACACAATCAGGGAAGTTACTCGCACCCCAAATTGGACAAGGCTGACACCAACGGGCATGGCGCCGGCTCAGGGGGTCAGTCGAACGAGTATCAGGACACATTTGACATGCTGAATTCTTTGCTGAGCGCCCAGGGAGTGCAGCCTGCACAGCCCCAAATGTTTAACTATCACTCCCAATTCGGCGAATACAGATACAGTGCAAGTTCAAGAGGCGGGAACCCACAACCTCCGCCGCTTCCTGCGGAACCCCCTCCAAGGCTTCCACCACTGCCCGAATGAACCCCCTCACCCCCAAACACCGTCCCAGGCTTCCCAGATTTCATCCTTCCTTCATTTATATTTCCATCACGTGCATTTAGATATATGGAAAATGAACCAATATGCACATACTCCTACAGCCTGTTCAATCCACCCCCAATCATCCTCGGTGTCTTTGTGCATGGGTGGTTCCATGGCACCCAAACGTGTGGCAATAATGGCTATAACTATAAAATATAAACTATTAAAACCTAGCAAAAAAAATGTAAAAGCAAAATGTTATTTATTTAAAAAATGTACATACTATTTTTGTCACTCAGTTTTATATATGCATTATGTCTAAATGGTGAATAATAGGAATTGTGTAACTGAGCAAGGGGGACCGTTTGTGTTTTGGTGGTCATCCTCTTTGAGTAAATGTTGACATGAAAAACGAAAGATTTGTTTTTACAAATGGGTTTTTAACAATTTAACTAATTAGTGTCTCTCTTTTTTTTAAGAAACAAAACAAAACACAATATTTATTGATAGTCTTTTAAAATGTAACTAGAGGTTTGTCTGGTTTTGTTTGTTTTTTTTGCTATGGAAGTCATTTGGATTTATTTTTATATTGGTTTAGCCCTGTTTGCATCGTGTTAGTCGAAGTTGAAGACAAAAAAAAAAACCTAATCCATGCAAATCTGGTTAGTTAGTGTTTTTGTTCAGCCAAGTGTTCATGATATGAAGTGGACATGCAATATTTTTCCCGTTGAAGAGAAAAAAAAAGTTTGCATTTGTTAAGAATTTATGGGCCCTTTGGGGAAGCAGTCATTGTTTTAAATGCTTGTAAATTGTGCTCAAATTCAACTGAGTATATATTTAGTTTTTCAATTTGATACCACCCCAGGCAGTATCTAATGTAGTTGTGTGTTTTTTTTGGTTTTGGTTTTTATTTTGTTTTGTTTTTTGCATCACACAATGAGGCAACATAAAAACGTCAGTCTGTGCATGCTTATTTTTTTATTTTTTATTTTTTCTTTTGCAGAATATAAATACCGTGTATTGGCAGAAGAGACCACAAGCCATTGTGAAGCATTTATAGACTTTTATAAACTCATAACCCATATTCAAATAATCTGCTTGAATATGTCTACCAAAGTTGTATGCAGCAAAAAGGATGTAGAACATATAGAGAAACCCATCCTTAACCATGCGTGGGGTTTTTTTTGTTGTTGTTTTTTTCCCTTCCCCCTTTCGTTTTGTTTTACAGTAGGAAAAAAATATTTTTTTTTTTACTTTAAAAATTTATGCTCAGCTCAATTCTGAGACATGAAACGATTTATTCCATCGCATTAACGTTGCTGTTGTGCCTGACTCCGATTACAATATCGAATTGGACAGATTGCCGATTGTATCCGTCCTTGCATTACACAAGCGTTCACAAAAAGCTCTGCATGCTAACTGTTTAGTTTGAGAGTATTATTACCACTTGTTCCTCCGAGGCTCTTTTCTGCCATGACTCCTTACCAAAAGCATGAAGCACACACTCCTTAACTCTCCCTACTGAATATTTAGATGGTGCTGGAGATAAAGGGGTCACACAAGATGTTTTCTTTGTTTTTGTTTTTCTGTTATCATCGTAGCAGATTCCTGGTATCATGAGGATGTGGAAAGGTCGAATCTCAAGTCTCGTGCAATCACCACTTCATCTTTTCACGCCTGCAAAGAAAAGATTTCTTTTGTTTGTTTGTTTGTTTGTTGTCGTTTTTGTTTTATTAAATGTATACACCACACTATGTTCAGTGGTACCACATGAACTCTCAGGTTTCAGATTTGAATTCTTGGAACATTTCTTGGCAGAAGAAACTTTGTGAACTCTGTTCCTTTTTCTAAATGTGATTGATATCTCATGTAAATAAATGTTTTATGAGAACATGCCTTCTGGTGGTCTTGTGTAGCTTTCGGTTAAACAGGTGTTTGGATCGTCAGTGTTTGTATTTAATTCGAACATAGAAACGCAAATATTAAAAGTCTACATTCTTCATGTTAGTTTTGTGGAAGTAGTAAATCCCAAAATCTTGGCAAGTAAGAGTCACGAGTGCTCCATTCTGATCCTGACTTTTAATTCCTGGCATTTTCCTCTAACACTTACTATATGGCTTATTGTTTAATTGGCACACTAATGCTGACTGCTATTCAAATCAGGATTACAGTATTACAGATTCCTAATTAGCACTTTATCTTAAATCCTTTCAAATTTTCATTGTTGGCTGTTTTACCAAAGCAAACTTCTTGACAGAACCAAATTGTTTTGTATAACGGCAAATCCTATGTTGGTGTTAACGCACATCCCAGGGTTCTGCAAGGGCTCAGCTGGGGAGGAGATTTTTATTCCAATCAAACATTTATATGGCATTTGGCAGACGCTCATATCCAGAGCGACATACAAAAGTGCTTAAGTCTATCAATGAATATATTAACACTGGTCACAGCCTGAGTTGGATCTACACCTGATTCCACCTGTTTAATCAGTTGAACAATAGATTTAGGTGTAGCTTCTGCTTAATTAAAATAAAACCTGCACCTTGACACCACTGTGTAATTGTTTCTATAGTATCCTTGGTGGTCCAGTGGTAGGATTCTGCGTTCTCACCATCGTGGGTCTGGTAGGGAACCCACCCAAACACTGAGGGTTTACCTCTCAGTGCCAGTCTCGAGCCTGATACAAGGGCTCCATCAGGAAAGAGCATCTGGCATAAAACTTGTGCCAAATATGCCGATCAGGTGATCAGTTGTGGTCACTCCAAACACAGAGCAGCAGAAGGAACCCAACAACATAATAGCTGATATGGTGGGGTATTTTTTTTTCTGTGAGAAGAAACTTGGACGACAAAGGAGTCTCCAGTGTCAGCAGTTTTTAAGACAGGGCAAGGTTTATGTGACTCTTTTAGTGCTTTAATGGTTTCTCAGTACCATGAAGTTTAACTTAAGACTGAGGTGAACAGCTGTTTGTTGCTGTAACAGGACATGGAGTTATGGGAAAATAATAACTTCATATTGAATCACAATATCCTATTATGGTTATTGGTTATTTTCTGATATTTTATTCTTTACATAATAAACAGTAATGAGTGGAAGCCGGTCAACTCTTATGTTTGGATCAGGAAAAATGATTCATGATCATCTTTAGCTGAATGATGAGCTAAAAGACATCAATATTACTCTGTATTATAGATATTATGTTCAAAAAATGTATTTTTAATAAGATATCACAGTGTGTACATACGAGTCATCAGTAGAGCTTGTGAATTTCCATTAACAATTTTCATGCTGCTTATTACTAAGATGTAAAAAAGAATCCTGTTCTGTACTAATTCAGGAAACATTACCAGAACAGGGTAAAGTCAAAAAGACAAATTAGTCAAGGCCCTTGAGCAGTTTCTCCCGTCTTAAAGCTCTCGTGACTCTACTGTACCGGCCAGACTTTAACACTGGATTAACGTCAACCTGTTTTTTTCTAACACAAAGCATAAAACACATGTAATGACATGACATTTCAACATCCATCGTTCCAGTGTATGAATTTGTAGAATGTTTTTATTTATGATTCATGAGAGAACGCAGTGCAAGGTTTGTACTTGCAGCATGCATACAGAAATCTTTTTTTTTTCTACATAAACCGCTTATGAGTAGTGAATTGCTTTCAGGTGTGTGTGTGTGTGTATGTGTGTGCACATTGTAGGAGTGGCCAGTTATACTCCATCAGTGATGTCAGACATGATGTAAACTCATATCACATATATATCACATATTTATAGATTCAGCATGGATTTGGTATCCTTCATTACACTGATGGGTGAAAACAACAAAATGAAGCTATTTTCAAGAATTTTTATACTGCTCTTTTTTTCAGTGGTGCTGTCGAGTAAGTATTTATGTTGTTATATACTCTCCCTATGAAATCAATGCTAAATACTTAACTATTTCTATTTCTATACCAGAGGCTTTGACACATTTTGACTACCTTCTGCAACCCAATTAAATACGCTCGTTGTAATTCAGAATAATATACAGAAAGAGACTCTAGGATCAGTGTTTTTTTTCACTATAGGAAAGTACTTAATTTATAATTTTGTCTTATTAAGGTCGAGAGAGGAAAGAGAGAGAGAGAGAGAGAGAGAGAGAGAGAGAGCTTTTAAGTGTTTATAGGAGCTAAATAGTTTCATGGATGTTCCACAATATTTATAGCAACTATATGTGGATAAATAATACAACATTTTATTCCAAATTCATTTATTTCAAATATGGATTTTGCTGTGGTATAAAAGGAATAAAACTTCAGAAAGTCCTGTTACAGATAATAGTTACATTGCATCATTAATAAGCCACATTATGTTTAAACCTTACTTGAAATTTATTTATTATATATTATATATTTTGCACTTCTAAGGAATGAATCTGGTTTAAAGTGTAGACATTTTATGTAATGACTTATTGAGTTTTATGAGGTAATTTCCAGCATATTTTTTACTGCAGTGCTGTTTCCTAGTGTTCTTGAGGCAAATAAATAAATAAATAAATAAATAAATAAAAAATAAAAAAAAAAATTTATTAAATAAAAAATTTTTTTTAAAAAATGTTTAAATAAGTCGTGTTTTATTGTAAGCATTTGGAAGAATTTCACTGTCAGTCATGACTTCACTATTAGAAATAAATGAGATTTATGATCATGAAAAATCTGTTATATTAAAAAAAAAATCTAATCTTTTTCTTTAACTGAAGTATGCAGTCCAAATTTAGGTTTACATCCTAATAAGGTATAAAATTAAATTTGCAGACAGACTGCAAAACTTGAGCTGCTACAACACTGACATCTCATGGCCACATGTAACTACTCATCTCAGTAACAGTATCAACTCTAATACTCGAGTTTCGAAAGTTAAAGATTCACAAAAGTCTCTTTTCAAAGAACCAAGAATCTCCCCTGTTAGCTAGCATGCTAATAACTCTGATGAGCTGAATATAAACAGCTAGCTGCCACAATCCAAACTGCTGTGATTAAATACATAGATTACTGTGATGAGTATTAACTTGTATTCTTGCTGCAGGTTACAGTTGTGAGGAATTTGTTAGCTGTCCTGTTTGATGCTAAACAACGCTTCATGAGTAAAAATATAGGGTTGTGGAGGGATGTAGTGTTTGAAGATGTTGAGTAGAAGAGTATTTGCTTCATTTCTAAAATGTCAAAGGAGTACAGTGAAAGAAATAAAAAACAAATACTTAAAAAAAGTCTTTATTTAAAAAAAAAAGAGGCTTAAACATGGTAACAAATTAACTGGAGGCAGAATCTGAAATTTTCCAGCATCTACTCAGTAACAAGCATGGTTTTCTTTAGGTAGTGCAAAGACTAACCTATAGCAACAGGAGAAAAATCTCAAGAATACTAAAAACCTGCAGACATCTCTCTATGCCTTCCACCCGATCTAGCCAAACAAGAAATAAGTGGATTTTAAGATTAATCTGGTCTTAAAGCAGGCTAATTAAACTGTAAATCTTACATCAAGGTTTTGCAGTCAGCAAATGAAACATTCTAATCACCACATATTTTATCTAAGCCTCTTAAATTATAGCACCTAATTGCTAACATATCCCCTGGTGGTGATTTGACTTAGAGTGTGTGTGTGGGCCTGCTTGGGTACAGTGCTTTGTAAAGCTAAATTACTTTTGGAAAATTTCACATCCTGAAACTGTGTGACCTTTAATAAAATAATGTTATTTATTTATTTATTTATTTATTTATTATTGTTTTTATATGGTGTGCCCACAAATTAATATATTAAAGACAAGGATTAAACATTTCAAATTATATTTTTATATTTTTTACAAAATAATTATTTTGCAGTCATGAAATACTTAACTGTTGGCAATGGTTATAAATTATTATTAAATCTTTTTGTATTTTAGCCCTCTGATGATGCCCACTATAAAAGCTCACATCTTACATACAGCTTAGCAGTGTAGAGATCATTTGAATTTTTTTATTATTATTATTTAAATATTTAAAAACAAAATGCAAAATGAACTCCCCAAAATTATGATCAATTTCTACAATAAATTATACAGATCAGAAAATATTCTATTTATTTTTTATTTGTATTATAACTCAGCACACCAGAAATGTCTTTTATTTTCAGTTATTTGCTGTTTGAGTTTTAAGCCAGAACTTCTTCAGGCCTAAGGAGACCAACAGCTTTCAAACAAGATGTCATACATTTTGTTGTTGAATCCCTACTCCAGTCATCAGTCTGGTCATCGGCCAGTCTATGCTTAAACAAATAAATAAATAATAATAAAAAAATAAATAATAATAACAATAATGTAAAACACCATATATCTGAAATTGTTTTTTTTTAATTGACTGTTAGGTATCAAAAATAGCTCTCAGAGTTAAATGTGTGACTTCAGCTGAATTAGACCATGGTGGTGATGAAATACTAAGCATGGATATGATTAATAATATTACTCTTGACCTCTTAGAATGATCCATAAAGTCATACTGGTGTCAGTGGGGTTGCAGCATGGATATACCATTAATATCTGCTTAAATTCAGTGAATAGTAAATAGATTTTTTGTGCATTACAGAAAAAATATTAACTATAGTTTAATGACTTTCCACATCATATTAACTTGTGGGCTCAGGTTACACAGTTTTTGGCCACAACATAATAAATCTCAGCCATGAGATATTTTAGGTTTAGGTTTCTGGCTTTTGAGGTTTACTGACTTGTTTATAAAATAATCATCCAGTCACTTTAGCAGCTTCCAAGAGATCAAGTTGCATTCAGATTTTAATGCTCAGCATCTTTGAAATATTTCCACCAAAAGCGTCCATTTGCTAACACAGTGATCTGTCTATAATCAAATGCCCCCCCCTCCCCCTTTTTGGGCCCTACTTCATTTGATTTTTTTTTAATAATATGGACAGTCGTAAAAAGCATTTCAAGCATGTCATACTTTGTACGACTGTTTATGTGACCAAGAAAATCTGAATTTAATTCTTTCCATTTCAGAGCAACTCCAGAATAGCAAGTCCAAACCCAGATTTATACGATATCAGTCATGGAACACAAAAATGTACCCAGTGTGGAAGAATGGAGACCCGCGTTATGCGAGCAGCTGGACAGGTTCCATTGTCTTTTATTAAATGAATATTCTAATATTGAACATTTATATTTATTAGGCACTTTATCCTGGTCAGGTTCAGGGTCATGGTGGGTCTAGAATATATGCCAGCAATATTGGATGGGAAGCTTGTCCATCCTGGGGCAACTACTGTAACTGTTTGCGTAAAAAAATAATAGTTCTAACGCTCAGTAACCACATGTGATCTAATTCTAATACAAACAAACTCCATAAACCACACCCCTGTTTTGACAGTCTGGCATTATATAGGTGCAGGTAGGTGTACCAACACGCATGTTTTGTGTGTAAAGCAAGGTGTTTTCATGCCCACAGGTGGAGAGCTAAAATTCGAAGTCCGTAATGATGCACCAACTCTCACTGGCGCTAATATTACCTTCACTATTGACATAATTCTCCCAGACATCCAGCTGGTCCTCCCTAATGGAGAGGTCGTGTGGAGAAAAAACTGCTTTGTAAATGGTACGTCTGAAAACACAGTGCTATTAATACATGTGACATGTCAAAGAGCTAAAGCGAGGACACAGCACAGTTTCAGATGATCCATCTGCATTTGAATTCTTTTATAGTTACACATAAGCAAGTAAAACAAGTTAGTTTCAGTTGTTCCCATGGTAGACTCTCAAACAATTAAACACAAAACCAACAACACAGCTTGTCATATTACAGAGCATGAGTGAGCATGAGCAGAGTGTCTGAAAGCTTAAAATTATAACTTCACCTCTGATGTTATCAAAGTGCTGACACTAGAGACTCCATATCACTGATTACACAGTGATTTAATTTTCACTTAAACTGCTTGTGTTTTCGAAATTCTGAGAATGAAAATTTGTAGAATTAATCCTGTCCAGCATGAAACAGTATCCACTACACTAATTCTCTTGAGTTTTTCTGACAAAATGTCTCACGCTTGAATCTATTAAGGTATCCAGCATCATGAAGGTGAGCCCACCTACCCTCAGGAATCCACTGACGAGCAGAATGAGGTTTTTCCAGATGGATCTCCGCTTAACCATCATGGAGACCAAAAATCACCTTATGTGTTTGTGTGGAAAACCTGCGGTAAGTTTGGAGATATTTTAAGACTCTCTTTCTGTTCCTTGCATATCAATGGAAGTGACAATTATTCTGGTAATCTTGAATTCCTGCCTCTGTCCTGTGTGTGAGAAGTCCATGAGTTTTCTCTGTGCTTAAGTTTTCTCAGGTACTTCAGTTTCCTGCCCCATCCAAAGACATGCATGGTAGGCTAATTGACCACTCTAAATTGTCCATGGTGTCTGCGATTGTGCCCTGCATTGGTTTGTCCCCTCTCTTGTGCCCTGTGTCCCCTGGGATAAAATCCAGACTTCCCAAAATTCCGCATAGGATAATTGGTTCAGGAAATGGATAATTATACAGTATAATAATAAACAAAAAAATAATAATTAGCAACTTTTAGAATTACTGTTACTATCATAAAGTGAAATATTTTCTAATAACAGCATGTCCTGATGTGTTTTTATTTCTTGCATACCACAGCAATTTGCCAACAGTTATAATTTTTTGGTTAATTAAAGAACACACATCATCCATTTACCCAGTGGTTAGTGTTGTAATGTTATGGAATATCTGTGAAAAAAGTTATGTTTACGTTTTAGTAGCTATTCAGCTTGGCATCTTTGCTATTTGACCTGAAAAAAAAAAAACTATTTAAATCGGTTTAAATCAGTTCTATGTAAACTGTTACTATAGAAATAATGTATTAAGATAAGCACTTTAATATAAACCTTGCAGGTAGCACTACTGATACAGAAAATCAATCATCAATTTCTGACCAATCAGAATGAAGCATAAAAAAATCCCATGCAGATTTTTATGTCCTATTTGTAGCTTTACATTCCTTCTTTTTTTCCTTAGGAAAATACTGGCAAGTGAGTGATGGTCTGTCATCCTCTCTGACCATCAGCACTGTAGACATCCCTCTGGGGTCCTATGTAATGGATGTGGTTATTTATCACCACAGAAAAAGAGACAGATTCATCCCAATTGGCTACGCTTCTACACAGTTCTGTATCACTGGTGAGCATCCACCCATCCATCCATCCATCCATCCACCCATCTATCCAATCATCTGTCTGTCTGGTTAAATAATCCATTTTACTTAAAACAAATTTGCTTTTCTTTAGACCAGATCCCCTTTGCTGTCACTCTCACACAACTGAATAATGAAGAGGAAAGTGACCAGACATTTATCCAAAACCGTGCCATTGTCTTCTCCACTGTTGTCCATGACCCCAGTTCCTACTTGGCCAACTCTGACATCACCTTTAACTGGGATTTCGGAGACGGCAGCGGCACAATGATTTCAAGAGAACTCACTGTCACCCACACCTACACCAAGACTGGCTTCTTTAAACCCCATGTCCTCATCCAGGCTGCTATTCCAAATCTGTCCTGTCACACTCCTCCACTCACTGCAGCTGCCGTTATCTCTGAGGACCATGCAGGGCCTGTTCAGCTTATCTCCCCTGGTAGGGTCAATATGTCAATGTTTGTATCAGAGTAGAAATGATAAAACTCAATTCCATTTTCATGTTTCACACAGAAAGTGCATCTAAGGACATGGAACATTCCGGTTCATTCAGTGCTGATATGAAAACAGCTCCCCATCTGGACACAAACGGAGGTTTTCTTTTTAACTTATGCTATTTGTCTAAGAAATATCATGTTCCTGTATGTACAGAAATTCACTATTTGTCGTTACTGTTTCCAGTAATGGATTTGGAGGCTATTTACCAAGACACTATTGTATTCAAAAAGCCTCGGCCATCAAATTCTGAGCAGGACTGTGTGGTCTACCGCTATGGCTCCTTCACCACAGGGATCACAGTTGTTGGTGAGCTTTTCAGCTAAAAAACCGTCTTGATTAGCGGCATTAATAAACACAAATACTAACTTTTTAATGGATTACGCCCTACATGATCCCTAAGCTAAAACCAAAGGACAATTTGATTTTATTAATGAATAAAAAACTTTTTAGTTACATTTAATGTTCTACAACATCCATGAGATATATTAATTCCTGCTATTATTTATATTTGATCAGCTATAAAATGTTTTTTCCCTCACCACCAAAAAAGTCTGCAAAATACAATCAAATCTTTCTAAGAAACCACAAACTTTTTGGTCATGGCGAGAAACTAATTATTATAGAAAATTCCAGTTACAGAAAATTATTCATCACCTTCCAACCAATCAGATTTGAGAATTCACTGATATAATTAGGTCTTGATATATTCACCTGATTTCTCAGAGAGCATTGAGGATGTGCAGATCACCCAGGCTGTTGGTGCTTTACATGAACAAAACACTGTGGATTACACCATTTCCTGTCAGCAAAGGTATTCTCTAATGATGCATTATTTGCAAGAATGAAACACCACACAGAAGGAAAATCTTCTGCATCAGCTTGTAATGTTCTCTTTCAGTTTGCCTACAGACATATGCACTGCGTTATCCAAGTGCCTTTCTCCAGGCAAGACCATCTGTAGTGCTGTAAGCACTTTACCAGCGTGTCAGCTCCTTCTTCGACATCTGTTCAACGATTCTGGCAACTTTTGCATTAACGTGTCAATGAGTAACGGCGTCAGCGTTGCAGTCACTAGTGCCAGAGTAAACGTCCTCATTGGTGAGTAATAATATATCTGGCTTATTGTATCTTCATGGTAATACTTAATTACAGGTAGTGTGTCTCAAACCAGTCCTAGTTGGCCCAACTTTTTATTCTTCTCTTGGAATTCTGGGTAGCAGGTGTTTTGATTTATGTGGCAAAATGTGGGCCATGTAGATGTCTTGTGTGTTTACAAAAAAAAAGGGAAAACCCTTTACTAATTCATTAAGATACACCGAAGCTGTGGACATTTATTACCATACTTTTTTTCCAGGTTCCAGGTTCATCATCACAGCAACTGTGGCTATGGTACTGGGTATCCTGGCTGTTGCATTAGCAATAGGAATCTTAGCTTACAAGTAAGTCACTGTAGAATTTTTCCTTAATTTAAGTACCAAAAAAACGTTATTTATTTCCATCTTGAGTCTTTGACTTACCAGGAACAAATATTGCTTGACTTTTGTAAAAGGTTCCAGCCAAGTCATACAGTGACGATGACAGAGTATTTGTACTTATCTATATTTTTCCTCTGTCTTCATACACATGCTGGAGCACGTGCACACCATACATAGCTATCTGAGTAGCAGCTTCTGATGACTGTCCTACAAACCAAAGCAATAGCTTCTGGTGTTTATCTGTGTGTATGATTTGTCTCCTGTGTGTTAACAAAGCTAAATATTGCTATACATGTTATATCATTTCTTCAGCTTTTATTACAAAGCAACTTAGAATTAAGGCAGGAAACATCTAAGCAGCTGATCTACCCCTGGTATTCTTTCTAGCTAGCAAAGGACCTTGTAAATAAAATAGAACTCATTAGACGTCTTGGCATCATGAATGTTAGTCAGCACACTACTTTCTTTACATTTATTCCTTTGAATCAGGAAATTTGAAGCATTGCTTATGAACGGTTCAAGATGCTAGATGCTAAATGATGTATGTAGTGACTTATTAAAAGGTCTATAAACATTTTAGCTATTTACAATTTCTACTTCAAAGCAACCAGCCATGTGAGATAGACCTTAGTGGTCCTTTGCTCTACGTTTCAAATGAAGGCTCCTGTTGTATATGCATATGCGTAGTTGTGCTGTCAATACTGTATTATAGCTGAGCTCCACTGTATCTCAATGAAATAATGAGAAAAGACATTTCATTTTTCACCCCTCAGGCATGTAAAGCTCTACCAGCCTCTGTCTGAGATTTCTGCAGCTGGAATGACGCATTCAATGCCATCTCTCCTGTGGGGCTTGATAAAGCAGCAGGCAGCACTGAAACACTCCGTTCTTCTTTACAGGGCAGTGTGAACAAGCACCATCTACAGCAACAGTCAATAATTTAACAACAGTTTGGAGCAATTCATGATGTTAAAGACCTTTTTTCTTTAGTTTTGGGTAGGTGTACTTGATCTTGCGTTTCACACAAATATCCAAACAATGTGTCAATACTATAAATACCCACTTTTTTTTTTAAACTACTGTACCTGGATGGCTATGATGCAAGCAGCCTTAGACTTCAGTTATGTTTTTAATGCAATTTAATAAACAATTTCAAAAGCTACTAATCAATCCACATTTCGGTATTAATACTTGGGAACTCTGAAAAACATTTTTTTTAAACCCATATGGCCAGAAGAGGGTGCTCAGTACAGGATATTTTTGTGGTCTTCTTGTCATACATGCAAATTCCTCATTTTATACTTCCCCAGAAACCATGTACAGCTTTAGCACTAATCTGGAAGTCTACATGACTTCTAGTGAAATGATCTTATCTAACAGGGAGAAACAACAAGCAAAAACACTGAAAGAGAGAATTTTATTCAGTCACATTGAAAAATTGGCTGACAAATGCCACAGACAAATACACTGGCCAAGATATTAACAATAGTACAGAATCAGACAGAGTTTACACTTGATACTTAAGGAATATCATGTGTACATACTGGCTACCTGTTTAATTTTCCATTTTTGTTCCCATACTCTAATACTCCTCTCCCTCTTCCTCTCCCTCACCTTCAATGGAGTCAACACCAACCTCTTCATAATCTTTCTCTAGGGCAGCCATGTCCTCTCTGGCCTCAGAGAACTCGCCCTCCTCCATACCCTCACCCACATACCAGTGCACGAAGGCACGCTTGGCGTACATCAGATCAAACTTGTGATCGAGACGAGCCCAGGCCTCAGCAATGGCTGTGGTGTTGCTCAGCATGCACACAGCCCTCTGCACCTTGGCCAGGTCTCCACCTGGAACCACAGTGGGGGGCTGGTAGTTGATGCCAACCTTGAACCCAGTGGGACACCAGTCCACAAACTGGATGGTGCGCTTGGTCTTGATGGTGGCGATAGCAGCATTCACATCTTTGGGCACCACATCACCACGGTACAGCAGGCAGCAGGCCATGTACTTGCCGTGACGTGGGTCACATTTCACCATCTGATTGGCCGGCTCAAAGCAGGCGTTTGTGATTTCGGCCACAGAGAGCTGCTCGTGGTAAGCCTTCTCTGCAGAGATCACTGGAGCATAGGTGGCCAGGGGGAAATGAATACGGGGGTAGGGCACCAAGTTGGTCTGGAATTCAGTAAGATCGACATTAAGGGCACCATCAAAACGGAGAGATGCAGTGATGGAGGATACAATCTGGCTAATAAGCCTGTTCAGGTTAGTGTATGTAGGACGCTCAATGTCGAGGTTCCTACGGCAAATGTCATAGATGGCTTCATTGTCTACCATGAAGGCACAGTCGGAGTGCTCTAGGGTGGTGTGGGTGGTCAGGATGGAGTTGTAGGGCTCCACTACAGCTGTAGACACCTGGGGAGCTGGGTAGATGGAGAACTCCAGTTTGGACTTCTTACCATAGTCAACAGACAGGCGTTCCATCAGCAGGGAGGTGAAACCAGAGCCGGTTCCACCACCGAAGCTGTGGAAGACCAGGAATCCCTGGAGACCTGTGCACTGGTCAGCCTATAAAGAGAATCATATAATACTTTTATTCATATTGTTATGTTATAATTTAAAATATAAATTTTAGTTAATGTTGGACAGTTCAAAGATACTCACCAGTTTGCGAATCCTGTCCAAGACCAGATCAATAATTTCCTTGCCAATGGTGTAGTGACCACGAGCATAGTTGTTAGCAGCGTCCTCTTTTCCTGTGATGAGCTGCTCAGGGTGGAACAGCTGGCGGTATGTTCCAGTGCGGACCTCATCTGAAGGGAAGGCACATAAGATAAGGGAAAAAAAACCCAAAACAAAACAAAACATTAGTAGATTTAAAAGGGAAATTTTTCAGCAGTATAATGTGAATCCTACCTATGACAGTGGGCTCCAGATCCACAAACACAGCCCTGGGGACATGTTTTCCAGCTCCAGTCTCACTGAAGAAGGTGTTGAAGGAATCGTCTCCACCGCCGATGGTTTTGTCGCTGGGCATCTGTCCGTCCGGCTGAATACCATGTTCAAGACAGTAGAGTTCCCAGCAGGCATTGCCAATCTGGACACCAGCCTGACCCACGTGGATAGAGATGCACTCACGCTGTGGGAGGAAAAAGGTAAAGTATATAGTATATTTATTAAACCACAACAGTCATATTTTATTAATCGTACTAAAGCTTACATAACATGTTTTGTGCTAAAGTTACACATTTCTAGACCTGGGCCTAAAGGAATGGTCATTTTGAGCCTAAAATGCTGATGTAAGCAACTAAACAACTGCAGGGCTGCATAACAAAGCCAGCAGTCAGCAAAGCACTCTCTATTCAAGGGAATGAGAAAGCACAAAAAAGCCATGAAAGAGCCCCACCCAGTCTACCACAGACTGGCTAACCGCAGCAAGAAAGAGCTTACACACACACACACACACACACACAATCTCTCTCTACCCTATTTATTTTGGAAAATAGCTTTAGATAAAACATATGGATTTATACATTTGAAAAGATTTATATTTGGTCATATAGACCAAGACGATCCTTCCACACCACCTCCCACTACTGAGCACAATCACTACAGTTACATTCAAAGTGAATGCAATATTATATGCCCCAAGGACATGAGCAGTTGTCAAATGAATCAGGAATGGGAAATGCTCAGCCATGCCAGACACAGGATCCAGCAAACAGCTGCTGGTGTCTCCACCCAGGATCGTCCAGTGAATGGAGGCAGAAGAGGATGGGGCGCATTTCATGAATATTCTCTCCTCCTTCTCAATGCTAACAATGAACCCTTGATCACTGCATCAGGCATCCTGGGGCAGAGCCATGCAGACAAGATATTATCATAATAAAGGCAAAGAATGCAGGGATTATAGGCAAGTGCCTTTCACAAAACAGAAGCCAGGAAGAAAACCCATTTCTTTTTTTTTTTTGCATTTGCAAACTAACATTTATAGCTGTAAATACCTATACAGATAAAAGCTTACAGATAAAATGCTCTTACACCATGTCAGTCTGTTCCTCCATCTTAGAGACCCCGAGCACGCCTGACACAAATCGCCAAAATATTTTCTTGCACTAAATACATGTTTTTTTAAAAAAAAAACTATACAGTGTAAAACACAACGAGTTCCTAAAGAGACCAAAAAACGACAATACTCACCATTTTTCCGAAAGAAAGCGGACGAAGGAGCGACAGCCAAATAAGAGGAGCTTAAAGGGAAGGCTGAATGTTGACAATATTTGGCGCGCAGCAATACAAGCCTACACAGACACACCAGCAAGGGGCGGGGCGTGTGTTTTAATGACGTCAGGTCGTAACAAACGCAGCCAATCAGAGCTGTCTTAAGCTTCTCTCTTTAGTCCAACTATTATAAAAACGCCATCTTGCACCATTAAGACAGATTTTCTTTTTCTTTTTTTTCTCTGAGTACAAAATCCCTGACTTATTAAACTAATTTATCGAAAATATTTGAAAGTTTGTGGACACCCATATGTGGTTCTTCTGTGGCAATTTGTCAATTATAAATTTTTATAAATGATTAATGAACATCACGTTGTAATTTTTAGCCATTTTTATTTACATTTAATGCTCTGGAACAACTACAAGCCAACTTACATTATGGTCTCTATTTTTCCTGTCTCTTGTAGTAATAGGGGAAAAATACGAAGCTTTTTATTGATTTTTTTTATTATTTTTACTTTTTTATTTTAGCCTTTTATTATGTTATTGAGAAAGCACAAACCTAAAAGTGTTCAGTCCTAAAGACTGTCCCGTGGTGGAAAATTTACTGACTGTGACAAAGCTGAGACTGGAGACACATTATTATAGATGTTCAATAAATATATCCTGACAGATTATTATAAGATTTAGGTCACGTAGATTGTCTGATATACAAAACCCTGTGCACGTTGTTTCAATAGAAATGACGAGTTTATTAATATAAACCTGTGATTTGACTTATGGAAAACGAATCAACCTCTTCTGACAGGCCATATTAAAAAAAATTAAAGAGTGCTGCGGTATAATAGATTAAATAATTTCCATGTTTCTTGTCTTTTTTACATTCTCCACATACGTTTTCACATATGCACAGTAATCAGTCGTACACTGCCTTCATATCAGGCTTGTACTGAAGACTTGAGAAGCACTATTTTTCTGTTGATTTGAAATGCTATGCTCTTGTACAACACATCCACATTTATTTTGAATTTATTTAAGATTTCTAATACATGCAGTGTAAATAGATCTACGTTTCATTCTTTTCTTCATCCAGAAAACATAGGAGGTGCAAATCTTTGCACTCATTTGCACAGAATACATTAGAACACACACTCTCTCTCTCTCGCTCACACACACACACACACACACACAAAATAAATAAATAAATAAATAAATAAAACAAAAATTCTCGAGTCAAATCACTGAAGAGGAGCAGACTGTGTAATATTTGCATTACTAAACTAAACTACATGTTGAATGAATCACTACACTAAAAAAAAACCTCAGTGTTCCTTTACAGCCAAACACAAGGCTACTGTAAAGTATCTGATTTGAAATGCAAAATGGCTGAATGCCTTCCACTGTGAGAAGATGTACTCAGCTCATGTTTGCTCCATCCTCCCTGCCATTCTGCCTCCCAGTGTCCTAGATTTTACAGTAGTGATGTCATCATTTGTCACGTGTTCAACCATCCTCTGCTTTTGCCTTGTCAGTGTGCACTACGCATCCTCTTTGAGGGGTGTGTTTAGAGTGGCCTTTAACTTTCATCATCTCTTTTTTGCGCTGGGAAAAATCTAGAAAAATGTGTGATGTGTGGATCACGTGGCCTGCACAGTATTTGGAGGAAGAAACCCTGGTGTAGATTTTACTGAGTCAGCTACACTGAGCAGAAGTGACTCCTCATACCTATTTGTAGAGTAAGGACTTTTAATCACAAAGACTAGCTATGAATCCCACTCTTTTTACCCACACGTCAATCTCTGGAATTTTGGTAGGTTGTCTGCTCCTTTAAATTGTGATCTCATCATCCACCCAGGGTTCAAACAAAACACAATGTTTTGTTGTTCAGGCACCATACATCAGATGTGTCATCTAATAAGATTAGGTTTGAATTTTTTTCATGTGTTTCTGAAACCAATGATTTAATCATACTTAAGTGATGAAAGACATATTCCACTCATATTAAATAACATGGCAAATATTGCTGTGATCTCAATATATTGTTGCTATTTTTTAGATTTGCTGTGAGGCTATCCTCGGCATGATACTCTACCAGGATGTTAAATAAATGTTAAATTCTGTCTTTCCAGTATGAATAATATAATATTTTGAAGGGGTTAGTAATATAAGTGTTTGAGATGGCTGGGTATACAAAATGTCAGAAATGTAATTAATCATGAGGAGATGGGGTTGGCAAGGCCCAGGATCACAGAAGAATGCTTGCCTGTGACATCTGATAAGACCAAACTTATGGATATGAGGATAAATCCATTGATGAAGAGTATGGCATAGGGTTCCTCTTTTGAGGACATGTGTAACGTACAAAGTGACGATTCAAACAAGTTTGAGATCATTCTTTTTCAATGAGAGCTAGCAACTTCTGCTGACATGAGCGACAGCAACCATTGATGACTAGATGTTGGTGTGTCCAGTGATGTGGAAAGGTCGAAATTTTAAGCAATTAATGAGCGAATTGATGCAGAGACAACCGGGGGGTTCATTTCAGTCGATTTCAGGGTTCATTTCAGTCGATTTGTCAACAACTGATAACCCACTAATAAATATTAGTGTAATAATAGTGCTATTACTATGATAACCAGTAATAGAAGCACCTACTGGTTTCATAGTACATGAATTCATAGTACAGTGACTGATAATTTGCAGTGATAAAATCACTGTATGTGTGAGGGGCAGTCTCATGTTTCTATAATGTATTAGATTTGAGTTGCTGGTTATAGAAAAAGTGTTACTGCATACTGTATATATTTTGTTGTTGTTCCTGCCAGAATTGTTGTGCCACATTTCTTTTTTTTTAAAGGAGTGTGCCACTGGTAGTACAAATATAAAAGCCCAAGTCTAAATACTATTTAAGGTTCTACTTGCAGTAGATTACTACATTACTACAGTAGTAGAATAGAAAACCTTAGAAAAACACTATGAACCCTGAAGAGATTGTGATGATTAATAGTGGTCAAGCCAAGCATTCCATTGGAAAAGCCCCAGCAGCTGCCATACTGAGAGGTATTTAAACAGTTGGTGAGATGAGAATAGGATGGGAGGGCAAGAAGCAGGAGTGGTTGCCTGTGGAGAAAGCTCAAACATAAACTGTTGAACTTATTTGCTTTACTGCCATCTCCTGTGTGCACTTAAGGTCACATACAGCTCATAGTAAATGAATAATAGACTTAAATTTCTAATGCATGCTTTTCCTAATTAACTCCAATAACCTATAAACATCAAATTATATTAGACAGACGCAAAGTATTCCTTTATTCCTTTTTTAAAATTCTGTTTCATATATTATTTATTATAACTGCCTTCTATTGCTCTTGCATGTTTGTGAAACTGTACATTTAAGGTATACAGCCAAACATGCTCAAACTTTGACTTTATTTTGATTAACCTTTTTTTTTAGACTGACAAGATTCAAGTCTGTGCATTTTACTTTGCCTTGACTGTCATAACCCATTATCCCCTTTATGCATCAGAGCCTGTGGTCAACTATGTGCACTCCCTAGAGCAGATTTAATGATAGATGTTCAGGAAGCTTGAGAGAGTGCAGCGTGTCTTATGGTAATGGGTGGAAATGACATCATGCTTTGGCAGTAAAATGGTATGTCTACAGAGCCTTGAACACTACCCTTTTTTTTACTGAGAGGAAAGAGGTTATATAACTGTTTGTCAAAAACAGTGTAAAAGTGCTACATTTTAGAAAACCTTTCATAAGTAGCCCAAGATGTTTTTGACATGTGTATCACAAACGGCACAATTTTTGGTCATTCATAACCTGGACATATAAATACTACATATAACAACTTGCTATTGTTCTCTGTTGTTAGCAACAAGCCAGTAAACACTGAAGTGAAACATTTGGGCTGAGGTAACCCAGACACGTGAACAAGGAAAACTGTGAGAATTCATAAACCTTAAAAGAAAAAATGTGACTTGATAATAAAAAAAGACAACATACCCTTACATGGTATTGCAGATAGTAACGTTTTCCAAAGTGCAAACTTGTGGGGTAGATATATCTCTTAATTAAGAGTAAATAAAGACCTCATGGGTTACCATCAAACAAAGCCTGTAACCATGGCAGATGGAGCACTGAGATTCCCTCAGGCATGTACTCAACTTTCCAAACAGTGCCAAACTGATCGTTTGACTCAAATTACACTTTTATACAAAAAAACACAACATTTTTAATAGGTAAGTTCATTTGGATCTTTACAAATGGATTAAGGCAGACATTCATTAATGCATTTGCAGATTTTATGCAGAATATATTAGTTAGTGATAAATGACTGACTGACTGAATGAATGAAGTTATTGGTTGCAATTTTCAAAGCATTTAGCTGTTAAAACCAAGACATAAATGCAACAAGACAATTACTACACATTGACTAGAAATAAGTGCAAAATAAAAAGGGCAAGAGAGTTCATTAGGTATTCTAACTAATTACACAGTGTATTACTGCCATTTTAAGATCTGTGCTTCAAGATAACCTTCAAAGCTTGGAGTGACAAAGAGATGCAGATTGACTACAGGTCTATAGAGAAGAAGGTAGCGCAATGCCTAAATGTCCCTAGCTGCAACATGACCCCATGTGTTTTGGCTTGGCCATGTGGCCCTCAAATAATAGAGACTCATGTAGGTTTGTGTATTATCTCCAGGACACTCTTGGGTCGCTAAGCAACCTTGTTATTCATCGCTTAGCAACGGCTGAGCCCAGGAAGAAGGTCTTGGGGGTTGTGTGTATGTGTGTGTGCGTGTGTGTGTATGTCTATGTCTGTGTCTGTGTCTGAGTCTGTGTGTGTAATGCTTTGGCTTTTATACCTTTCTATCCGCGACGGTTATACAAAAACTACACATTTACCCACCACATCTTGCAGCATTGCAGCAAGGCCCAAACAGAGTGATTTTTCAGTATGTATTGTGTTATATTCACGAATGATGATTACAATTAAATGTGATAAGTATTTGACAAATATTCAAGGCTCCCGATGTTCATAGTTTTAGTAGTCTATGACAAGATCTAAAAGTAACACCTTTTCTTTCATTGCCACAGCTGAACTGGCCTGTCATTGTGGCCTATTGTGTATTAAATATCCATGTTTCTTTAACACAATATTAGAAAATGTGCTATGACCAAAGAGGAGGACAAAAGGCACCAGATGGAAGATGGGAGAATCGAGTTACAGTGAAAGATGCTTGTAGCCTGAGTGTGTTTTAAGCTTTAATATGACCACGTTTTAAAAAGTGGGAAAAATAGAATCGAAGAAAGTAAACTTACTTTCTTCAAAAACGAAGTAAGTAAAAAAAAAATCTAATTAAAAGAATTGGGGCACAAATCATTATTACCCCCTTTTACACCTCTTTAACAGCCTCAATTGTTCAGCATCAAATTCAATTTAGAAACATTTATCTCATATATTTATTTATCTCATAATAAGGACTCTGATAGAAAAATATCAATAAATGAAGAAGTATATGCATATAAACGTATAATAAAAACGCTGTGTCAGTGTTTGAGATGGTAACTGGGTGAGGCTGTGGGCAGGATCTTTTCCTCGCTGTCCTCCTTTCAGCCAATACTAAGCGGTCATTTTTCCTTAACCGTCATTATTTCCTTCGCGACCAATAGGGATGCAGGAGACGCAGTCGCTAGGGCAACACATCTATAAATCGGGAGGCTCGCGCAGTGAAAAGCCCCATTCTTCTTACATCGACCCGTTAGTTGTCGAGCTGTAAGATTTCTCCGCTTAGACACTCTTTTTGTCCTCACGATCAAGACCGTTAGAAACAATGGTGAGTACATTTTCCCTTCATTTGTGTGGAATAGAAATATCTAACAAAAAAAGAAAAGAAAAAAGGATTACATCATCTGTTATACGAATTGTGTTTAGGAAGGTCATATATACATGAAAATAAAATAGAAATAGATAATTAGACTAGACCCACCTTGTAGCCAGTACAAACCTAATGAATATATATATATGAAAATAAATATATATATATATATATATATATATATATATATATATATATATATATATATATAAATATATATATATATATATATATATATATATATATATATATATATATATATATATATATATATATAGCCAAATACCTATAGTACATTGAGGGAAATGCTAGTAGCTGTGCCTGAGAAGTGATGCAGAGAGCGAAGCGAGCCAACAAAAGGACACAGTGCAGTGAATAATGCGGGTGTAACCGGCTCCACACTTGTCATGATATCACCAGAGGAAAATGATATCCAGCGCCTTCCCAAAGACATACCGATTTCTTAACCCTCCGTTAGGTTTGCTCTCCTTTTAAAAGCTATTCGCGAAAGATATATCGCCTTTCAGGAGTGTAATTGTCATGCAATATTAATGCTGGAGCGACTACAGCAGCCATTAACTAACCCCTTTGCAGCAGGATGTCATATTGACTTCAGGCAGATGAAACAGAACATTTGAAATGAACAAACTTGTTTTTATTCTTGGGTCAAAATATAAGCCATTTAATCAATCAAATCAATCAATTAATTTAAAAAAAATGAATCCATTTTCTGTTTACATAATTTGACTGAAAACGTCCCTCTTTGTGCAAATATATACATCTGGGCGTTTGACCCAAACAGATGGATACAAAGTCCCAAGAGATATCATGATATCACCATTTCATAGTCTGCAGAATACGTTCTGATCATTTCTCTGTAATTGTATAGGTTTTGGTGACATCCCAATGATGTCTTTAGTACCTGTATTTAGGATTACTTATTCATTCATTCATTCATTCTTTCATTCATTCATGGCTTCCCATGCACATCGTGTGGAACGTCAGTCCATCGCAGGCCACATTTAGGTTCACTGTCTAATTCTGAAATGCTCCTTTTTCCTCAATGTGTTCTTTCCTCCCACAGCGTGAGTGCATCTCTATCCACGTGGGTCAGGCTGGTGTCCAGATTGGCAATGCCTGCTGGGAACTCTACTGTCTTGAACACGGCATCCAGCCGGACGGACAAATGCCCAGCGACAAAACCATCGGAGGTGGAGATGATTCCTTCAACACCTTCTTCAGTGAGACTGGAGCTGGAAAACATGTCCCCAGGGCTGTGTTTGTGGATCTGGAGCCCACTGTCATAGGTAGGATAGCACTGGATAGGACTGTGCCTGCTAATGTAATAAAGCTAATGGGTCTGTGGTGGTCTGGTTCATAATATAATATAATTTATAATGGTCTTTTCTTTCAGATGAGGTCCGCACTGGAACATACCGCCAGCTGTTCCACCCTGAGCAGCTCATCACAGGAAAAGAGGATGCTGCCAACAACTATGCTCGCGGTCACTACACCATTGGCAAGGAAATAATTGATCTGGTCTTGGACAGGATCCGTAAACTGGTGAGTATTTTTGAACTGTCCAACATTAACGTTAATTATAACATAACAATATGAATCAAAGTAATACATGATTCTCTTTATAGGCTGACCAGTGCACAGGTCTCCAGGGATTCCTGGTCTTCCACAGCTTCGGTGGTGGAACCGGCTCTGGTTTCACCTCCCTGCTGATGGAACGCCTGTCTGTTGACTATGGTAAGAAGTCCAAGCTGGAGTTCTCCATCTACCCAGCTCCCCAGGTGTCTACAGCTGTAGTGGAGCCCTACAACTCCATCCTGACCACCCACACCACCCTAGAGCACTCCGACTGTGCCTTCATGGTAGACAATGAAGCCATCTATGACATTTGCCGTAGGAACCTCGACATTGAGCGTCCTACATACACTAACCTGAATAGGCTGATTGGTCAGATTGTATCTTCCATCACTGCATCTCTCCGTTTTGATGGTGCCCTTAATGTCGATCTTACTGAATTCCAGACCAACTTGGTGCCCTACCCCCGTATTCATTTCCCCCTGGCCACCTATGCTCCAGTGATCTCTGCAGAGAAGGCTTACCACGAGCAGCTCTCTGTGGCCGAAATCACAAATGCCTGCTTTGAGCCGGCCAATCAGATGGTGAAATGTGACCCACGTCACGGCAAGTACATGGCCTGCTGCCTGCTGTACCGTGGTGATGTGGTGCCCAAAGATGTGAATGCTGCTATCGCCACCATCAAGACCAAGCGCACCATCCAGTTTGTGGACTGGTGTCCCACTGGGTTCAAGGTTGGCATCAACTACCAGCCCCCCACTGTGGTTCCAGGTGGAGACTTGGCCAAGGTGCAGAGGGCTGTGTGCATGCTGAGCAACACCACAGCCATTGCTGAGGCCTGGGCTCGTCTCGATCACAAATTTGATCTGATGTACGCCAAGCGTGCCTTCGTGCACTGGTATGTGGGTGAGGGTATGGAGGAGGGCGAGTTCTCTGAGGCCAGAGAAGACATGGCTGCCCTAGAGAAAGATTATGAAGAGGTTGGTGTTGACTCCATTGAAGGTGAGGGAGAGGAAGAGGGAGAGGAGTACTAAAATGTTGGAGGAAAGTCATTGTCTGCTGCAAGTTGAAATTAATCTTTTACAACAAGCAAAATAACACTGTATGCAAAAACATTGAAAATAAAACTCCTTTCAAGTTCATACATTTGTTTGTCTTTAATTATAATATTGTGTTATGGAAAGAATTTGCTCTGAGAAAAGGGCTTGTGCTGATATGCTGTATGTCTCACAAATTCTTGGCTGATTCAAACACAAAGTGTGTTTTATTCTGGTCGAGTGGGTTAATGACTTTATATTAACATTGAATTATTTTAAGGTAATGTTAGTGTTACTCTGTTTTTCATGCATAATAGGGAGGACTTGAACCTGTGTTCTAAAAAATGCATTAGGTGACATTATAGCTACTTTTTTCTACTATACTGTGCGCACAATTATTAGGCAAGTTGTATTTTTGAGGATTCAATTCATTATTGGATAACTACAGTGCTCTCGGTCAATTCAAAATGTTAATAAACCTCAAACCTGAATAATAAGAAAGTAAAAGTGAGGTTTTAGCTTTTTTAGCAGAATATCCATGTGTGCACAATTATTGGGCAACTATTAGTGTGCAGAATTATTAGGCAACTAAATGAAATACGAAAATGTTTACCATCTCACATGTTTATTTTCATCTGTTATAGTGAGAATAATAAACAAACTCAAAATTTACAACCCGAACTCCAGAAATGTTGGGACGTTTTTTCAGTTTGAATAAAATGAAAACTAAAAGACTTTTAAATCACATGAGCCAATATTTTATTCACAATAGAATATAGAGAACATAACAAATGTTTAAACAGAGAAATCTTACACTTTTTTCCACCAAATGAGCTCAGTTCAAATTTGATACCGGCTACAGGTCTCAAAAAAGTTGCACAGGGACAACAAAGGGCTGAAAAAGCAAGAAATTTTGGAAAGACTCAGCTCGGAGAATATCTAGCAACTAATTAAGTTAATTGACATCAGGTCAGTAACATGATTAGCTATAAAAGAGATGTCTTATAGAGGCAGAGTCTCTCAGAAGTAAAGATGGGCAGAGGCTCTCCAATCCGTGAGTACGGATTTTTTTGTGGAATAATTGTGGAATACTTTAAAAACAACTGTCCTCAACGTCAAATTGCAAAGACTTTGCAAATCTCATCATCTACAGTGCATAACATAATCAAAAGATTCAGAGAAACTGAATCTCTGTGTGATTTCCTTGTTTGTATGGGACAAGGCCGAAGACCTTTGTTGGATGCCCGGAAGACCAGGTCTTCGGGCCCTGAGATGACACTGCATCACTCATCGGCATTGACATTACTAAATGGGCCCAGGAATGCTTCTAAAAACCACTGTCGGTAAACACAATCCACCGTGCCATCTGCAGATGCCAACTAAAGCTCTATCATGCAAAAAAGAAGCCATATGTGAACATGGTCTAAAAGCGCCGTGTGTCCTCTGGGCCAAGGCTCATTTAAAATGGACTGTTTCAAAGTGGAAAAGTGTTCTATAATCAGATGAGTCCAAATTTGACATTCTTTTTGGAAATCACGGATCCCGTGTCCTCCGGGCTAAAGAGGAGGGAAACCTTCCAGCGTGTTATCAGCCTTCAGTTCAAAAGCCAGCATCTCTGATGGTATAGGGGTGCATAAGTGCATACAGTATGGGCAGCTTGCATGTATTGGAAGATACACTATGAATGCTGAAAGGTATATAAAGGTTTTAGAGCAACATATATTCCCCTCCAAACGACGTCTATTTCAGGGAAGGCCTTGTGTATTTCAGCAGGACAATGCAAAACCACATACTACAGCTATTACAACAGCATGGCTTTGTAGTAGAAGAGTCCGGATGCTGAATTGGCCTGCCTACAGTCCAGATCTTTCACCTATAGAGAATATTTGGTGCATCATTAAATGAAAAATACGTCAAAGGTGACCACAAACTCTTCAGTAGCTGGAAACCTATATCAGGCAAGAATAGGACCAAATTCCAACAGCAAAACTTCAGAAACTCATAACCTCGATGCCCAGATGTTTTTAAACTGTTTTGAAAAGAAGAGGAGATGCTACACTATGGTAAACATGCCCCCGTCCCAACTATTTTGAGACCTGTAGCAGGCATCAAATTTGAAATTAGCTCATTTTGTGCATAAAACTGTAAAATTTCTCATAGAGAACATTTGTTATGTTCTCTATGTTCTATTATGAATATTGGTTCATGTGATTTGAAATTCTTTTAGTTTTCTTTTTATTCAAATTTAAAAAACATCCCAACATTTCCGGAATTCGGGTTGTATGAATAAATATTTCTGACATTTCCCCCCCCCAAAAAAAAAAAAAAATCATCTCCACCCATTACCATAAATATCATAGTCTTCTTGAAAGATGAAACCAGTGTCCTTCAGCCTCTTCAGTACAGTTTCCAGCCTAACCAAGTGCTCCTGGAAAGTGGAAATATCATCTAGGTAAACTAACAAAATCTGGAACACAAGATCGTTCATGGTGGCCTGCACCTGCCTTTGGAAGGTTGCAGGTCCATTGCAGACCCCAAATGGCATACGCAGGAATTCATAAAGGCCAAAAGGTGTTGAAAATGCTGTCTTGTATCTGTCTCCTTCCACCACAGCCTGATGATAGCCACTTGCTAAATGTTGAAAAATAACACAGAGCATTAAAGCTCTCATTGATATGAGGTAATGGAAAGGCATCTTTTTTTGTTTTCTGATTTAGCTTATGGTAGTCTACACACAGTCTGATACTGCCGTCTACTTTACGTACCAGCATGACTGGCGAAGCATAGGCACTATTACTCGCTTGTATGACTCCTTTGTCAACCATACGTGAGATGTGATTCTTTACTTCTCTATACTGGTTAGGAGGAATGCAATGGTAGTGCTGGGTTACAGGGTCATCACTGGTTAGATGAATTTCATGTGTAATCTTGTCTGTATAACCTAGGTCTTCATCAGCAAGGGCAAAGATATCAGCGAATTTTGCTAACAGTGATCTAAGCTGAGCTTGCTCATACTCGCTTCCACCTTTGTCAATCTTATCCAAGATTTCCTTCACCCGATCTCTGCTTTGTCCACTCTTCATATTCAAAGTCACTTGTTCAAGATCAGCAGAAATCCTTTGAAACTGTACTTCATACTGCTGTGAACTGTCTATGCCATCTACCTTTGACAGAGTACCTAACCGAGTTCTGGGTGACAACCAAACATCCTCCTGAGAAAAATTCAGAATTTTAACAGGTATGCAGGTACAGTGTGCATCAATGAGGGAGGGGATGACTATCAAACCTCCTAACTGCTAAGAGGCTCTAACAACAGAGGACTTTCCTCCCCAACACCCCTTTTGAAGCCCTTCGCTGGAATTGTCAAAACAGATTCTTCAGCTATGTGTTCCATTCATTTTCCAGCTATCTGAACAATAGATTTCCAATTTACAGTACATGTGTGTACTTTCTGCATGCATCCAATCGAAATCTAATTTGCCCACTAAGGTGGCATTGAACTCTGCTTGAGCCAGCTGTCTACATTTGCTGATTAGATTCATTCCTATAATGCAAGGCACTGTGTTTCCAGGGCTTGAAATGTCTTTGACGACTAGAAAACCACAATCAGGCATTTTAATTCCCATTGTCTTGACCACAAGCTCTAAGTAACCCAGTTAGGGTATGTCAAACCCCTTGGCCACTGTGAGGTTGAACCAACCAGCCGTGGAGTGAATGTCATCATCTGTACCTCACAATTGTTCTCTAAAAAACTGCTCAGTTCTCCTGCTCACCTGACTACCTGTGTCTAAAAGGCCTTATTTCCAATAATTCCAACAGTAATACTTCTAATAACAATACTACTTCTACTACTACTACTTATAATAATAATAATAATAGGGTAGTGGTACTTTTTCCCAATGTTCCTAACAGTGTACACTAATATAATCACTTCTACGCTACCAGGCCTCGTCTGAAAGTGTGGTGCATTAACTAAGCCACACTTGCTCATCAACATCCAGCTACCTGGATGGTGTCGGATTAAACTTATAAAGAAATCGCGAACATATGTAGCTTACTCTATAACTCCTTAATTGCGCAATTGCACATGTGTACATACATGCGATGACATCATCCGCTATCTCTTAAGAAGGCTCTCTTATTCTTGCTGCAGCTATGTACATCAGTAATACTGTGAATATTTAGACTACCTTAAATATCACCTGGTTACATCAAAACTAGCAGTAGGTTTGTGAGCTGATTTGAGTCAATAGCACATAGCAGTACCCCACCTCCACCTTGCTCCTTGAGTCGAAGTGGAGCTCTTTGCTCATTACTGATCCAGCCATGTCCATCTGGTCCATAAAGAATCACTCTCATCTCATCAGTCCATACAACCTTTGAAAAATCTGTTTTTAGATGTTTCTTGGCCCAGTCTTGATGTTTCAACTCATTTGTTTTGTTCTGTGGTGGTCAGGTTTCAGCCTTCCTTACCTTGGCCATGTCTCTGAGCACCAAACACCTTGTACTTCTGGGCACTCGAGGTAGGTTGCAGTTCTGGAATATGACAGCACTGGAGGATAATGGGTCCCTGGGAGCTTCATGTTTGATTCTTCTCAAATCTTTGGCAGTTAATGTTTTTTTTTTTTTTTTAACACATTTCTTGTGACCCTGTTGACTATTTGCACCAAAATGTTTGATGGTTCTGTGATCATGCCCCAATATCTTAGCAATTTCAAAAGTGCTGCATCACTCTGAAAGACCTTTTAAAATTATTGACTTTTTAAAGTCAGTTAAATTTGTTTTTTTGATACCGGGTGTTGATCTCTTTAGGCCACACCCTCCCTCATATGCTTAAATCCAATAAGCAATCAAGTTTATAAAGCTTGGAGTTGGAAAATATGCATAAAAATGATGATTTGGTCAAAATACTCACTTGCCTAAGAATCTTGCACACATTGTACTTCCGTGTTGGATTACTCATTAATATGACAGTGCAGGGTGATAGAAAATAGCGGTTTAGAAAATTTAGAGCCCTTGCTTTTTTGTTTTTAGGAGCAAACCATGAAAACGTTCGGTATCCCTTATGTTCAGGATAACTGCATTTTTCTTTCTCCAATCAGACACTATTGTAACTGCAATCTCAGTGTCCCCTGTGACCTCAGTGTGGCTTCTAACAGGAATAATGATAATACCAACCAAGCAACCAACAAATTTGGACAGGAATACCTAATCACTTACACTACTAATGTTTCAGTATGACCATTTGGGTTTTCGTATTCGAATCTTCATGCCACTGTTCTATGAAGGCTCTCGTGTCCATAATATAGTAACATAACATAACATAATATCAGACTAAGCTTACTTTTATAACAAATATATGAACTATATTTATCTCAAAACCTTGAAGTGTTTAATATGTGTGTAATATCCTTGGTATTTATATACATGTGGAATTTCTGTGGAATAACTGTTGTGTGTGTGTGTGTTTCTTCCCACTTCTTTTTTTCAGTTATTATCCTTCTCTGCCTCTGTTTTGAGCTGTTGTGTGTTTTGTGACTTTTCTTAAATGTTCCAGTCAACTTTTGTTGTTCCTCCTAAAGTTTAATAATAGTTCCTTGTGTTATTCTTTTGTTCTACTATATTGTAAGTGGAAAGCTCTAAGAGAGCATTAAAAAAAACCCATCTTGTCACCACCACCTTGACAATGACTTCATAGGAAGTAACTATTCAAAAGTTAAAACGCACCAATTGGCGTGTAGTTTAAGCCCTGCTCCACCAATGAGGACGTGACAGGACTCAAACCAGGAAGAACCGCCGTGACGACGCAGCCGAAAAGTATAAATAACTCCACCCCCAAACTTCGGACCATTTCGTGTTCTCACCACAGACTCATTACAGTCGAGCTGTGAGAATTCAAGTTCAACTTTTGCTAAGTTTTTAATTAAATACACGTTAAAAAAAAAACCCCACCGTCTTCAAAATGGTAAGTTTTAAGATTTTTGTTTTTCGTCCACCGTTAAATACTCTAGCTACAGGTTACTTTATTCATATTTTATAAATGACATTCGTAGAACGGGTGTGTGTGAAGGAATATTAAACGGTAATGTCTGCAATAAAATGTCTCCTTCGACACAATACTGAGATAAATTTTGCCCTGTTTAATAATACATACTAAGGTTTCACACTTAATCATTTTGTTAAATAAAATAATAACGGACATATTTGGATATATCTTTTTGGAAATATATATTTTTTTTATTGTAAATGATGTCATGGTAGGGTTCAGTAAACCCGCAGTTATCACACAAAGAAAGTCGTTAAAAGTGCTGTGTTTTTTGTAAATATAACTAGCTCACTAAGTTATGATAACAAATATTTTAGGTTAGAAGTTATACAAAATGATCTAGGTTTTTCGATTAGGGAATTAGGGGGGAAAAAAGTGCTTTCGGGAAATGAGTCGGTGATCACGTGGTCAGTGCTGAGGGGAACCGTCACATTCCAGAGCGCTTACATCCGGGTCTCGCGCATTAATAAGTTCCTCATGACCAAGCTGGCCATCCAAAACCCCTCATGTTTGAGTCGGCTTCCTGTCATACTTGAGTGTAATATTTTTGTACAGCTAACATTAAAGAGTGTCAGGCAGTGTCTATTTAAGCGTTTTGTTACAAAAACCAAGTAAAATCTTTTTTTTTCTCTCTTTCATAAGTCCTGTTCAGTAAAAACAGTCCTCTGTTTAATCAGTTGCTCGCTGAGTCAGGTGGTTTCTAGCAGTTAGTGGTTTGTGCTCTACCTTGAGGACTGGTTTATTTTTACAGAAGTGTAGAGAGGTCAGTCGAGCTGCCTGAAAGCTCATATACAAAGTAGGTGTTCAAGCTAGAGACAGAAAGTTATCTGATTTTCATATCAGCACTGTCTGGAAACTCAATATTGTGTTCAACAACACAACAAAAATGGAATGCAGCAAGAATGAAAATGTAATAGACATGTCCTCTTTGTTTCCTCCCACAGCGTGAGTGCATCTCTATCCACGTGGGTCAGGCTGGTGTCCAGATTGGCAATGCCTGCTGGGAACTCTACTGTCTTGAACACGGCATCCAGCCGGACGGACAGATGCCCAGCGACAAAACCATCGGCGGTGGAGACGATTCCTTCAACACCTTCTTCAGTGAGACTGGAGCTGGAAAACATGTCCCCAGGGCTGTGTTTGTGGATCTGGAGCCCACTGTCATAGGTAAGATTAAGATCTTATGGCACATGACTTTCACTTATCAGTGGTCTGGACGTTAATATAATTGATACGGTTATTTCTATCAGATGAGGTTCGCACTGGAACATACCGCCAGCTGTTCCACCCTGAGCAGCTCATCACAGGAAAGGAGGATGCTGCTAACAACTATGCTCGTGGTCACTACACCATTGGCAAGGAGCTGATTGACCTGGTACTGGACAGGATCCGCAAACTGGTGAGCACCTTGTGTAAAATGACACAGATATTGTAAAATAAGAGGTTCCTTTGAAAGATCAATCTGACCAGCATTCATTATCTCTCCAGGCTGACCAGTGCACAGGTCTCCAGGGATTCCTGGTCTTCCACAGCTTTGGTGGTGGAACCGGCTCTGGTTTCACCTCCCTGCTGATGGAACGCCTGTCTGTTGACTATGGTAAGAAGTCCAAGCTGGAGTTCTCCATCTACCCAGCTCCCCAGGTGTCTACAGCTGTAGTGGAGCCCTACAACTCCATCCTGACCACCCACACCACCCTAGAGCACTCCGACTGTGCTTTCATGGTAGACAATGAAGCCATCTATGACATTTGCCGTAGGAACCTCGACATTGAGCGTCCTACATACACTAACCTGAACAGGCTTATTAGCCAGATTGTATCCTCCATCACTGCATCTCTCCGTTTTGATGGTGCCCTTAATGTCGATCTTACTGAATTCCAGACCAACTTGGTGCCCTACCCCCGTATTCATTTCCCCCTGGCCACCTATGCTCCAGTGATCTCTGCAGAGAAGGCTTACCACGAGCAGCTCTCTGTGTCCGAAATCACAAACGCCTGCTTTGAGCCGGCCAATCAGATGGTGAAATGTGACCCACGTCATGGCAAGTACATGGCCTGCTGCCTGCTGTACCGTGGTGATGTGGTGCCCAAAGATGTGAATGCTGCTATCGCCACCATCAAGACCAAGCGCACCATCCAGTTTGTGGACTGGTGTCCCACTGGGTTCAAGGTTGGCATCAACTACCAGCCCCCCACTGTGGTTCCAGGTGGAGACTTGGCCAAGGTGCAGAGGGCTGTGTGCATGCTGAGCAACACCACAGCCATTGCTGAGGCCTGGGCTCGTCTCGATCACAAGTTTGATCTGATGTACGCCAAGCGTGCCTTCGTGCACTGGTATGTGGGTGAGGGTATGGAGGAGGGCGAGTTCTCTGAGGCCAGAGAGGACATGGCTGCCCTGGAGAAGGATTATGAAGAGGTTGGCACTGATAGTGCGGAGGGAGAAGAGGAGGGAGAGGAGTATTAAGTCTATTCTTTCCTTTCTCTTACTTAAATTGGTCAACTTGGTTAAATAACTTTTGCCCGTCAGAGCAGTCTTCTCTTTTTTGTGTGTTCTTGTCTATGTTCTTTATTTCATCAACAACAAAAGCTGAACAATAAAATGTGGAAAAAGCTTTCTCTGCAGTTTTGTGTCCTCTGTCTCACATGAGTGCAACTCTGTCAGCAAATTCACCAGTATGGAAAGGTTCATTGTTTTAGGAATTTTTTAGTGTGTAAACATCCTGGGCTTGGTTTGTGTCATTTTAAAAGATGGTTCTCAATTGCACTCCTTACAATCAATATCAAAGGTTTATATAGTTTTTATTAAGAAAGCAAAGAGGCCCTTTGGTCTTGGTAGATATTTGGTTAACTCTTTGAAGGGGGTGGAATAAAAGCTACAGACAAAATGTGTACCATCCATGGGTGGTAGTTAAAAAATGGTGGTTCATAAGGATGAAATAAACCTTTGAACAAAAGTATAATGTTGGGTGCTTTGTGGCTTTGCTTTGTATAAGGTCTGCTTTGAATGGAGTATAATGGAAAAATGCTGAACTGACGATCTGCTCCTGTGGGAACCGTTGTTCTGAGCCTACACAATGTTCTTGAGTTATGAAAGCCTGTACCTTTTCTATGCACAGTTACACTAAAAGTCCTCTAAGAAGTGACCCTGATATGAGGAACAACCAAGAAGTTAATTACCAAATAATTATAAAGTCTAATCACTGAATTATGCTTACATAACGTGAAGTAAATTGTAAAGAAAGTAAATTCTTAATGTAAATTGTGGTTGATATTTAAATGTTATCTGAGACCTTGTGCTTGTTCCTCCTTTCTGTCTTTATACAAAACAAAATATAACATTTAAATACATCATGTTCATCGCTAGCTAGTGAGATGTTACACTACACTGTTGATGCAGTTCAGTGTGTTGTGAAATATGAAGTAAATTAAGATTTTACAGTTGAAAAATAGATTTATTTGCATTCGGTAGTACTGTTCAGCACAATACATTTATATTTGGCATTTTAAATGCCGTGATTGAATTTCAGGTGCGAACACAAGCTTGTGTTAGTTAAATCATCTACATGGGATGAACATTTTGGAACATCTGTATTTCTCAGTATTTTTAATATGTGCACTATTCAGCCAGTGAAATCATGATTGAATGCATTCATATGAAAACAAACCTATGAATAAATAGCTTTTGTTTTATTTTTTATTTTTTGTAACATGGACATTTGTGGGTGGCACTCTGATGAGAATAAAATACATTGACAAAGTTGCATTGTAAAACACTGCCATCACAAACCACTCCAGTGCAAACGGTTACAAGCCAAACCAGATGAATGCTGTTTCAGAGCATTTACATGTAACTCTTCATACCATTTAGGTCATCAGGTCAAGCAGCTAGATGAAGGCTTTAGGATCCATAACTACTATTTATGTCCAAATAAAATCTCAAAATAAAATAAAGTATTTGGGCAATGACTAATCATGGTGCTTTAACAACAATCTAGAGTTTGATTCCAAGCCAATTCTTCATTGCATAGTTTGAGGTCATTTTCTAAAAGGGGGACATTAAATGAAAATGTATGTTCGCAATTTTCTAAGGCATGAGGTGGCATATCTTATGTACAAAGGACCAGTGTGTGGGTTTTAATGCCAACTAACCAAGGCCGCAATCAGTTGATTTAACAAGTGGAATCAGGTATAGATCCTCACTGGCTGGAAATGAAACCCTGTAGCCATGCTAGCCCTTTCCTGATTGGTCACCCCTGTTCTATGGCAATTCCTCAATATTTGCAAATGCACATATTGCTAATAATGTAACATCACAATTTTAGAAAGGTAGAAAAACCCTTACCATACATGCATACAAAATCAGATTTGTTTGAGTATTTAAATGTTGCCACTTTAAAAATTAAGTATGCAAGCCCAAACATGTTCACAGTACAATGTTTCTTGAGCCTAAACAACTCAGCTTTTGCTAATTTTCCTACAATTTCAGGCACTGTAATGGATGGAAGTGGGATTTTATATTCAGAAAGAATATAAGAAACTTTCTCAGGAAAATCAGACAAAACCATACGACACACTTACAGCTATTCCATCTTCATCATGTGAACTGAAATTCTTGACCTTTGTTTTTTTCTTAAACTTAGACTTATATGTTAATAGGCTTTGTTGCAGATTGATTTTTTTTTTACCATGAGGCTTGAACAAAGTTTGTATGTATGTCATATATATGCTAGAAAACTGAAGGAAAAGGCCTTATTATGAGACTTTAAGACATCTTATACAGTAGTTTCAAAACATTTTGTCAGATGTTAACAAGCACAAAACAATTTTGTTCACCAGCTCTTTTTCCTTCTTCAAATTCAGTGATCTCAGACTGATCAAAAACTATGGCTTTGAATGATAATCAGTAGTAAACCGTAAGCTTGATATCAAAACTCGATTTGCATAAAATATATTCGCCCTTTTAAGTAAGTGGCACTGTTAATTTGGGAAGAATCATTCTTTAAAGCAGCACAATACAGATAAACGCTTTCCATCATGTGACAGCAAAGCTCTCTCCAGCAGTCAGACACAGAAACTGTATGTCATCCTTCAATCCAACTACACATAGTAACTGTCCTTCAGGTGGCTCGAGAGGGCTTTATTGAGACTGAATCACATCAGTGAAGCCTCAAGGGAGAGCATGTGGCATCCATCACAGCTCCTCTCTCTTCTTTCTTCAGTATAGATGTTCTGAAGGGGGAAAAAAATCTGGTTTAAAATAGACATAATATAAACAAAATCCTACCCATGAGCAGGTCAGCTGAAGACACTAGCCATAGGCTTCCACATATGCAAGCTCTTAGAATCACATGAATGACTAGTCTTGTTCTATAGTTTGAAGAGTCTAATACCATCTTTCTCAACCAGAGAACATGGGAACGTTTGCTCTACTTCTTCCTTCTTGCACCACCCAGTTTTCAAAAAGTGACAAACCATTAATTTACAGATTACTAAAATCAAGTTACAGTAGGATACAGTGTAGATCAGCACACAGGCATTTTTTTTTCTTTACCTTGGCCATCTTTTCATCAGGATAGGATGTGAACAAAAACAATGGCCAGTCCAATATTAAGCAGAATGACCATGCAGATCATAACCGTATTTGGCCCCTAAAAAAATATACAAAAACACAATTACAGACATATAGAAAGCAAAGCACTAAACTGGCAATTATAAGCATGCCTTAATTGTTAGGTACATTAGCTACATAGCTGCAGAGTAAAGCACATTTCGCTCATCCTATGTGATTCTATTCTGTCCTTTCATATCACAAAACTAATTTATATTATAAGTCCATCATCTTAAATTACTAGTGCTAGACAGGTCAAAGACCTGGGTGACAGACAGCCTAATTAGCTACCAACACAGTATACTTATATAACCATGCTAAGTAATATTTTGTAACTATGACAAGCAAATATCTGAACTTTTTGCGAATGTTTTGCTGGTTATGTCTAACCTCTTCTGGTGCTGTGATTTCAGTCACTTCATCAGGGGATTTCACCAAAGCCCTCTGTCTCAGCTCAGCTTTGGGTTCCACCTTGGGAGCAGGCTTAGTAACTGGTTTGATAATAGCTTTAGGCTCTGGTTTAGGCACAACTTTGGGTTCAGGCTTAGGCACAGCTTTAGGAGCTGGGCTAGGATCTCTTCTAGAAGTCGGGCTAGATTCTTTTCTCTGAGCCGGGCTAGGGTCTCGTCTTGGAGCTGGGCTTGGTTCTCGTCTTGGAGCCAGGCTACGTTCCTGCTTAGGAGCAGGGCTACGCTCTCGTCTTGCAGCCAGGCCTGGTTCTCGTCTTGCAGCCGGGCTTGGTTCTCGTCTCGGAGCCGGGCTTGGTTCTCGTCTCGGAGCTGGGCTAGGTTCTCGTCTCGGAGCCGGGCTTGGTTCTCGTCTCGGAGCCGGGCTTGGTTCTCGTTTTGGAACCGGGCTTGGTTCTCGTCTTGGAGCCGGACTAGGCTCTCGTTTAATAGATTGCTTAGCTTCAACTCTGTTAGCCACTTTTGTGTCTTCCTTGACCTCCTGCTTACTCTCTGTCACTGACGCTGGGTGCTCTGGTGCAGGTTCCCTGCCCTCAGCTCTCTGCTCAGGAGCTTTGTGTTCTGGAGGCACTGCTTTAGAGGACAATTTGGAGGCAGGAGGAGGTGGTTCTTCTTCATCAGTAGAGGAGATGAGGCTGGTCCTTACTGGAGCTGAAGCAGGTTCTGCTGCTTTGGACTCTAAGTCCATCTTCTGTAGAGGCTTAATCTCAAGATCAGAGCCCTGCTCAGCTTTGGTGTTTTGGCGGCTGTTGGATCGGGATGGACCCTTCGTGACACCAGGCTCCTCTGTGCTTGGCGCTGAAGGAGTTGAAGGACGACTGCTCTGCCTGCTCCCTGAGCGGCTTCCCCCTCGGCTGCCGCTACCACCACCTCGATTGCTTCTGTCTCCATTCCAGCTACCAGGACCAAGGAGGTTAGGATCTAAGGCAGCAGAGCTGGCAGTTTCAGGTGATGGTGTGCGTGCTGGGCTGATGTTGGGCTTCAGGCTCTCCATTTCGTGCAGAAAGGGGCTCTCTGGAGGCATCATCTCCTCTGCCAGCAGTGACTCATGCATGCCTGTGTCAGCATTCTCATTGCTCTCAGCAATTTCTTGTAGTGCTCGCTTCTTTAGGTATTCTGGACCTGAGAGACACATACAATACAAAAGAGCTTTATTTTATCTTCCAGACCTTTTGTTTTGGCCTGTCTAATATTCACCTCAATATTTAAGGTTGCTATATGATTATATTATGGCTCTTGAATGGCTTTTCTTGCAAAATGTTTTAAATTTTCATTTTTAATACTTACTTAAGTTGATTACTTGTTAGTTATACTGTAACTTAAAACACAAATAAATTAAGATGTATAATGTAAAATTAAATATAACTTCACCAACTTCACCAAACTACAGTGAAACATTTGCAGCTTGCTGCTATATTTTAACATTATAAATATCATGTTGACCACCATTTTAAACATAGTCTTCAGGGTGGTCCACTGTTTAAAAAAAATCCTGCTTTGAACACTAGGTGTCGCTGTCTCATAAACTAAACTGTAATAATATATAAACCTCTTTCTTCAATACGTTTATAAATGCTTGAACACCTCTGATGTAAACAGTAAAAGCCTACATTTCTTAACTTTTTGTTTCCCTTGATGTAATTTGATGAGATGCTTTCTCACACATGTACAATGTTTTTCCTGTGGTGGGGAAAATGCTCCTTGCGTGACATGTCTGAGACAATTAGAAGGGCAGACACTAAGGAATCCTTAAGGATAACTTGTGTCTATATTTAAATTCGGTGCCCACATTACATTTAAACATTTTCAACATGTTCCTTTGAAATCCAGCACAGGCAAATTTAGAAACTGAAGACTAATAGAATTGAACAACTGGAGACGTGGATTATTCATAGCCGTGCCTTTTCTATCTAACCCATATATATGGAACAATCTATAAAGTGTGTCATTTATACTGAAATACAAGCCCACAGCAACTAAAGAGCGTAAATGATTTAGAGTTGATTGAGAACTCTCACAAGGCCTGAGTGGAGTATTTAAGAATGGTGTATTAATATATGTAGACTGCAGCTGAAGTGTGACATTTCAAAGGATAACCTTTTACATTACAGATGAGAGAGTAGTAGTATTTTAGCATAATCTGGCTTGACAGTAGTTCCATGTATACAGTTCAAGAGTTTCAACTGATGTTCACTTTAAATGTTAGGGTTAGGGTTTTGACCAAGATTTTGACCATATCTTGGTTCTTGGTGACAGATTGAATTTCAGAAACTGCTGATATCCTGGAATTTGCACACAACACTTTCTAGAGTTTACACAGAATGATATGAAAGACAAAAAACATCCAGTAAGTGACATTTTTTCAAACTTGTTGAGAAGAGAGGTCAGACCTGAATGGGTCAACCCAACAGGAAACCAGTCAGTAAGTCAAATAACTACTCTTTACAACCATCTCAGAATATTGTCAGCCAGATGAGATCATGGGACACTGTCCCGTTTCACCTAAACCTCAGATTCCTATTCTTGGGTGATAGGAGAAAAACCTAATGTCTTCTGCTGCTCTGTGAGTTCTGCATACTGAGATGCTTTTCAGCTCATCTCAATTGTAAAACGTGATTATTTGAGTCAACATAACCTTCCTGTCTGCTCTTTTGAGAACTGCTGCTCATTGGATGTTTTTTGTACCACTCATTATAAACTCTAGGGATTTTTATCTTGGAAAAATCCCAAAATATCAATAGTTTATGAAATACTCAGATCAGCCTTTACTCAAACATACCGTAGATACAATGACTGAAATAAATTTTTTCTTGGTTTGGATGTTTGACAACAACATTAGCTTATGTTTGTGACCTGCATCTGCGTATTGTTTATTTTTTTTGTTGCATTTCATTGCTGCCACATGATTGGTTGATTGGATAACTACACGAATGTGAAGGTGTGCAGGTGTTCCTATTAAAGTGGCTGGTGAGTGTATATTGCACTGTGTTGTGTGATACTGTTTAAAGTGAAATAAATTAAGATTGAATCATTTTGGATAGGTGTGTCTCTTGAATGCACAGAACATCATGTTTGTTTATTCATATCTGATATTTTGAGCTCTTCTAACTATATTCATGGCAGATTTTTCTTAACTAAGCTATATGTGATAGTTATCAGATATTTTAAAATGTTGTTACCTGGCTGATAAAATGAAGGTGAGAGTTCTCTGGCCACTACACGTGCAATGCTGGACTCGTTGTTGGAAGCTTGAGCGGCCTGTTCGGCAGCCTCGCCTTTACTCCTGGCATGGGAAGCTCTGCAGAGGAAGGAATTATGCAGTGAGTTGCTTCTTCTTTCACTTTTAAAAGCAAAATGATTTCACAAGACAACCTGGGTGAAAAAAAAATGCTTTTAAGCAGGTAAGACATAATATACACAAGACAAGCTGGAAATGTGTTTTATAAAAAGGACTGCCTTAAGTAAATGAAAATAAATAACAGAAGGATGAGTTTATTCATTTATTTTGTAACACCACTGTAACCAATAACACTATGGACTATGAATAAAACCAAACAGCAATTCTCTAAATATTATCTCAAGGGAAAACAGACCTATAAATGTAATCCAAGATGGCAGCATTTCAGGCACACGCTACAAAAGGAAAGCTCTGTTTACTGTGCTGTATATTCTTCCTGCCTTTCAGCTTAAGCTTATTAAATAGCTGTTAATTAGTCTAGGTTCTTTCTGGATCCAACCGTTCTGATTAAGCATCTCATGCACGTGTGAAAAATGATCAGACTGACAGCAGTCGTGTGTCCGTCAATGTGAAGACATTTCCAGCTACAAATGAGTAATGCAAAAGCATTAAGCTGGGGTATAACCACCATCCTGATCCTCCCCTGTGGTCTATTAATAATTCACTACAATATCAGTCACAAGGATAGTCTTGCACAGATGGACAAGGCTTTCAAATTTCCCACATATATCTGCATTTTAGATATTTGTGAACTGTTAGACTGAGTCGTGTATGCAGAGCTCTTCATCTCATGCTGACTGTAATTCTTACTACAGCACTGTCATTCCAAGACATTCCCCTTTGTCTTTATTTGGAAGATGGGACAGCAGTTGTCTGTCCTATTTATAAAAAGCACAAGCCCTCAGAGCTAAAGAATGCCTCACCATACCCTACTCAGGTAGTAATGGAAACATGTAAAATCCCAAAACAGATAACAATATGAGACAAAATGTCACATAGCTCCAGTCTCTGTGTGTAAACTGTGTTAAGTGCGAATGCAGAGCTCAGGGTCATATAATATTAGCAAGTTATTAGCATGAGACTCATCAGGCATCAAGCTGGACGTGATCTAAATTAGCAGCCAGTTTCTGACAATGAGATATGACCGTGGATGCAATGAGAACCACTCTTATGTGTTTATTCTTAACACATAGCTTCTCTGTAATATCGGAATAATAAACAAATCATGTTTTCCGAGCGTAGCAACAACATAAATAATGGCTGGAGCTTCATAACTCTGTACTGTGTGAATTTCGGCTCCTAGCCCAAGAAGCTCATTTGTTATTTCTTTCAGATCCGTTTTTTCTTTTTGCCTCAGGTTTTTGCTATCAGTAAAGGACAGGGCTAGCATGAGTTTCCATGGGATGATCTTTTTCATCTGCGGCATCACACACACTGAGGAAAGTGCTAACTACCCTCTTCCACATACACGAGCACACAGATGTCCATGATTGGCTACTGTTACTGTGATTGTCAGGGGAGAGAGAAAGTAAGCCATCCTTCTCACCCAAGACAGCATTGCCATTTTAACCTCCTTGGCTCTTGGCCGCAGACGGCTGTGACATTGTTAGGATATGAATTCACAAGACAGGCTAGACACTTTTCTGTTGTGCCATTCAGCAAAAAATGATACATGACGTAGAAAGCTTTGGGGATATTAAAATGGAAATTGTTTCACAAACTAATAACATAGTTAAGTAAGAGCTATAAAATGTGTCCATATCCTGTGAATATTAGTTATTACTTAAATGAAAGTAAATTTATAAACCTATTTAATATCACTGCATATTCATTTACTCATGAAAGTGTATTTCAAACTTTTTTCAAATTTACACAACATGTTATAAAGAATCTTCAGAGACATTTTTTGCAGAAATCCATATTTTTGTTTGAGATTCTCATAGTTATTTGGGGCATGCTGTAAAAGAATATAATTGTGAATAATTTGATACCATATGATCAACCAGATTCATGTTTAGTTTTTATTATTGGTACTGTTTTAAAATGAGGAGTGTCCAGTAAAATCATCATGTTCTGTACAATATGATTATGTAATTTTGCTAAGGAACACATGCAAATGAATATCTAAGAATATCTAAAATCTAATCAATTCTATACACTACTCATTCCTTTTAGGTTATACTGTATTTTCACCATCTATTTTGTTGACCAAAACAGTGCTGTAGTTTTTTGAACTGGCGAAAGCATCCTTGTGCATAATGAGTTGGAGCACTGCAGATTGCGATTACACTGGGAATACTTGACATGCTGTAACATTATCTGGGCCTCAAAATAGCCTCGTCCACTTTAAGACTGTTTAGACGGCACTTCCCTACGGTGCCATTGGAAGGGCTCATAACTGCCTGTAGTGGATCTTAGATCTCCACCTGTCCGTAAGCAGTCAACACAGTTCCTCGCTCCCTGCAGGGTTACTTAGCTTAGAGGTGACTGATACAGTAATACAGCTGCTTCTTGTTTATTGGTCTGAAACAGTCACTTGCCTCATTCTTTGTGAAAGGCTTTTAAAACAAGGTTTTGTACAGAACTATTACATGGTTCATTTGTTTGTTACTGTGAGGTGCGCAATACAATCTCACAAAACTGATAACGAGTGAAAGCCATTAGAGTTTATGTGAAAGGAAAAAATCCTGCCACTAAAGAGTTTTCATATGAGTTTTGTGTTAAGTAGAGCATACAAGAATTACAAATTCTTATATTTAAACTATTACATATTGATAAAAGACCATAACAGGTTGTAGTATTATAAAGTTTTGAATAACCTTATAATTTGTTATATAATCTGTTGTTTTTAACACAGACAATAGCATATAATACAAAATAATTTACACAATGTTAGTTCAGTACTCCTGCTATGACTGCCAATGATTACAGTTTTAAATTTGTTAATGAACAATATGACTTATCCTCCATTTATAGTTACGGTTACACTTATAGTTAAGTCTTCGGAGCAGGTTATCAGTTATGTTATATTAGATGTACACGGTTGTTCCATCTCCAGCTTCTCTTTTTGCTCTCACTCTCTCTCTCGAACGTAATAAAATTATATAAAAGTTGCAGCTTGCAAAATTACAGAGAATCCGAAAAGTGCAAAGTCCCGACTTTCCCATGCTTACTGATATTGTAGACTCCTTCCATAAACGTTACATAAATACGGCCTTACAGAAATCTTCATCATATTAAAGGTTCTATGATTACTCTATTTGTTAAACTATTCTCTTCGTTTATCAATTAATTATTAGCCTTAGATTATTGTAAAGTGTCTACCATACAACTCCTGTAAATTATTTGCTATTATATAAATGATTATGTATTAGAACGGGTCCATTTATATAAATCCATCTGATATAAAGACACGGTTACAGAAAATGGGTCAATAAAGCTTTTGACCAATCAGGTTCAAGAATCCATCATCTCTGATTTAAAAGGGAGATATGGTAGAGATAGCTAGGGAAAATAATTTTAGTGTTTTCTTTCAGTTTAACTGTATTTACTAAGAATATGCTTGAAATTATTATGTTGGAATAATAGAATGATGGAGATGGTTTTGAGGGAGTTGTAGGGGAATGTAGGCCTGCACTCCCTAAAGCTGCAGTTCTCTACTTCTTTTCTGTTCTGTCTAGTGGATTTTAGACATGTTCTGACCAATTCTGCTTCCCCAAACAGATCAGCATTCTCCAGAAATGTCAGATCATTCTACATCTGACTCATACTGTAGTTTCTACAGACTTTCCAGTGATTACTGGGCCCTGCTACAAGGTGCTAAGCCAGTCATTTTACAGTAAAGCAGATAAGCTCAAGCAGGAGTCTCACAAGGTTTTCATTCATAACTGAAACCAGCAAAATGCATGTGTCTGATTCATGTCCAAGGCTTAACCTTTACAACAGTAACAAATCAAATTTGCTAAGCAATGGAATCAATGTAAAATAAGGGGGAAAAAAACAATTAAACAACAAATTTATGTGGGGGTGTATCCTCCATGCCTGTGTTACCATGTGGCTAAGCAGTAGGTGGAGAGACCTTTGACAGATGGCATTTACTGCAGACGAGCTGAAGCAACTCCGTTGGCTGACACACGATTTGAGGCTTATGAGCATTTAGAGGACTTTATCATCTTAAAAAAGAACAGAGGATGTAGAATATTTGACGTCCAATCAGAAATCATTGCCAACACCATGTTCTTAGTACTGAAAAATGAAGATACTTAAGTTTAGTCTTAACTGTTAGTTAAAACTGTTGACCTTTCCCCAAAAATGCTGCCATCTGAATAGCATGAATATCATCACAGAATAAACAGAAACTTGGAACCTCTACAACAGGGAAGCAGGAACATTGGACATATTTATAGATATAAAGTATGTAGCACCCTAAAAAAGCCTTTACATGGTGAAATTCTGATATTTTCTACATAAATACTGTATATACTTTTATGCCTCAACTAGTAGCAAATTTCTAGCAGTCTAAACTTTAGGTACCTTCAACAGTCGAAAGGAGAAGGTTTTTCTGTGGTGGAGAAGCATCAAAGACATTCTGACATCTTATACAGACTGGATGACTTTTTTTCATTTTTATTTTATTTTTTACCACCAAAGTGACCAAACTGTCACCTTACTTAACATTATTATTATTATTATTATTATTATATAAGTTATATACAGATATGATATACAGCCACACAGCACAGGTCAGGAAGTGCTCTCTTGGTGGGAAGGATGATATAATCTCTCCCGTCAATCACAGTGGCACTAGCAAATTGTGGGCATCTCTGAGCTCACGTATGTAGATAGCCTGTTCCTCTGAGTGTGTTATGCTGCCCTGTGATGCAGCATAAGCAGCGAGTGACTAAACATCAGGTGACCAAATGAAAGTGGTATTAAAATCTTAAGGCATTTTGTGTGAATTTGAACAAAGTAAAAAAAGATTTCGTTTTTAAGGACCTCGCCGTGAATGATGGTTGGCGTCATGCCATGTGTCAGCATGGCCTTTATTATTCCAAAGAATAAAACAAGCGGCTTGATTTATGGATGATGTCCTGCCCAACAACGCAAAGACATAGACAAGGATTTGGCAAGTATGCTGTCTATCCAAAGCCGATACTAAATATCATACAGTCTTTGGCTTGTGAAAACATATTCATATTATAAGTTGCTGGTTTCAATGTGTGTCAGAATAAAATAGCTTTTAACATAAATGTCAGATATTTACATTACCCCATGCCAGGTAATGTCACTGCTGTATCAATGAAATAGGAGAAAGGCAGACACTTTAAATACTGCCTAGTGTATTTAGAACAGGCTTCATACCATGTTATTAAAGTTAAGATGAGCTAACGTTAAGATAACCTAGAGAACTTCGACTCCAGATAAAGGCTAGGTGTCGGACATCAATATACCACCAGTGATGCCATTCACTTACAGGCAGAGTAATATTTATAACTACTGAAAGATCTGACACCACTGCTGACGCAAGGCTTTGCATAGCTTTCCATGCGTGTGGCTTTAAAACAGGAGCAGCAGACCAGAAACCTTCCGTGCATAGAAATGAGAGTTAAAGATACTCTGCTTAACGTATAGTTTTATTTATTTATTTATTTTTACAAAGTTCAGGATTGTCTTGTACAAATGTGTGATGTGAGACAGATCAGTTTAGTAGACCAATCAATAACTCCTGAAATTTGTGAACAATCTGAAATGGATGGAATATATGACCTATAAAGCTGATGCACAGACTTTACAGTGGCTTGCAAAAGCACCCCCTCCCCAACTGCCATTCCATTGCATTTTCACATTTTGTAGTGTTACAGTAGACAGATTCCATCAGTAATATTAGCCTAAAATACACTGAGGCTTGTACTTTGAAATGCAGTTTGTTGCATTCTTTGGGGTGATGATTTGGGTCTCGGAAAATAATTACTTCAGGTTTTTGCAGCTAATTGGTGGACAAGGTGAACAACCCAAAATGGTTTCAATTAGTGTTAACCCACATGGTTTATACATATCTGGAGCTGAAATGGATTTAATTGTGTCATTAAGCTACACAGAATACTCTATAAAATGAGGGGACAGTTTAGAAAATTGGAAATTGGAATTGCATACGTGTTCACCCCCTTGCTGTGAAACATTAGGCGAAGAATAATTGATAACGAATGAATAATTAATCGTCAGCACATTCTTTAAGTAGCTGAGTTTATGGCTTTTGCCTGTTTTCCCTTAGAAGGTCAAGACAATATCATTTCAAGCCAAGTATGCTCCAGAAAACTGATTTTAATTCCAAACATTGATTTTAAATCCATTTGATGGCTTGGATTTCCAGGCTTTTATTTTTGACACCCTGAATTAAAGGAAAGAGTTGCAGTGATATAATGAACAACATTCCAAGGCATATATGTCTTAAAACATATCAAAAGGATTTTAAAACCTTCACTTGTTACTTTGTTTTAAGCCAGTGGGCAGGCAAATGACAAAGACCTGCGCAAAGAAGGTACCATTAACACAATGATACAATAAATGTGTGTATACTGTCATCTGAAACCTTGACTTGGATCCAGTGATTATGTTTGTTAGACCTGGAGAGTGAAACAACATTTATCCTGGCACACACTGTAACACGTTCTACATTTACAGTTCCTTATCTGCAACAGCCATTCAAAAGCAATCGTGAACATATACTACAGCAGTCTCTAATCGTGTTACATTTGACCAGTTGAGTAAACAAGAATCAGCATAGCTTAGCTGGAACATCGTGTTACTATAACTCTAAAAGTAAGAATGGGAGACCTCGGCTGATTGTCAGCGTCTGGGAACCGCTATCAGCTGTTACATTCTCCTACAATTGTGATACAGCAACAGTGTGTGTCCATATTTAGGCAGGCCTCTTTTCTGACACCAGGGCCACGTCATTTACACCCACTGAAGAGCCTGAGCTTTCAGAGCACACTAGGCACTGCTCAAAATACACTGCAGCAAGCCAAACCAAGGGCTGGACCTCTGTGTCAGAACAACCAACTTGGATTTTTTCTCAAAACAGAGTAAAACAAAAACCAATCCAGCAGAAACAACCACCTTTCACCATGTGAAAAGTAGAGCATAGTGAAATTCTGTTCAAATCTTTCACATTTCATATAAATGAGCTAGCAGATAAGATGCCTGGCTTTTGCTATAATCAACAAGAGAAAGTAGCACCATTGTTTCCGTTCAAACAGCAGAGCCATGTTTTTTTTCTCTTGTAACCACAATCACAGAGAAAAAGAACTAAACTACAGCATTCCTTGTTTACTGAGCTGGTTCCCTTAAGTTTACACTAAATGGTAATTATCTACTTATAGAAATCTATTTATTTTTATTTTATGCATACTATATTCACATTTCCATGTGAAGGATACGTATTGAAGGCACAAAACCTTAGCATATCTCTCTAATGAAAATGAAAAAGGTACAATCTAGTACTTTTCAGAGAGTGCAAATGGTGAACTAGAATTTTATTATGATTAATAAATAGTATTGCAAAAGAAACCAAAAGCTTCTTCTTCAAAAAAAAAAAAAATCCTAAACTACCAACACAGTGGGTGTGTAACTATCAGCTCCTTAGTTTAGTAGGCAGGGCACTAATCAGAGATTCGGAGTCAGCCATTTTAAGGGCTGTGTTACTCTCTCTCTCTCTCTCTCTCTCTGTTCCAATGCACTGTAACATTCACTCCTTGAAAATCCCACAATGCACAGCAAAAACCACAGCAGTTGAATCAAACTCTCAGCCAACTTTGTCTACAAATGTGTATCGTTGTTCTAGCTCTTAAACGATGACTTACATTATCTATTTTTATTTTTTACATGATATATATACGGTTTGTTTGAATCTAATGACTTTTAATGTGTTAAATGATTTACATAAATCAGTTAGATAGATTATGTGTGATTAAACTAACTAACAAATTTATATGATATTTAAAACTTTATATGATAAATGTTATTGGTAAATGTTAGTGTTTTCACAGTGATTGAAGAGGAAATTAGAATGTCGCTAGAAAGTGAGCACAATATACTAATTCACCACCAATGAAGGTTACAAGCTGATTGAGATGCAGCCAGTGTTTTGGACGACTCCCAGAGCATTTTATTACATCCACAGAAAACAGTGTTTCTTCTTTCATTTACATTTTATTATACAACCCTGAAGCTTTGTATTACAGGTCACTATTTTGTCAAGCATGTCAAGACATTGATAACAGGCACTGGGTAAACTATTGCGCTGTTTGAAATGCACAAGCCCAGAACAAACCCATTTTTGTGATATACAGTGTCACATTAACATGCAAAATTGTACCGCAATTTAATGTCATACTGTAATTTGAATCCCACCCTTGGTATGTGCTCACACATAATAACAGGTTTCATACTGAGAACGGAAAAAAAAATTTCTCAGGTAAATCTGAGACCACCGCGGTGAGAATGATCTGCCTCCTGACTCTGTCACTGCATTATAAATGCTACTCTTCATGTAGCCTCACCACAGACACCATGATAGAAAGTAGAGAGAGAGAGAGAGAGAGAGAGAGACAGAGAGACAGAGAGAGAGAGAGAGAGAGTGTCAAAAGCCACATAAATCTGCTTGTCTCCCAGGTAAAATATTTAGAGTTCTCTGAGCCACTGACAGGCTCTGTGGCTCATCACTGGGACGCTCGCTCTTATAAACAGTGGGCTAATTTCAGGTGGTGAGGCTTTGATAAAATCTTCCCTCCTTGTAAGGAGATGCACCGATGAAAGCAGATCAGCCTTGTGCTCACAGCTGGACAGAAGTGCATGTCCCACAGAGTAGCATATAAATAATTTATTTGAAAACAAAACAAAACAAAACAAAACAAAACAAAAAAAGTCAGCGTGCAACAGTTGAAATAATAGATGGTGTGGAGAAAATATATCCTCACTGCTGGAATTATTGAAGTGCAATACTTAAAAAAGATTTTCTCAGTATTTTAAATTAGCCATGCTTATGAACGAGTCAAACATAAAATTCACAGACAGCCACTTTCTATACACTAATAACATTAAAATCATAATCTGCTGTTTAACTTATAGATAACTTTTTGTATGCAGTGCTTCACTGTTTCATGACACATTTTTATTGACTTAAGTTGCCCAAATTTGGCTCTCCAACTCCCCCATGCTTTAGTTTCCTTTAGAAGTATTAAATACCATCCCTCTCCTACGACGCAGTCATGAAGCTTAAGAGCTTTGAGGATTGCATAAAGAGGAGACAACCGTTCACAAGTTTACAAGCTCACATACTCTATGTGGATTTGTATTGGTTGCCTGTTCCGTAGATGGCTCAAAGACGACTACAGGAAGAAGTCTGCTGCTCCTCTTGGAGTGCGTCACCTCAGACATGTATCATTTGTGTTAACAAATCAAATCTTTCTGCACAGCATTAGCCCAGCTGTCATGTGCATGAAGGTCCTTTTTCTCCTTAAGTAAATCATATTGTTTGTGGACGACACGATGAAGCATAGTAAGACTTTTATCTAATGCATCCAGTGTAAATTGATAAATATAATATACACACGTTCTGCAAAACCCACATAATTACCCTTGACTTCTAATGTTTTACTTCATTTTTAATTAATGTTCATATAGATAGTCTGCTGTTCTGAAAATATTAAGCACTTAACAACAGAACTGCTCATTCCATCACTGCAAGGTTAGAGGTCACACAGTAAACCAACATTCTGGTATTTGGTAGCTGACTACACTGAACCTGGGCTGCCTGATTATGTCTACTTCTGCTTTGTAAAACCATAAATAGACCCGTGACTCATTACCATCCAGTCAGAGACTAAAAAACTTAGACAAAGCCTGCTGTTTTCACTTTGAGAGAAACCTTCTCCTCTGCTGAAGCCTAATAAATAAGAACGGATATGTTTTGAATGGTAATGCTTACAATACCCACAGCTACCTAATAAACAGATCTTCTTAGATTTTGCAGACTATTTTTTTATTCTTGCAGCCAACAACGCTTAATGGTCTTTTAATATGTAATGCAACTTGCAGAGTTTTTCTGCTTTTTTATTTTTTTCGCTAAAAAACTACCTGAATTTACAAAATTGCATGCACAGGATTCTTCTTTTAAACTCCTACCAGTGAGTTTAATTATTTCCTATGAGAGCTGTGCTCATGGTCATAACACTTGAATGGAAGAGTTGAATAGAATGTGTGTTGTGAAGACGTCCCAATGACACGTCTTGGCCCAAATCTGTGATAATTTTCAAAAAGTCCTCCATATATTACTGAGTTTGCTTGATTTTATCTTAATTTTTGTCATTGGAAAATAGTGCAATTCCCTGAGGGACTATATAGAGACTTTTTCATATAGAATAATGACATTAATTGCATCAACTCGTGGCTGTGGCAACAAATCGAGGAGTGCACATTTGCTAACAAAGTGTTTATCCCTAACAATTGCATGTTATTAACCTCTTACTTCATTTCAAAGTGTATAAGTAACTACTCTGAATTATTCTGTAGTGAAACTAGAAGGGAAAATATGCAGGTTAATGAGAGAGAAAAGGTCTGAAAAGTCATTTTAGAGGTTACTTAAAGCTCCCTTTGTGGCTTATTTCCTTCTTTAAGTCAACAGACTATAATGATGTGCTTAAAGATTGTAGCAAGTGTGTGTGCGTGTGTGTGTGTGTGTGTGTGCGCGTCACATTGCATTACTTGCGTTTTTCCCTTTGCTTTTCTTTGATAAGCTCATAAGTTAAGATTTGATAAGTTTTGATAAGTTAAGGCTGGTGTATTTATATAATAACTCCTAAAGTATGCATTTATCATTTAATATCTTTTAATAACTCATAGATTACACTGAATTTCTCCCACACATCAAAGTCATTCAGTCATGAACATTGACACTGACCTTGAATTGGCAATTTCTGCTTTTTGTTTGGCAATGGCAGCGGCCCTCTGCGCTCCTTCGACACTCCTTTCCACTTTTTGCTTCACCTTGGTGCCCTTCAGTTGAATCACCTTCTTCCTCACAGCTTTCACTAGCACGTTGTGTACGTACTTGCCCTCCTCTTTACCGCCCTCAGCAAATGTAGTGCAGCCATAGCCATGCCGCTGGTTGTCCAGCCACTCACCCTCGTACTTGAGGCCACTGGAGCGCTCGCTGATGCCGTAGCCTGAGCGCTTGTCATTCTTCCACTCGCCCATGTAAACCTCTGTGGTGGTGGCGTCAATGTCAGCCTCGACAGGTGGGAACTCGTGGCCCTCACCTTCTGCTTCACTGTCACCCATGCTGATGGTAGAGTTGGCATCACTAGTCGCTGAACTGAGACCTGATTCACTGCGCAGGAAGCTGATCTTACTCTTCTGGCTGGAGAGGGATGTGCGAGATTCTGACTTGGTTAGCTTGCCCAGCAGTGAGCCGCGACGGAAAAGGCCCCGCTTCTTTGGCTTGGCAAGTTCAGGGTCACCATGTAGGCTGAGAGCAAAGCCACCACGTGAAGGCCCCATAGGCTTAGACGAGGTGACAACAGTCTCCTGGCCTAATGCGTTTGTGGTGGTGATAATGGGAACATCCTGCTGTAGCAGCGTGCCATTGCTGTGCTCGCTACGCAGTGAGGTTAGGGAGTTGCGCAAAGGAGAGCGCACCACAGCGGCCATGCCATATGGAACGCTCTGACGCACACCATAGCCATGTCGCATTCCACCCGTAAATTGGCCTTGGAAGGTGCCTGTCGAGACAAGGGCTAATGAGCAAAAAAGACTAGTATATATATCAACAGTTAAATATTGTGCAGTGGTAAATCAGCAGTTCATATTCTGCACTAGTGACTAAACAGCTGTGACTGCAAATCCCAGAAACCTCACTGATAAACTGCCGAGCAAGTGTCTTAATCCAGAAAGCTCCAGATGTACCATTTGATAGATGACCCTGTGGGGGGTAGACATATTCACATACATTATTTTTAGTTTCCTGGTCTGTGATGCAGGAGAGCCTGGAACCTGGAAACAGGGCAGTTTAGTGTGTACAGGACATAACATCAATGATTCTTAAAGTGGGGTACTTTAGGGGGCCATTAAGCAACCCATGGTGGTCCATGATTAATTTGTTTTTGTTAGTGATAACAAACTCAAAATGCATCATGATCAATGTTATTATATTTATTACTGAGTTCTTATAGTTATAAGCATATTTGACTGGTTACTTAAACTCAGTAAATTTCATCAAAATCTCAATAAAATCTAATACAAGTCATCTTTAAATAAAGCCAAATTGGACCTTAAGTATTCTGCCCAGGACTGAGAAGATATTCAAAAATATTATTGCACACACTTTATATATAAATAGCTGGAATATGATCATAAAACAAAACATGCATATAATTTATTTTACATTTAAAACACCCTGGCTGTACAAATGACATAAAAATCATTAAAAAAAAAAACAGAAAAGAAAATAATTTCTGCTGACTTAAATGTTCCTTGTTTATCTATACCCACTGCTTCCTGTCCTCAGCTGCAACGACAAACGACAAGCATGTTCATGTGATATATTGTAGAGCCATAAACCACTTATGGTTATTTACTGTGTGTCCCAGGGACCCGAGGTCAAGCAACACATGCCAATGTTCATCATGTCCAGGACATAGGTAAGACGGTTCAGAAGGGTACAGTCTGAGCAGTTTGTGATACCCCAGCAGCACTGCTTTACATCCTGCTCAATGTGATGACTTCTTCTACATTTTATTGTTGATATTGATAGATACATAAAAATATTGTAGTTACATTTCAATTATATTGTCTCATCGAATCCTTAGCAGTATATTTTTGCTCTTCTGCTTATACATAACACTCCATCAACAAGTAATATAAACTATGATAGGTTTAATATAATAAATCTCTAATAGCTGTGTGTTAATGGCTGCAGAACCTGCCAAATAATCACCATCTGCATAATTATTTGGATGTGTTTTAATATGTTTGATTTACAGTGAGCGTCCTTCTCCTTCTTCTGTTTAACAGATGTCAGATTTTTATCTATGTTGTAGTTCTGCTTCATGTTATTCTGAACATTATTACAATAATAGTACAGTGAACAAGATATTTCAATGAGTAACAGAAAAGCTTGCTTTTGTTCTCCAATCTAAACTATTTCCCTTTTGTTACCGGGATGGCTGAAAAAATGCCAATATATTTATTCTAACATTTCTACGCAGTAAAGACGTCTTCAGCTCATTTCTTCACTTCATTGACTTTACTTCAAGAGAATAACACTACAGAACCGAGACAGGAACCCTGGGATTTTATATTCACCCCAGACTCTCTCAAACACACAGAGTGAACAGAATTCATTACAGCTTTAATTTGTAGCCCCCTGCTCCCCTTTCCTTTGGCAAACACTCCTTAGTGATGGGCATTTACCCAGCAGACCATCTGTGGTGACGCCATGGTGCCACCGTTATAATCTGTTAAGCGACTGGGTTTCTGTCAGAATCTTTATTGTTCTTTCCTGAAGACCAGCCACCTTTAAAAGTCCTGCACACATTAACACTGGAGGATGTGTTAAACTAACAGTGGGATTCTGGCTGTGTGGGGGTCTCCCTAATCTGACCTGAATTTTAGCTTCTGTTTTAGGGTAAACACGTAGCAAATGACTGATGGCCCAGAACCTACATTTCCCCCTGCATGTAGTCCATATAACACAGTGGAATGACAGTGATGAATTTATCTCAATCTGACTGCCATCACAACCACTTGGTTAAGAGCGTATCTCAGAAATGAAGAAGTGAAGAATATGGCATAAGGTATGAAAATGCTGGGGTTCATATTTAGACTCAGCCATGAATTATCAGCTATCTGGGAACTGTACTTAACTTCTGCTTGTCAATCTTGTTGAATTTTAAACATTGATGATGCCACCATTTTGGATCCAAAATGCCTAAATACTGCACAACAAAAAGCTTTGACACTTAGCTGGATGGAAAAAGGAAAACATTTTTTAAGTCATTTCATAGCAATTTTTTTGCAGCCAGACTTTGGCTGTCAAACACACCCCACAGACTCTCACAGTACAAATTTATTTCATTTTTCTAATTATTTTCACAGACGAAGAAAGATGACGTCCAAGTTGTCATTCTAACACTGTAACTAAACTGTTAAAACTTTAACTATTCATGGGGATCCTCAGAAACCATATTGTAGAACCACTGGCATAGCAAGTATGTTTTCCAGTGGGGAGTTGTGTTCACATGTGTACTTCATGTCATAGTCTATAAAAGAAATTCTCTAACACTGGGGTGTCCTATCTTACCCCCATAGGGCAGGTGTGGGTGCAGGTTTTCATTCCAATCAAGCAGGAGCCACATCTGATTCCACCTGTTTAATTAGTTAAGTCTGGCTTTCATAGACACACTTTTGCCTTCTGCTTGGCTGGCATGAAAACATTCCACTACACATTCAACTGCATTTTCTGGATAAGACTGGACACCCATGCTCTAACAACAGATGCGATTTCCATTAGCATGTTTCGCCAGTGCCACTGTCCTGTGAGTTTTGCGTTAATCCTATGCCGCCCTGGTATTGGTGGTCATTAAAAGGATTCATTCACTCCCAGAAATTTGTCAACTGTCTGTTTCCATGATGGCGTTTAATTGGCCACAGTGAGTATTTTATCTTATGCATTCTAAGGCTGTTCATCTCAAAGAACAAACAAGTAAATCGTTTACAATATGTGATTTTTGTCAATCAAAACAAAATCAGGCCAAATCTGTACAGTGCAAAAGTAATTAAAGAAAGTGACCAAAGAGAGCAGAATACAGTTTTGACAGTGTCAGAAACTTCTAACTAAATTCTCACAGTGTGGTTGATGCCACACTGCACAGGATTACGCGAAACTCACATGACATACAACAGCTACAAACATGGTGGTGGCAGTAGATAGCGATAAAAATAGGGAAATGGGGAAAATATCTTTATTAAACAGGCTTTTCAGCAGCAGGTATATTTGCAAGAAAAATACGGCGTAAACCTGTCTTTTGGGCGGGTGCTAATCAGTTTATCCACTGATTCCTCCCACATCGGTACAGAAAAATTCACTTTTGGAGCAGCAGTGGGAACGCAAAACGATTCGCTTTTTACTTTTTCTAACTTGGATAGAAACACACCTTACCAGGACTGACTGTTAAAAGAGGAAAGGTGAGTTCGAGTTGTCTTCAGGAGAAGTTTTGTTATTATTATTATTATTATTATTATTATTTTTTAAACACGGTCAACTCACCGCCATCCGCGTAGGTCTCGGTGCCGTAGCCGTCCTGCAGGCCGTTATTCCACGTGCCCTCGTATTTGGCGCCGCTGCTGAGGCTCGTGCGCGTGCCGTACCTGCCTTTGAAGCCATGCGTCCACTCGCCCTTATACACCCAGTGGCCTTTGGTTTCAATGCCCAGGCCATGGCGCTTGCCGTGAGACCAGTAGCCCTCGTACGTGTTCCCGCTGGGCCAGGTGTACACCCCGACCACCTCGAAACCGTAATTCCATGAACCGGAGAACTCGCCTTGACCCTTCGGTCCAGTGCAGATGCCGTGTCCGTGCGCTTTGCCTCCCTCCCAGCCGCCGCAGTACGCGCCGCCGTCATCGAACTCAAAGCGACCTCCACTCATCCTTCTTGAATGAAAAAGGAGAGGGAACAAATTCTTCAATTTTGGACTGAGAGTGTGAACTTTTCCAAAGTGACGTTAAATTGTTAAAACGTGTATTTCCGCCAAGGGGAAATCTTGTTCTTTAACTTCGGTCATCGTCGGTGCGTCTAGTCGCTGGCGCGCATCATCTGTTGACAGCTGTTCTGTTTTATCCGGATTCTTGTTTATTTGTTTGTTTGTTTGTTTTTTTACAGAAAAGAAAAATCCACAGGTATTCCACATTAAGTAATGAACCTCCGGTAAAGAGCGGATTTGACTAGGGAGAGGGAGTTACTTTTCTTTAGTTACATGGTTTTTAATTTCAAGGTGAGTACCATTGAGTCGAATTGGTGAGCCAGTGGTCTTTCATGGCTCTCCCCTCTCCCTGTCTCCCCTCTTTTCTCCACCGAGCTCGGTTAATGTTCCAGCACTCCCAACAAGGCTAACCAGACCCCGACGCTGTATCCAAAAATACAGCCCAATCCTGCCCCGGCTACAAGGCCCTGCTCAACGCCGTGCCAGATCACTCTCAGTTAAAGGGGGTGGGCGAGCATGTGGCCATATCAGGTTCAGTTAAATCTGTGCCAAGCTGACTGGGTGTTCCAAAGAAGTTGCATTTCATAAATTTTAGATGTGAAAAGGTGCTGATCAAAGGTGTTGGATTAATATCTTTCCAATCTTGGCCAAATTATTATCCCCCTCTAACACGTGCACAAATGAATTAATTATGGTTATCTGTGTTACTTCTTCTTCTTCTTCTTCTTCTTTTTCCACTATTACTACTACTACTACTACTACTAACAATCTCAGAATTTCTCAATAAAGAATCATTTCTGATTTTGACTCAATATGGCAAATTTATCTTTCAGTGAGACATCACTATAACAAAATTATGCAGACTACACTCCCAGAAATGAATGTACCAAACGTAGTGACTTAGGTGGTAGCATAATGTCTTGTTACATCTTTTGTTTGTTTTGCTCACCTTTAAAATCTAAATGAACATCCTCTGATGGACCTTGTAAGCCTTTAAGACTCTAAGGTGCTGATTTATTGTTTTTAACACTTAAAAGGCCACATACACTTACAGTAGTTAATATGTAGCACAAGCATTTCATTGTTCTGATATTAAAATAGACTTGTTGTCGTTTTTGTTTTTGAAAAAACTGCATGGTGAGTGTCCTATTTGAATTTTATTTTACATTTTATTTTAATCAAATTGAAATGATTGTACCATGATGAGGATCTAAGAGACATTTGCAACCTAACAGTTATTAAAGGATTATGGCAAGATTGGAAAGTTAAGCTTGGGCATATATGGTCATTTTTATATGACATAAACAACAAACCAATGAATGTTTGAATTTGTCAAGACAGAACTATGTTTGTCTTGTTTATGTGTGTCTAATGAGAATGTAGTGAATAAGCTTAGGGACCTGGAGAAATGTTTCTGTCTGACCCCATAACAGTCTCCAAAGAGGACCTTAAGAGGAAATGAGATAACTTGGTGAATAACAAAATCTTGCAGAGCATTGAAACTCAGATCACGTTTTTTAAATTCAGATAAAGACTCATAAAATACTGTCGAAACACTACTGAACATTTTGACATTTAACAGTTTGACAGTTATTTAATAGGGATAAATGACCATAGCGCGCCCTCTTATGGACATTGTGTGTAATGAATAGACTTGAATTTTTATTTGTAGTAATCAGTATCACAATAATCAAAATAAATAATAATAATACAAAAAAGATAAATATTTGTGTAATAGCATAACTAGGAAACAGTTAGTAGAAATATGTACTGAAAAACAGAAATGTATAGATTATAGAACGTTCATAATTTATCATTGACTGTATGTACACTGTCTCAAGACTATTAAACTTCATAAAATCAAAACTACTCTGACTTGACTTGCAGAAAGCTTGTTAAATGCCTAGTGATGAGCGTGTATCTACTATTGCACCAGTGTAGTGCAATATGTGTCCTGAAAACAGGGTTCAGTTTAGTATTGAGCCATTGACAACTCCTCAGTGTGCAATGCCTCTCCTCCGGGTCCTAATGCGCCACGTCTGCAAGGACAATAGAGAAGCGCACACCCTGCTGGTCAAAATGAGGTATTGCAAAACTGGCTAGGAATACATAGAACTATTTAAGAATTTGTGCATGTAGAATATAATTAAAATGTAAACTCAAACCAATTCGAAAACCTCTCCTATAAAAAAAAAACATGTGCTAAAAGGACTGACAACCACAAATAATGTTTAAGATTAATACAGTCAACTCCAAACATAAACATTTTTTTAGAAATATGTTTAGAAAAGTATTTAGGAAAATTTATGTTAAACACAAATCAATTGATTCACATCACCATATACTATTTGAAATAAATTGTGGAATGAATAAGTGAATGAAATATGCCTTTATGCATAATGTTTACTTATGGATATTTATGCACACATCATCACGTCATAATCACGTGAGACCATTACTATATTTGTTTGCCATTCTCAATATCTCAGATATATGATCACAAACGTTAATAATACATTTTAATAGTGTGCCATACTCCAGTGAATAAATTAGCTTTAAAAAAAGATTTTTATTTTACTTCTGAAAAGAGCTGTATCACACAAGAGCCCTAAAAGGCATACATTAGGTACATGTCTAGAATATGACTATATTTTGTTCGTAATTTCTATGGTCTGTATTTATACATGAACGATTTCTTATTCCTAGAATAATGTATTCATGGATCATTTAGAGCCAGATCACAATAAATTAAATATATACTTAAATATATTGAATATACTTAAACAATAATGAGGACCGAATGTGTGTTATAAAATGTTAAGTGAGTGAAATATATTGTATAATTAAAAGGGTTTCTGTGGGCACAGAGTTTGAGAAACCCTGGTAAAGGGCGTTAGGAGTTCTTCTTGACCTTCACACTATGGCGGTAAGGCACCAGGCATCACCCGGAGATAGTTTCCATGCGCTCGCGCTCAAGTCTCAAGAACTTACCGATATAGAAATTAACCTACATGGAAGTAATGCATGAATTAATTTATTATTATTTATTAATATTACATATATGGAGCATCCTCCATATATTATATGCAGCCGGAAATAGACGATAACCTGAAGATGCTGTGCTTGAGCTGCTGAAGATTCCGCGCGCTGTTATTGCACGGGTTGTGTTTCCTCCTTCCGCTCTCTCTCTCTCTCTCTCTCTCTCTCTCATCATCCCTCCCTGGTTGGTACCCTTTCTCTTGCACGCACGAGCATCCTCCGTCATGGCGTCTTCCAACCATGTCACCCCCACCAACTGCAGCTGGTGGCCCATTTCGGCCATAGGCGAAGATGGCAAGCTCGCGGATGGAGAGGAGAGTCACGAGCCGCCAGTGGAACACAAGCCTTTCTCTAAAGACCGCCTCGTTTTGTACCACTGGACGCAGTCTTTCAGCTCTCAAAAGGTAAACACATAGCTAGCAAAATGGAGGAGCTCTGTCTGTACATTGCATGTTATGCAGTGGGACACACAGGTTATACTGGCTTCATTTAATTCACATTCTGTTCGCTTCATTGTAGCACACAATGCTGACACATACCTGTTCAGTTTTATATAAATATATAGCTGCTGATGCTCCAGCTCAATAAAGTGTAAGCAGTGTTTATTGCTTGGATTGATTTTGGAGAATGCATAACCAATTTTGACAACTCAGACCATTGTGCATAGTCAGAGACTTAGATCTTGCTGAAGACATGAGGATGACACTCTAAATTATTCATTAAAATGAGTGAGCCTGGCTCTGAAAAAAAAAAAACTGACTGTGAGATGTATCTTGTAGTAGATGGCACTGTGAGCATGTGGCTGGAATACTACTCAGTATGTAGTATGATGCAGTCCTGGAGATTTCAGGCATCACGAAAATCTGTGAATGTCCCGATTCAGCTGATCATCCTAATATCAAGCACTGCTCTGCTGGACAGTGGCCTATGTAAAGCAGCAAAGCGTGAGGTTGAAATGGAAGTCACGACTTCACTCAAGCAAAAGACAAACAGATCTTCTCCCCCACCGACCTTACAAGCTGAGCTGCATTTATGAGGCTCAACTTTTTAATGTGTCATATCATCCTGTGCGCAGACACATTATCCAGCAAGTCAATGAAATGTCTCAATGCAGAGTTATGACTCAGATGAAACCATTAGATGATATATATAGAACATCTTTGTCAATTACATATTAATTGTAGAACAGACAAGCATTAAATCAGAATCTGGTTTCCTGTTTCTGCCTGAATTTTGTCTAAATTCCTTGTGCCTCTATATTACCTTTTCACTGATATGTTTCTAAAAATATAAGGAGCCTGTGGTGTGCTGTGCTGTCACTGCATATCCCAGGCATGGACGTTGGATCCTTACACCCTACTGATAAGGCCAGGTCTATCTACTGAGTGCTAAGTGAGGATTTATTCATTTGCTCATTTAATTAAATTACAGTCAGTAAGTCAGTCTGCATTTCTGGAAATGAGAAGGACATCCTTCAACTTGTGATTAAACTACAAACAGCATTTGTGGCTACAACTGTAGTATACACAATGCATGACATTTATATCCATTTATTTCTTTAAACAATTCAGGGCTTTTTTAATTGTACAAATATGTATATATTCCTATAAAAAATAACATAATATTTCATTATTTAAAATTTAATACTGGATGGCATGATGACTAGCATTCATGCCTCTCATGTCCATTTAGATCCCAAGCTTTTAGGTTACTGTTTTGCATGTTCTAGCTGTGTTTGTGTGGGTTTTCTCCACAATGTCTTCTATCTTCTGGAAGGTCTATTGACTACTTTAAATGACTCTTTAAGTGTGAATGAATATGCATGAAATGAAATGATGCCTTGTGATAGACTGGTGTCCCATTGGTATCCATTGACCTATTTTCATAATACGAAAAGATTTATATTATTCAGAATTCCATACAGATTAACTATACATTTATTATTTAGCAGTACTTTATTTATGTGGACTATACCACTGTTTCTTTTATGAAACCTGTACTAAAACCTTCAGTGTTCCCCAATTCTGAGCTGACCTTTTTTGTGTTAAATTTTTATAATATGAGATTTGTAACTGAAGCACCTTCCTGTAGTACTTGTCCATGATACCATGGCCAATCGGATCAGATTTGTTCTTTAACCCCCCTCTGATAGCCAACTCAGTACTTTCTGCTGATGTTGTCCCAATACTGATATTGGATATCGGCCTTGTGCTGTCTCTAGCAACAATTACTTTATCCAGAGCAACTTACAGTTGAGAGAAGAAGCAATTCAATAATACAGCGGATGCTTAAAGGCTTTACTCAAGATCCTGACAGTAATTCTCTTCTGGTTTAAATATTCAGATTGAATCTCCTAGTCTTCTGAGCATCACTGAACTTCCACAGAACACTGTCTATATTAAAAATGGTTTCATTTGCTTATATTTCTTTCACACTTCGCTAGTGACTTTTTGACAAAGCTCAGACTCAGACATCTCTCTATTAGACCTAAAGTGCAATATAGGGTATAGAATCCATTAGTTCATATCTTATGCCTTGCACTTATGGAGAGTAGGAGAGCAGGCCCTCATTTGGGATTCAGCCATTTAGCTAGGATCACCTATAACATATACACCAACTTTTTTTGCTGAAAATTTCTCGCATACCAACACCACCATTATTGGACAGTTAAGCCATTCATTGCAAATGCAATTTTATGTAGTTATTTTCTCTCTCTCTCTCTTTTTCTTTGTGTGTAAATGTTTTTGTAGGCCAAAGCAAACTAACAATTTATACTAACAATACTGAAACAAAAGTTTCAGTAACACTGGTTTTCTTTGTAGCTTTGTGCATAAGTTGACACTCATAAATGACTAACCACCTTCATATTTATGTTCAGTGACATCCGCAAAACTTCATGAAAGCTCACAGTACATTTACATTTACAGTTATTTTTATGGGATTTGGCAGATGCCCTTATACAGAGCAACTAACAGAAGCGCTCTGAAGTCTTTATCAATAAACACAAGCTCATAGTGATTCACTTGCTCAGGGTCTAAGAGTAAGTCTAAAACCCTCTTAGGGATGTTAGTATAATCTGATTTTTTGTTAAATAGTTCATGAGGTGGTAGGTCTTTAATAATTGTGACTCAGCTCTTTGGGAAACAAGGGGAAGTTCATTTCACCACCTAGGCGCCAGAACAGAGGACAGCATTAATGTATGCCTTCTTCCTACACCGAGAGATGGTGGGCTCAACTGAACAGTGTTAGAGGATCAGAGGGAGCAAGGTACAGAGTGCAGTGTGATAAGTGCTTAAAGGTAGATGGGTGCTGGTCCATTTTGGGCTTCGTCAGCAAGCATCAATGTTTTAAATCTGATGCGGGCAGCTACAGGAAGCCAGTGGATGGAGTGTTACAATTCGGTAGTGTTGGAGAAGTTGGGAAGGTTGAAAACAAGTCGTTCAGCGGCATTCTGGATTAGTTGCATTTGTTGCGTAGTGTGCAAAGGCAGACCTCCTTGGAGTGTGTTGCAATATTGAAATGGCAAGGGACAATCTGTAGAGAGAAAAGGATGAATCGTCTTCATGTTGTAAAGGATAGAAGAGATGAAGGGGAGGGGGCCTTGAGAGATTTTTTGCGAGCTTTGTGAAAGGGATGAAATCCAGCAGGCAGATTATGGGATTGCAAGACCAGATGTAGGACAGGATAGTACACAAACAGTTCAAAACAAAACAAAACTAAACAAAAAAGATCAATAAATGGTAAAAGAACGTTTAAAGGCAGCTAAATCCTCCAGTAATGCAGCTTAGCCACTGAAGCACATCGGGCATCACAAGGTTTGGCTGGCAACCAATGAACAATATGATGTTATTCCGGAGCTGACAGCCATTATAAAGACATGTTGTTCACATGCCAGCTGGGAACACTCCAGGAGCATACATTTTATATGATAAAGACTGTGACTGGTCATTGCAAATGATGTGTACACAACTGATTGAATTTCATTTTGCATAGTTTATTTAGCATAGTTTATTCTGTTGGCACTTTGACGCAACATTCAAGAGCTTGCAAGCTCACTAAAAGTAGTTTCATCTTTGAGAAAGCCTTGCACATGCAATACATTTTCCTGATTACCTTCAAACCGATATCTAGCAAGGTTCCCATTACTGAGACTCATTACATGTAAATTTACACAAACTCTAGAGCTTTTTCAGGATATAAATGTTTATTTATTTATTTTTTAAATGACTAAATTTTTACGAATGCCTCATTTCTTTTGTAAATGTGTGTGAACAATTTGAGTAAATTAGTTCATTTCAGACTCATTATATACAAATTCAAAAGAAAAAAGATCTCAGTCTAGTGACTTTTATCTGTAGGCTCTGGTGACAACTAATAATAACTGCGATCAGTTCTGGTCTGGGTTCAGGACATGCAGTACAGACAAACAGGAGCGCCTGGAGCATATAAAGTGTCACCGAAATATAATGAATGGTCTCATCCAAACCACTGAGCAGTAAATTCTGGATAGCATGCCTTTAAAACTAGGTTGTAAAAACCTGTCATTTTATGGTTTACTGAACTTTTAATTCCAAAATTTCTATAAGCTTGCCACCAAGTACAGTTGAGGTCATACGTTTACAAAAAAAAATGTTAATAGTTGAAAAGAAATGAGGGATCTTATAAATTGCAGTTTATTTTTTTTATTTAGTTCTGCCCTGAATAAACTATTTCACATAACATCTAGTCCACAAAACAAAATAATAACTGAATTTATAAAAAATGAGCCAGTTCAAAAGTTTACATCCCCACGATTCTTAATACTGTGTGCTGTTACCTGGATGATTGATGATAGTTTTTATGTTTTGGGAAAGTTCTTCAAGAGTCCCTTGTTTATCCTGAGCAGTTAAACTGCCCACACTTCTTCAGAAAAATCCTTCAGATCCTGCACATATATGATTTTGATGTATCATGTTGCTTTCTTGAACATTTGCACCTTTTGTAACAGTTGTGCATAAGTCCCTTAGCTGTCCTCAGTGTGAAGAGTTGGATCTAAAAATCATATAGTCTCTGTTAGAAAGAGGTCAAATATGCAGAAAATGGTGGAAAAGCAAAGAATGCGCAGGACCCGGAGGATTTTTTTTGAAGACCTGTGGGCAGTTTAACTGCTCAGGACAAACCAGGGACTCATGAAGAACTCTCTCAAAACATAAAAACGGTCGTCGATCATCCAGGTAACAGCACACAGTATTAAGAATCGAGGGGATGTAAACTTTTCAACTGGTTTATTTGTGTAGGATGTAAACATCTGGTATGTGAAATAGTTTATTAAAAAAAGCCCTAAATAATAAAACAAACTGCAATTTAATTTTCAGATTCAGCAAAGGCGGATCTTTTCTTGTGCATATACTATATAGTACATATCACATGATCATTGCTTTTGGTGTTTGCTAGGCATCGATTTTGTATTCTTAATTCTTCAAAAGGTTCTGATTCATTTCCTGTAATAGTTTACAGTTTTCTAGAACAGTTCTGAACAGTCTATAATATCTACAGTAACAGCTAACACTGGGACTTGGAATGGTGGAATCTCTATAACTTTGAAGTTTCCAGACACAGGAAAGTCTTCAGGCCATCAGAGGGCATCATTCTCTGTAATAAGACAAGCTGCATTTTAATTAACTTCATATGAGAGAGAGAGAGAGCGAGAGAGAGAGAGAGCGAGAGAGAGAGAGAGAGAGAGAGAGAGAGCTCTAAGTTAGATAGATGCACACTGTCCACAACATTAAATGTAATTATAAATACACCACAACACCACATTATTGATTTCCCTTTAAGAGGAAAACTCTTTGTGGTTTATAATTTTCTTATTATTTCTTAATTACACTCTAACACTACACTCATTGAAGCTTTTTGGTGACTGTGTTAGTTATTTCCAGGTTTTCTGTGAAGGACTGGAAAATCTGTAACAGAATGAAATTCAAACATATTCATATCCAGACTTGTGAAAATAATATAGACTGAAGATTCTAAGGATTTCCATACTATCTGCTCTAACATAACCTTCATGATCTTTTTAGTCATCCAGTTATATATTAAGTCACCTTTCAAAATATCAAGAAAACGACAAATATAGAAAGTCTGGAAAGTTTACTCTGTATCTTAAAAGCCACATACATATTGGACATGTGCTTGACCTGGAGTTTATTGTCTGGCAGGTGCGTCTGGTGATTAATGAGAAGGGACTGCTGTGTGAAGAGCGGGATGTGAGTCTACCTCTAACTGAGCACAAGGAGCCCTGGTTCATGAGGCTCAACCTTGGAGAGGAGGTGCCTGTCTTCATACACGGAGACACCATTGTCAGCGACTACAACCAAATCATCGAATACTTAGAGACCAACTTTGTGGGTGGTAAGTGTTAAAACTGACAGAGGTAAGATTATCAGTCACAAAGCAGACACAATGAAGTCACATGTTAGGGAATTCCATTGAGAAGCAGAAAATACAATGATGCAAGATGAACAGTGCAAATTCTGGGGTATGTACTAACACATTAAATATATAATGCATCAGAGTTCATGGCCCATGAAGGCTAGGTGAAGTAAATTAAGCAAGTTCAAGATCTGGTGGAGGAGATTTGAGAAGCTTAATGACCTAAGAAGAAAAACTGCCCTGTCCGGCTTCCACAGCTGGAAGCAGCCCAAATGCTCAGACATTGGAACAGATGAAGTAAATGTGACGTACTCTCATCTGTGTGTGTGCTGTGTCTCAAAATATTATGCTATTGTGTGTCCTTTTACTGAAGTTATTATACATTAGATGGTCAAAATCAGTGATAACCAGTGATGCACTAGGCTGAACTCACCTCCATGTGGAGCGGTTTGTGCCCTGATATGTTGTTACAGACCATAATGCTTCTACACTGTTTCTACAATAGTGTTTATAAATGCAGACAACACCCTCTTTAATAAATAACCTAACAGTGATTTTGTAGCTTTAAAAAAGTGAGGAGAACTCTGAGACTTTAAAGGATTAGGAGGCTTCCGCTGTGTGCAAGACAGCCATGCTGTCCTATGAAAGACTCTTGGGTAGGAGTTATTACTTGGTCCCTGTTGGAGACTGGTGGATGACTTATAATATAAGATACAAATCACTAGGTATTCAAATTTGGGGACTTTCTCATCTGCAGACTTTCCATTGTAAGTGGTAGTAAAGATGATGACCTGATTTTATGGTAATTAAACACTTATTGAGAGGTTGCTACCTTTGCCCCAGGCAGCAAGTAAGTCAATGTTTTCCCTGTAAAAGCTGATCAGACAATAACCCCTTGTTGTCAACAAACTTAATGACAGTGTTGTTAATGGTCACATAGCTATATTTGAACTCTTGTTGGTGTATAGTTTGGGAGGTGACCTCTGAAGACCTTAGGAGGTCTGAATCCTCTTAAAGAATATTTCACTTGTCCTAAGATTAGTGATAAACATTTATGATATGACTGTACTGAAGCTGAAATGAACAAAGAACACCCTCTTCATTTTGTTTTTTTGTGATTTGTTAAAGTGATTTGTTCAGGTGAACTCGAAGGAGCTGAATTTGGCTGTGATTGTGAACATGTGAATATTCAGTCATTCATTTATCTTCAATAATTGCTTTATCGGAGATCTGGAGCCTATCCTGGGACAGCTGGGTGCGATGTGGGAACACACCCTGGATGGCAAACACACTTTTAAATTTAGCATACCCAATCCATCTACTTTTGGGATGTGACAGAAAACAAAAGTACAGGGAGAGAAGGAGAGAACTCCATACAGTCAGTAATCCAAACTCATGATCAATCTCAGAACCTAGGAATTATAAGGCAGTATCACTATCCATGTGTGTTTACCGAAGCATGAGCAAATTCTCACACTAGCTGAAAGTTGTTCTTCCAGCACACAACCCAGTTAACATCTTAGTTGCTAAGTTAAAATAACTTAAAACAAGTGGTAATGGAGTGAAACCCATCCTTTGCAGTCATGTAGGTTTCACAGACTAACAATCAATCCTGATGTAGGAGGGGAACCATTGTGTTGCTGTACTCTGAGGCTGCTTTGCGTCACATCTTACCCCAAACCTGATGGAGACGTGCAGGTGCAGGGTTGAGGCTGATTAGTCAGCAGGCTGGAGGAGAGCCAGGCTGCTCTCATCCACTGTCCCTAATGCATTAAGATGGTGCAGACAGAGTGGGATATGTGTGGCCTGTCTTTCTTTTTCAGTTCTATCTACAAAGCCTTCTTTATTTCTTTAGGACAGCTGTGTTGAGACAAAACAAATGACTTTAATCAAGAGTTGGCTGCTTCTTCTACTTTATTCTGGAAATTGTACTTAATGGGTCAATGCAGCTTGTGCACACATGGTTGAACTAAGCCATGTTATTTCATAAAAAACGAATTAACTACCATCTGCGAAGTATCGAATCATCTCTTTAAAGGGAGAAGTCTCCTAAAGGAACTGAAATCAGACTTATAGTTAGATATTTTCAGCAGTCTGTATAATAAGGAGGTGGCATGGTGGGTAGAAGGTTTGTCTCACACCTTCAGGGTTGAGGGTTTGTAAACAGTGTAAAGACTGGATGGATAGATAGTAAGATGCCCTGTATGTACGTGTATTTTGCTACAGATACAGTTGCCCAGCTTATTCCAGATGAAGGCACTCCCATACATGCTCGTGTCAAGCAATATCGAGAGCTTCTGGATGGCCTGCCCATGGACGCCTACACGCATGGCTGCATCCTACACCCTGAGCTCACCACTGACTCCATGATCCCAAAGTATGCCACTGCTGAAATACGTAGTAAGTGATGCCACAATTCAGTGCTTTCTGTTGAAACTGCTACACTGCAGACTGATTTCTTTGGAGTGATTTTGATCTGTTTGTGTTTGTTTGATATTGACACAAATCTGTAGTTAAAGAGCATGTGTTATGGCATTGGTTTCAACCAGTTTCTCAACTTGAAAATAAACACATGCCTCACCTTCAAATGGAGAACTGCCTCAAGTGTTGACCTTTCAATGGCAGTGAGACTAGCTGATTTACAGCAAGGTCCGTTATTGGATCAAGTGTAGATCTTGCATTGGCAAGAACCCCAGCTGCGGAAGAATGCTAGCTGGTGTATGCAAAGGCCCCTGTTATTGGATACGGCTTATTCATTCTGAACCGCATTGCACATGCATTATACAATAAAACAGACCAGTAAATCAAGCCAGTAGACCTCATCCAGCCTGAAGCCTTGTTATGGATTTAATGAGTACAGGAAAATCCTGCATAAACCCTGATAAATCTCTTTTATTGAAAATGTGTGTGAAACCTCCTTTGTCGGGTGATGTTTATATCAGTTTGAATTTCAAGCAAACAAATCTCATTACAACTTAATTAGCTGCCATATCTGTTTACAATTTTTGATGAAAACTATCCAGACATTTGGCCAAATAACTCATAATCATAGACTACCTTATTCTTATTCCAAAGGGGAATATTACCACTTTTTCCAAGTTGTGCCCCCCCCCCCCCAAACATTCTGATTACTCTTTTGTTTCTCCTATAACAATTTTAAAAGCAAGCACTGATATCATGATCTATATGATCTATATTTATCATGATCTATATGACCCTGGTTTGTGACCACTGATCAAAGTTCTTTCTATTATCCTACTCTTCCAGGACACTTGGCCAATGCAGCATCTGAACTCATGAAGCTGGACCATGAGGAGCCACAGCTGACAGAGCCATACCTTTCAAAGCAGAAAAAACTCATGGTAAAATGGCATGAAATTGGGTTCACAATTCCTTGCTTAGAATTTGTTTGTTGTGTAATTATTAATCAAAACATGGGCTGTCATTTGGGTTTGAATAAGAAGCTTTATTTATTTAGCAAAGGACATGATATTTCACCGTTTATCCATTAATGGATAATGTTAGTGTTATGGCAGCTAAAAAAATGTTATTTCCTTTCTACTGAAGTTTATAAGACAAAAATTCAGCTTGTGATATCAAGATGATTGTCGCATGATGACAAGGTTTACAGTTAGAGCACTGACACTAAAAATGTAGCTGCAACATATCAGAAACTACACACATCTCCATGTAAGATGTTACTATAGAAAGAATAACATAGAAGTAATACATTAATATAAACTTGTTATAGAAAAAAAAAAGATACTGAAATATCTGGACTGCACCTGCCAGTATGTTTCTAATGTATTTGTATATGTATTTAATAACTCTAAAGCATAACTGAGAGGAAATGGCTTCTTGCAAGAGTCTCTGGTATGGGGTATCACATCATTTCACAGTTCTGTCTTGTTCTACCAGGCGAAGATATTGGACCATGACAACGTGAACTACCTGAAGAAGATCCTTGTTGAGTTAGCAATGGTACTAGACCAGGTAGAGGCAGAACTGGAAAAGAGGAAACTGGAATATCAAGGCAAGTTCTTTTTTGTTCTTTATTTCTTACACTCGGGGGTGTCAAACTTATTTTAGGTGACATTACACTTAGTCCAATGTCAAGTCTGAATCAGGTTAGTGAACAATAACACAAACAACTGTTCTTTATCTGATAGATCCATTCTTAATGCATAAATGGATTGAATGTTACATCACCTATAAAATAGACTACAATTCCTAATCTACAACACAAAGTTTAAATCATACAGTGGCTTGCATAAATGTACACCCTTAAAAAATTTCCAGTATTTTATTTGGTTTTATTTTTGTATTTTCCTTTGTAATGTTCCAACTGTCATGGACTTGGGACTATATTTTTCATTTTTCACTTGCCGTTTATCTTTTGCCAGTGTAGCTGGCTTTATGGCCCTTAGTTTAATGTCTTACATTACACCCTGGTGGAATTACACAGGTTAGCTCTTTTTTTCTAATTCACTTATAATCCCTGAGATGATTTAAAATAAAAGAACACAGTCACTAAATTTGGTCAGTTGGATTAGAACCTTTATCATGTTGCAGGTTATGTTTGACAACCCTGATATTAATATTATAGGCTTAAGTGCTCAGGTCGACTTGCTTTGGCATCATTATGGTTTTTAATGCTAGCCTCAGAACCAGTGCGCTCTATACAGTTGTGCAATAAATTTATTGTTGTTTGAATGTTTGTGCAGGATTTATCAAAATGGTTCCCAAAGGCAAAATAACGGACAGCCTTAGGATCGCTGTGGGAAGCGTTTGTGTTTACTGATAATGGCACTGGTCTCTTATCTAGTGTCTGATAAAGGCATAAAGTAGGCACAATTTCAGTTTTCAGAATGGCTTACTGTTCAGAAAAACCACAGAAATTGTTCTGAATTTTGAGTTCTTGGATTTCAATCTTACATAAAGTACTACTATTACTGAATATTAGTAGGCTTGTGCGATATAACAATACTATCATCATCCTTACATAATGTTATATTGCCATGATATCCAGTGACGTTGATCCCCAATTAGATATTTCCAGACCTGCAAACAGTTTCACATTTTTCATGCACTAGAATATTACTCAGAAACCACTCAGTAATACACAAAAAGTCTTTTTCTCCCCTATAAAACTTTCACATGTGAATCTGGAATGATTAAATGACACTTTATAGCATTTATTTGACTTCCAGACTCTTCTGCTCAAGTCTGTGTGTAGCAGAAGAATAGTGAAGATGTCAGCCATGTGGACATTAGATATCGTTTATAAAAGTGTTTTCACATTTGCCACAGTTCCCTAGTGCACAGTTAATAATATTATTACACACTCCTGTATTCTCCTTTAACCTGAATAGGTGGAAATACTCAGGAGTCCTTTGTTGGATGGTTCTGGATGATTAAGTTGTTCATTAAAATGAAAAATCATGAACAGGGAAACATCAGTACCGCATAAGCCTATACTACAACTCAACACTGACTAATAACCCTGCTTCTCTGCTAACAGGTCAAAAGCACGAGTTGTGGCTTTGTGGACCTGACTTTACGCTAGCTGATATATATCTTGGAGCCACGTTGCACAGGCTCAAGTTCTTGGGACTTTCAAAGAAGTACTGGGAGGACGGAAGCAGACCCAACCTCCAGTCATTTTTTGAGCGTGTGCAGAAGCGCTACGCTTTCCGCAAGGTGTTGGGAGACATCCACACCACCTTACTGTCAGCGGTTCTCCCCAACGCGTTCCGAATGGTAAAAAAGAAGCCCCCATCCTTCTTTGGGGCTTCCTTCTTAATGGGTTCTTTAGGTGGGATGGGCTATTTTGCCTACTGGTTTTTAAAAAAGAAATACATGTAGTAAATACTCTAATACTGTGTTCTGTGTCTGTGAATTTGTGTGAGGCTGCAACTTTTCTGTACCAGATGTTGTGCAACAGCTGGAAATATGATGCTGTGCAGAGAAAAAACCCTATTATCTGAGTGAACGGATTAAATAAGAACATTCCATGACGAGGAATTCTTCTTATCAACACATTTTCTGGTAATCAATGCCTTCATTTGTTTCTTTTTTTTTATATCGATTCCCCTATGGTTTACAAAATGCCTTTAATTTCATTTGCTTACTGTCCGATTCTAGTCAGTGCAACGAAACGTCTCGATCTAAATTAAAAGCACTACAAATTCCTCCACGTGGTATGTGTTGGCATTACACGCGTACTTATTATAGCATGACCTATAACGATGCCCGCCTCTAACGCTCTAGTAGGAGTATCTCGTGTTCGAGGCATTCACCTTTTGCCCTTTAATCTACTTTTCATTTACGGGTTTCCAGTCGAACCCTGATCATGATTGAGATGCTAGATAAAATATTTTAGCTGCAGCCTAATACTGCCAAACATATATGAAATGACTATTTATTCACTCACTCTGTGTAGATTACAGCACATTCACAAACAGCACATGGGCATGTAAAGGTTTTTGTTTGTTTGTTTGTTTGTAGAATGTACCTCACCAGCATTAAGCACCCAAATAAGTGGACCCTGATGGCTTACATTATACTCAGATATCATTTTGCCTATTTTCAGACAATAAAAATGGGATATCGGTAGGCAAGTGATTACAGCTTGTAAATCTTTCCACGTATGGTTTGTATCTAGGTGGTTGAAACTAGATAAAGCAGCTCTAGTGTATTTCCAACTTGGTTCACTATTATGATCTGCATGGGTTAAATCAGGTATGCTAGAGCAAGATACAATGAAATATGCAGTACTGTGACTCTCCAAAGATCAACACATTCAACCAGAGAATCAGAATATCACTCATTATAGTTAAATAAACTCATATCGCATTCGCACGTGGTCATATACTGAGCAAACGCACAATAGACACAGTTCAGCATTAAGAATTTACACAGTTTCATTGTGCCATTAGCTGTTGAGCGTTTTTTTCAGTTATGTGTTTCTGTTTCTCTAACATCATTAAGAAATTGGGTTTGTGTCCATGACAGAAGAGGTGAAAATTTGACACCATGCCGATCAGTGACACGAAAAAATCAAATCCTTCTGAAACACATGGATTTTAACCCAACACAAATTGACTGTCCTATTCACCAGAGCATTTTAGTTCCTGGAGATAAAAATAAATGCTTTAAAAAAAAAGGTGATTTTCTGAGAACGTGCTTAAATGGATTTGTCAGGAGAAAGGTGAGTGTACAACTGACACTGTACACTATGGAGTAAAAGCCTAGCAATATACACCGCCTTACAAGTCATAAATGAATGTGTTAATGCATCCAAGCTGAGAAAACAATAAGAGGTTTTGTTAATTCTGGTGTTATTCACTGGAAAAAACAAATCAGTCTCCCCTTAAAAATCTTCAGAAATAAATATTGTGTTTTCACTGTGGCCATTACAGTTCACAAGAGATGTTTTTTTTTTTGTTTGTTTGTTTATTTATTTATGTAATTATTTATTTTTTATATTGATAAGATATGCATTTATGGTGCTTTTTATGATGTTTGTTCATAAGCCATAATTTGTTTAGTTGCCATGGATTACAATAAATGAAAATGCTTAACAGAAACCTTTATTAATCTTGTCTTACTTATGAAAAGCTTAGCACACGGGATAGCAGTGTGATAAGCAAATGCGAGAAAAATCACCAGTCAAAAAAAAAGGGGCACTTAAAAATAGTGGGGTTTCGATGTGAGGATTGGCTCAGCACTTTGTATGCGAATGTTTAAAACTTTACGATATCATGCTTTTGTTTGGTTCTAAGCATGCTTTGCTTGAACAAATACAAACAAAAAAAAATGTGGCAGGGCCGACTATCGTGGACCTTTGAGTACCTGTGTTTAACAACATTTCAATGTTTTAACCAGTTAAAATAAATTTTCTTACTCATATACCTAATAGTTTATGCCCATCTCTACCAAGGAAGCTGAGTCAGAATAGATATTTATAAAACCACAAACTAAACAATAAATATTCAATTTACTGACATTATTTATTCACTTAGAAAATTGTAACTGGGCTTTAAAAACACTAAAGTGAGCAACCATGTAACATCATCTTTGGTCTGCTTTACCACTGAACATGTTGCAAATATTGTCTGCCATAGTAGTCATTTCAGAAAAGTCTTGACAAGTTTGTCTTGACAAAGTAGTTCACTTTATGATCTTTCTGGAAATCCTCTCATCCTCCTGATTAAATCTCACCCTCTCCTTTGGTCCCATCAAGTCTCAGGTCTGCATCATTCCTCCCCAGAGTGAAGAGGCTCACAGCAGCCAGCAAGGCGGCTAGCATCATTCCAGCACAGCCAGCGAACATGTGCCTGGTGCCACTACCTGCCTCACCTGCACCAGCACCGGACACCTCGCCGTGTAGCGCTAGCAAGCTCAAGCATGCCAGCAAGTTGAGCGGCAGACGAAAGCAGGACAAAACCGCAGCCCTGCGCTCCACGGGGATCACTCGGCCCTGAAGGAAGCTCACAGCAGGGAAGTAGAAGCCACACGCCAACTCCAGCAGCAGGAAAGCCAGGAACGATTCCCTAGGTTTTGGCTGGCCTGGTGCCGTCGAAAACGTCAGCATAAAGAAAGAGAAGAAGGCAAGCAACGTGGCCAAGCCCAGCAGGTGGGCCGGCTGGAGCCGGTAACGGGCTGATGTGGCCAAACGGAAGAGTGATGATCCTGCCATGCTGGCTGCCATTAGACAGGAGAAGACAATGCCGAGTGGTGGGCCCTGTGGCTCCAGCACTGGTGTCCACAGAAATATGAAAACATAGAGAACGCTCTCAAAAAGGGCCTGCACACCACCCAGGAGTACTACACGACGCTCTGAGAACAGAAAGCGCACACCTTCCAGACAGGCTCGCCGGAATCGAGCCTGAGGGGCACTCTGAAGGCCGAGATTAGCACTACTTCTGTCTCTTTGGCCTCCTCGCTCTTGCTTTTCCTCATTTCCCCAATCGGAAAATACCATCCAAGCACATGCAGCCAGGCTTGGAATGGCAAGCAGGAAAGGAGCTACAGGTCCCAGCTCCAACCATTCTGCAAACAGGTTTGCCACGAGCCCAGCAGCCACAGCCAGTCCGTGATTCCAGTCCGCAGCTTTGCTGAACGTCACAGGGATCCATTCTTTGGGGAAATCATGCACATCAACATGGCAGTGCACATACCAGGACTCGAAGGCTGTACTGAGCAGGGAAGTGGAGAGTCCGCCCAGCACACGACCCAGGATGAGCACAAAGTAGTCCTGAGACAGTTTGGTGAGGCAGCACACGGAGTAGGACACGCAAAAAAGGAGGCATGTCTGCCTTCGGCCCAGGACCTGTGTCAGCCAGCCAGCCACAGGAGCAAACAGCACGCATGAAGCCAGACCACAGACATACAAGATGGCAATTTGGGACTCCAGGAAGCTGTAATGCTGGTAGAGCTTGTAAAGGTATGGCCCCTGCAGCCAGTCAGCCCACAGAGCCAGCAGGTATGTTTTTAAGAAGAGCTTCTGGAAGGAGAGGAAAGCTGGGTTGGCCACAGTCGCCTGAGTGGACTGCTGAGAAGCAATGCGCCGTGCTGCAAGCTCCAGACACACACACAGGACCACCAGGGCCACAAATGCAAGATATGCAGTCACAAACATGGCACTCCACGGTCAGCTTTCAGGTGGCCTGGTAATATAGATCTGCCCAGATGTGGATTCACAATTCTTCTTCTTCTTCTTCCTCAGAATTTCACTTCATTGTTATATTTTGGAGAGGCTATAAAAAAAAATGAGGTGCAGAATATGAACGAATTGCAACAGAAACACAGTGAAATAAGTAATGAATATGAAAAATATAATACTGATACGTGGGCACATGGTAGACATCTGTCGCACAACTGTAAGCTAACTTTAGTACCTTAAAGCTCACTTTGATATTAAAGAACAATGGCTGGTCCAAAAGGCTCTATTTCTATACAAGTGCACTATAAAGATGATGAAACAACGTCTTCTATGCCATACTAAGTACATTATATGACCAGAATATTCAGCCTAGGTTAGTTCAATTCAGTTCAAATTAGTGAACTAATTCAGCTACGATTGCAAACTAGCAAGTTAGCTTGGCACAGTTAGCGTGTTGTAATTGTAGTTAAACGCTGTTACTAAATGTAGTTTCTAATTTTCTGGTGTTTGCCATACCTGGACAGCTTTACTGTAGACCTTCATATCGAGACACTTCTTCCAGACTCTCATATTACGGGTTTATTTAGGAGTCTTGGAATCATCATCGTTTTCACAACCGTTTCTGTGAACACTTCCTGGTTCCGGGTAGCAACGTCATCAGACGTGACGTAGCCATGTCGCACTGATACTCTTTCGGAAGGAGACGAGTGATATTAAAATTATGATGTACATTTCAAGCTTATTTTAAATTGTATTCCACAAACAGTGTTATTTGACTGTATTTTCTTCAATACGTTTAGTTAACCTAATATTTACAAGTTGGCGCAAGTGTTTTTTTAGTGGAGTTTCCAGTAGGCAATTTAGTCAGTTTGCCTCTTTTTTTGCATACTATATCTGTATTGCTTAGAATTAGGTGTGCCTTAAAGTGTTGACACTTTTGAACAGCTCAAAAATATCCCATAGGTGTTAAATTGACATTAGCATATTTTTTCCATCCATCCATCCATGCATGCATCCATCCATCTATTCATTCATTCATTCATTCATTCATTCATTCATTCATTCATCCATTCATTCATTCATCAGGGTTGCAACTGCAAAAACAGCCTAAAAGTCCACCTTAGGGCATTATACATGTTGGATGTTGGAGGAAACCCTTGCTGACATCAAGTAATCCAAGCTCAGGATGGAACCAGAAAACGGTGCCATCCAGGTGAGACCACACTTATCACAGAATAAACATGATCAGACACAGTAACAGTATCTTGATTTGCAGTCATGCTTCACTCGAAGGCACAGATTCCCAGCCCTGGTTTTTGGGTAGCTCCTGTCCTGCACATTTTTGTGCTTCCTCTATTGTAACACACCCACTTCAACTCATGGAAGGACTTTTAATTCAAATGATTCACGGATTCAGGTGTTTTGGGAGCATGAAAAATGTGCAGGACAAGGGATACTCAAGCACCAAGTTTGGGAACCTGTTCTCTAAGTGACTAAGTGGAGCAAAATCTTTCAAAATAGCAAACCAGAGCCATGGGTTCGAATATTTCTGTAGTGTATACATAACACAACACATGGTGGCAGCATAGTACAGTTTGCCAAATCATCTTGCAATCATTTCTGTTTTACATGCCCTTATGTGCCTTTATTCATGCTCACCATGTATTTGCAGGTGTAACTCAGTGAGCACAAATGCAAAAAAGAAAATGAACAAGTGACTGTTGTGGTCCTAGCCAAAATGGCAAACCTAATATAGACCTCAATAGTGTGTGTCTAGGGACAAGATGGAGGTGGACATAAAATGCATTATTGTTCTTCTCCTTACTTAACTACTAATTTGCAAGTTGTTTCAATAAAACAACAAAATTAAGAATTGAAGTGTCAGTGTGTTCTGACAGCTGCAGTGCATGAACTAGTAACCTGGTGCCCAGTTCAACCACAGATCTCTGACATTAGTTTGCATTTAGATTCTTTATTGAGGTTATCTGTTAAGACCCATTTTTAGTTTTGTATTTAATCTATGCGAAATCCCATGGCCACCTGTTTTGTATCTGGTTCCCTAAAAATTATGTAAACCAAATAGGATAATCTTTTATCAGTTCACATAAAAAGAAATTCTGTACACGTGAAAGACAAAGTGTACTTGGTATTAGGTAACTAACTAATAACTAAAATATGCAGCTGTGCTCTCTTTTCATCTTTTTTGTAGTCAGTAACCAAGTGACCCTGATCTGTCTGGCATAATTCGGTGCTACATTTAGGCCAGAGTATATTAATGCCACAGAGAGCATCCTCGTTTTCTGTAAAACTCAGACGATACAACTGGTCCAATCACACAAGGTGGGAGACAGTTCAGTGGAGAGAAGGAAGTGTTATTTTCAGCTTATTGCTAATAGGGGAGCTATTCTAAATCTCACACAGAGTAGACTTAAAGCCACAGTCACAGATGGCCAGAACAGCATCTGCGTTTCACCATGCATGTTAATTAGCTACGGTCAGTTGCTGTTTTAGTGGGGTTTTTTTTCTTTTTTAGCATTTTGCATGCAGGGCTATAAGTATGAAGCTAAAAAAATCTTTTTTTAAAACAGCAACAACAACAAAAAAAACTCCAAGTACCCTGCATCAGTGTGTCCCATTTTGTTCATATTTTTGGGGTTTTATATCATTATTATTCCTATTAGAGTAGAGAACTTATGAGTCTAGCATGGTCTATCTTAATGTAATCAAAACACAATACAAATAAAACAATCTGATGGGAGAAGGATGGAGTTTAAAGAAAGGGCAGCAGATTGCTGCCATGGCTCACCATGAATATTCTGCTTTTATGTTCAGTTTCATATGAGCTAACCTACTAAACTACTTTTGCATCACTGTTTTTGTGCTAGTAGAACATGAAAGCAGACAGTGCCAAAAATGCTTCACCACGCTCCATGACACATGAAAGAGGTGAATAAATCAGGCTATAAAACATTTACTGATTCTAAAACATGCTAAGGTCATTTAATTTTAGGAGGAAATTATAATTGGTATAAACTAAAATATCACTGAGTTTTGTAGAGTTTCTTGTAAAGGTTGAACAAAGACAGTATATTACTTGAACCATACAAAACTTGACTGATTTTTGTGTTGGATTTGGGCTTTATGAGCTAGTGATTTACAGCAATGAACACAGTAAAATATGCTGAGCCTGGACTCAGAGAACAAATACTTTACCTAATTTTGACTTGATTTTTGTCTAAAAACTATCACCTTCATTAATGAAACCATCGTGAGGTTCTTGCATATAGTCAGTGCTGATACACCTAAAGGTTTGGAGTACACTACTAATTGTTTTGATGTTTATTTTTCATCTGTTTTTATCAGATTACTGGATCTATTATGCTATTTTTGCTGTTGTTATTCTGTATGAATATCCCAGGAGATCAGCAGTTTATGAAATTCTCAAACCTGCCCATCTGGCACAAACAACTGTGGTGAAAGTCACCGAGATCACATTTTCCACTACTCTGGGAATCTTTCTTATGAATATTAACTGAAGCTCTTGTATGTCTAGGTGCAAGATACAATCCTTGAATGTATGTACAGTATTATATATGTTAGATGTTTTTCTTTAATGGGTCCAGATGTTTAGGTTCTAGCATGCATCTAAGATTTATTGTGTACGTCATTTGAAACTTTGGTTTTCAGTTCCTTCTGATGGCCCTTCATATCAAAAGATATTTCGAAAGAAAGAAGTCCCTTTTGAGATCACAGTATTTCCTTTCTGAGATTCTGGTCCTGAGATATACAACTGAAATGAAAATGTCTTTCCTATACATCACCAATCCTTATTCCCCGAGATGCTCCTCCATCCCACATGGGATAGAAAATAAACGTGTTTTCTGTTACACTGCAGCACTGTAAGAACACCTGCATTAAAAAGGCATCACAGCGAGGAGAATATCATGCAGTTGAAAACCAACACACTACCACATACTGTACATAATCTCATATTTATCTTGCTTTTATGGAAGGCTATAATTTACAAAATATACATTAGCATGATTCCATCACATTGTTTTTAACAACCATTATTTCAAGCATACAGATCTTGTGCACTCCAGTCCAAATGACTTGATAAGACGTCTAGCTCTCAGTAAAGGCTATAGGAGGTCTCTGCTGGTGTAATCTGATCTTTCATTACTTCTTCAGCACACCTGGTGAGGGTTCTTTTCCACAACCACACATTAGCCACAACGTTTCTTCAGAAGGCACCCAAACCCCCACCACTGGCTCACATATACCTTTGATGAATATTGTTTAGTCTGTCACACGTACCTTGCAGCCGTACGATATTTACAGCATAAAAACAGAAAAATAAGCAACTACAAAACATGCTTGGGTTACTCTGGCTGCTGGTTTTGTCTTTTCATATTAAAAATGAAACAATGGAGTAGACCGAAAGACAATATACTGTATGTCCAAGACAGTATAGAAACAGAAATGATCAACTCGGTTACATTTTGTCAGGATGAAAGAATAATATGTCTATATTTCTTTCAAAATGTGAAACAGCTAACCAGAGTTCTTGTGCTTATTGACACAGTTGAAATTGTGCTATTTAATATTACACTACCAGTGATGATATACATGACATACATGTTGAACAACCGTAAAACCTACATGACGTGAATTACATGGCTGTAATATTTATTTTCTGTACATGGTATTTCATTCCATTTATGTCGCATGTTTCAATGGTCCCTATTATTTATTCCTCAAATCCATAATATACTGTATGTCGTCCTTGCTTCAGGATGTGCCAGAAAAACAGATGATGAACGATCCAAAGAGGACACCAACTTTTTTGGTTCATTTTTCCAATAGCTGGTTAGTTATGATATGAATAGGAAACTGCCTCTTATTTGAAAGCCATGTCTAGTGGAAAAGTATTTGAGGCGCTTTGAGTGTGCTGAGAGTCTTGGGTATCATGTGAAGAAATACAACTCGGAAAGATGAGTAGATCTTGTCTGTGATCAACCAGCTTTCCACATCCATTTCCACCCAATTGCACAAAATAGTTTCCTCTAGTTCTTACAGTTTGACCAAATTGATAACAGAAATGGTTAAATGTTCCTAGAATGAGCCACTCTTATTCTCTTCTGCTAAATGAGAAGTCATCCTTGTAAAGACCAGATCATGGCAGCTCATATTTTGCTGGTCGCTCATGGGTCGATGTGGAAGTTGAGCAGCTTGTCTGAGTGCAGGGTGTTGAGGGTGCGCAGGTCTGGAAGACGCAGCAACAGCTTGGGGAAAAGTGCACTGTCATCAGGATGACGACGGTAAACCAAGGCTCGCAGTGCCCGAATCAGACTCTCCTGTAACTGCTCCACAGCAGCTGTGTCAGAAACACCAGTTCGATCTAGGAAAAGACCAACATAATCAGAGCCCGTGCAATTATAAACAATCAATTAGCCATTAGTGAGAAGTTCTTTGAGAACTGATCATGTGATCTAAATGTTTTTTTTTTTTTTATTAAATAAGATTATAGTTTGTACACTGGCCCCATACAACATCGCTCTAGCATACAACATCGCTTTGGGATTGTGTTTAACATTTTAACAGTGTAACAGTAACAGTATTGTCCTTATCTTAGTGTCTCTAATAAATGAAGACTGAAGCTTCAAATGGGAAACGAATTAAATAAGTCTTAACACGTATATCCCTACTGGTATCTCAGGCAGAAATCAGTGTTTTGTCTGTTTACCTGCAGAGACTAGGACCACGGCCATAAAAAGTGCCATCTCATCAGATTCCAGGCTGAGAGAGGCTAGTTTCTCAGAGAAGTCAAACATGGCATCCAGCAGCGAGCCCATTCCCAGTGCTCGCAGTGTGGCCAGTGGGTAGGCCTGCCCATTTAGAAATGTCACTGTCCGGTCCTTTGGGTTAAACAGCGAGCAGAACCTTACCATCAGCACCTTTAATTAAAAAAAAGAGGAAGGTATGATGATGTGCCCTTGCAGAAGCTAATTACACAAGAAGAATAATTATTCATATGTAAATAGATGTCTGACTTAGACCTAGGAATAAATATGGCTAGAGAGATGAGAATTAATAAGACAAGGCCATGAAGATGAGTCATCTGTACCTGAAAGGTGCCTGCTTTGAGCAGCATGATCTGGTCATGTTGGCACAGGTCTTGAAACCCTGGGATGCCCTTGGCAAACTCCACCACCTCCCGCACTGCAGGGGTGAAACACTGAGAGAAAGACTCCCACACCTGCTGGCTCGAGACGCCTGGCGCTGAAACTGGGCATGCATTCAGAGGGCAGGCCTGGAGAGACAGATTAGGGGAGAAAACAAATTTTAACTCTGGACATTCAAAGCATTTCCATATTTGCAAGTTAAGCAGTTTAAGTCAGTTCCTGCTATGTGAATGAATAAATTTTCAAATTGTGGTCCAAATGAGTTGTTAGTTTGTATTTTCTGTTTGTTTGTTTGTTTGTTTTTTACACTGCACAATGGTTTCCTCTATAATACTCATTTTGTTTCAAGGACACATGATCAAATAATTAGAAAATAATAAAAGCTATAAAATGAACTGAATGAACGATGGGATACACGTTGAGAGTCCCTTTATACAAAAAAGAATTACAAACCAAAACTAAAGTAAGAACTTAAAAATAAAAAAAATTAAATATAAGCAATGTATTTGCATTAAGACAAAATGAGTCACACAAGAGAAGTGGCAGTGCATAGGCAGAACTGACAACCTGTCCACTTTCTTTACTATATTCTGCTATACTATGCTATTTTTTCCTTTGCTCATAGGGCACCTTAAAGTCTTAAATACTTTAGTAAATCACATGACTTCTCACCAGCACTTTGGAGCCTGCAGCCAGCTTCCACGGGCATGATGTCTGTGCCTGCGTCTCTCCAGCTGCATAACTACTGCTGTAATTGGCCTGCGGAGATGGATTAACTGTAGACTGGCATGGAATTTGATTGGATGGAGCATGGTTTTGATAGTGACGATTGTCCACTGAGGATATTGGGCATTTGTTAACATTGGGCATTTGTTGTCCTGGGCAGAGACCAGCTACTGTATAACCCACAGGTCCTCCAGAGTGATACGCTGCAGGAGTATTGAGATGGGAGATGCTGCTTTCCTGAGGGGTGGTGCTCTGAAAGGAAGTTGGCACACTGCTGCAAGTGTTGATCCCAGCTGCCCTCTTGGTCAGGCGGTCAGGAGCACTTGGGAAGATGTCCTGATAGGCTTTTGCCATGGAGCTTATAGTTTCTTTGGGCTGGATCTCCATAGGGCTGGCTGGCGGATCGCAAGGAGGGGAGGAAGCCATGTTCATACTAGCTGACTCATTTAGGCTGTTCATGTAGCTTTGCATTTCATCAAGGAGCCTCTGCTTCTCACGTTTGGGTATGCGGCCGAAGCGCACAGCTAAGAGACAAGCACAAAGAAACATGGATTTTAATGTTAAATGATTGGGTAAAATTACAGGTTACTAGTTACAATATAGTGGTGTGTGGGAAATGGGATCTTTGAGGATGATGTAAAAATTTGTATTTATAAAAAAAAATGCATGCAACTTCAGATTATAAAATTTTTTTTCACCAAGGTAATCAATTTCATTCTCCTTTTTCTAGAGAATTCCCAACCAGATATAACCAAACCAGCAGTTCCTCATCCAAAAAGCACCACTTATTTGGTCCTCTCTCCTACTCTAAAAATATCCATCAGCCAGTTAAGCTAAAAATAGGGCTCATGTCACCGTGTACTGCCCCCGCTCATTCTCCTTCTCTCTGTCCCTCCTCTCCTCCTTTACTCTCTTCATCTGTCTTCTCCTCTTACTCCCTCATTCGACCAGTAAATAGGGCAGTGGGGCAGGCAAAACGTGATGTTAATGCCATAGTGAGTGGGTAAAAAGACTGATACCCATTAGAGCCAGGGTTCATTGGGCTGGATAGGAGAGAGCATAAAGAGAGGACAGAACTGGAAAAAAGGGGATAATGAAAGAGAAGGAGAAGAGAGGAGAATGAAAAAAGAAAAAATGTACTGGATAATATAAAGAATGGAACAAAAGACTAAAAATGTGAATAAGAAGAGAAAAGGATGAAAGAGATAAGATGTAGAAGGACAATGAAAGCTTAGGATATGCAGCAGGATTGCAGAATGAGAACAATACACAAGTGGAAAGTGATGAAAACATGCCAGATCTGGCCTTTAGAGGGTATCTAAACACTAAAACCACATTTACATTGTACAATTTTGGCATGATTTTGGTTTTGTAGAGAAATGTCACGCATTGTGTGACATCGAATTCCTTGGTTGTGAGTTCAGATCGGCAGTTTTAGAATTACCACCAAGGACAAAGTGTCTCAGTGTGACTACTGCTACCAGTAAGAAGACAGCGTGGGATTTTGTGAATCTTGTGACAGAAAAAGTCAGAACGAAATGGTGATTACTTCAAGCTCACTTTGATGAGTGTTTTTATTTTATAAATGCAACCCCATTTTCTGCACAAGTCTGGATCATATTGTTTTATTTACATGGAGAATTCAGTCAAGATAATATACAGAGTGACAAGAAACAAGAGACAACAAACATCTCAAGAGACTTTAGGGAGAATTGATGATCTCCCACTTAGATTTAAAAGTCAAGAACCTTCCAAACATATCAAGCACTTCTTACAAATGGGTCGTATTTGCATTACAAAATATTAGACGACTGTATGAATGGGACAAGCGTAAGAGCCACATGTAGTTATGTTCCACTGAGACAAAACATTTACGTACAATAACGGATTTGTTGCTAAGAGCCCTGTACTGAGTCTTGGTTTTTTTGAAATGGTAAAATAACAGCGGAAGTGAAAGCGTGCCATCGTGTCAGACTGAACATCTGCTGTTATCATAAAGCTAAAATCACACAACGGCCTGAGTCGAAATCAGGGCGGGCACTTTAATGTGGTGGGGAGGCAGTTATATGAGGTTTTCCTGTTTGTGCAATAGGTGCAACAAAAGAAAGGGGTTTTTAGGTTGTGGTTCTTGACACCCTCCTAAGGGTCAACAGGAATGCTTGTCTACTCTGCTGTGTAGCTTTTTGAACATTTTCCCCCAGTGTCTCATCATGTCATCAAACATATAACCTATTTCTGCTTACACCCCACACTTTCGCACAGATCTGATATTGTCCCACAGCTGGTAGAGACTGATGCAGAGACTGATGAGAAGACGCGAAGCCAAAACCAAACCCACTAAATAGGTCACAATGTGTGTGGCTGTCTTGTTTTGTTTTCTGGGCCAGGCAAATATTTCCTACTTAGTCATTTTATGTGTTGATTTCTCTTTTTATGTGTTTTTCTGGTGAGAAAACTACAGAAACAGGAAATGAATGGTTCATTGTTTCACCAAGGGGGCAACAGAGCCACTCTTTATTTTTTGCAACTCTTGCTTAATTGTTGCAGCGGCAGGCTATTCATTGCAGGAGCTATCATAAGGGCACATGTGGGGTAATCTAGTTGCCTGTGTTCCAGTTTCCCAAAATAATTCTTGTACTTGCTGCAGTTTTCCAGATGACGGATAGCTTCAGGGACTGCATGACTCCAGCCCTCATAAATCATTGTCTGTGGAATGGGTGGAGGAAGGAGCTTAGGGAGTGTGCAAGAGAAGGCCTAAACTGGCTCAGAGAGAAAGAGAGAGAGAGAGAGAGAGAGAGAGCAAGAGAGAGATGCATAATATACTGCAAAGGGCAGGAAAAAGACCAGAGCAAGGCTTCACTTCAGCCAAAAAAGATGTGCTCTCTGGAAAACTTCCTAACTGTGCAAAAGCTAAATACAGAATGTAGGTTGAGAAATGTAATGCATTCATTTTTCTCTGTGTGAAGCTGTGTTTGCAGTGCTATGGTGACAGGACACTGGCAGGCAACAATGACACTCACCATCACGGGACATGCCCACAGCAAGACACTTCTTGAAACGGCAGTGCTGGCAACGGTTGCGGTTCATGCGCATGATCAGGCAATTCTCATTCTTCATACACATCTTGTAGTTAATGTTCTGCTGAATGCTGCGGCGAAAGAAACCCTGGCAGGAATGAAAATCAGGAGACACAATGAGGCTTGGGGCTCCATCAAGAGGAATTTCATTACCCTGTATATAGACATGTGTCTGGGTTTTACCTTGCAGCCTTCACATGCATGAACTCCGTAATGGAAGCCTGATGCAATGTCGCCGCATACTTTACAGAGCAGGACCATACCTCCCGCTTCTAAGAGAACAGGACAAAGAGTTTTGCATGAAAAAATACCAAGATTTTATTTATCATTGTTACGACTAAGCTCTTTATCAATAAGTAAGGTGAAATCTGGTGCTTACTGGTAAAGGTGCCAGTAAAGCCACATGGCCTCTTTCCTGCGATGGGGTGGGAGTAAGTATTCTGGTTGGAGGATGCTGTCGAGCTGCTGTAGATCTCTGGGAACTGAAAGACCAGTTTGGGAGAGGAGGGAGTCCCATTGCCACCATGTTGCTTTAGAGCACCAATCTCTGTGAAGGTTACCTCCTCTGGGGATGAAGGCTGTGAGTGAGTGGAAGGTGACTGGGTCTGGTACCCACTGGATGGACTTCCCGGGCTTGGACTGGCACTGCCATTGGACCCAGCATATAGTATAACGCCTCCTGAAAAAAGGCCAATTAGAAGTAAACACCAAAGACATGTTGGTCTTGTTGCGTTGTACCAGTTTACCATACACTTTTATGAATTTATGTTTTATATTGTAACTCCTAGACATTCTTTGGTGCAAAGTAAAGTACAGTACATCTCACTCACCAAGTTTCACCCAGTTGTGTTCAAAACTGGGGCATTAAATATGCTGATAAGAAAAGATTTAGAAATGTGATACACTGGGGACTCATGTTACCCAAATGACAAGCTCACGAACACAATGCAAAAAATACTGCAATGTCTGGTTGAGACATATTAATGAGTCCAAATCGTTTTATTTGACTCTAATATGAATTATCTTATGTCAGGATATATGAATGTTGACTCTAATATGAATTATCTTATGTCAGAATATGAATTTATGTATCTTATTATGTACAGCACAAAACATTCCATATGATTCGACATTATAGGAAAAATAATCAACTATGGGGTGGTATGATGTTGTTTCCACCTCAAAGTTAATTATTTTATTCACTGTATTTATATTTATACCACAGCAATATGCCTATGATTCTATTTTTAATATCTGGGTATAATGCTGTGGAACATCAATAAGACAAATTAGTTCCTATCATCCCTTAGCTTATAACTGCTCTAAACAGCCAGTACCTCACTAAACCTCTGGTTTTGTCTCAGATCTTGTCATGATAAAGCAAAATGCGCAAATTCCTCCATCATGAAGACTTTCCTGTGGCAGCAAACCTACTACCTATACCAAAGTACTGACTTTGATCAACATTTAATAAACATATCCTAACAGAAAACCTCACCATATGAATAATTATCTACTTTTTAAATCCTTTTTAATAGTCTTTAATAGTCTTGTTTATGTGGTGTATCTGCTATACAAGTTCATGTAGCTGTTAGTACAGAAATGATAACACGTTAGAATGAGCACATTAATATAATTTGTGTCATTTGTTTTCACAGTAGTAAAGAAACCAACTGGTCCAGCAAGTCAGGGAACATTTTGTGTACTACTTTTTTTTTGAAGTAGTTATTACATTCATAGTAAAGTGATGCAATATTGCATAATCTCAGCTCGGTGGAGGGGATATTTAATATGAACTAAATGTTATATTGCAAATATATGTATCATGTAAATGACAATGCACCACTGATATATTAAAACAGTGCTGAGCTTGTGGTGTCACATGGTGCAATACATCAAATATGCTGTAATTCATTCAGTCATAAACAGTAACACTCATTTGCAGTGCCTGAGGTTTGTCTAGATGCTCAAAGCACACAATAAAACTTTTGGAGCTTGGTCAAGACTCCTCTACAATATAAGTACAGCAAGGGCCAATATCGCATTAATGATTAATAAGCAATATATAGTGCTTCCCTAATAAAAGCAGGCTCAGACAGAATAAATGCAGGTGTTAAAACAGAGTCTCTGGCACATGCATTCACTCACTCTGATTTTATTTTTAAGAGATTATATTTTATTTCTTTATTGGGTTTTTTAAAAGTCTGTAGATTTACATAGCCATATTCCCATGTTAAAACTACATTAAAGTATCACAACAACATTATTAGATATACTGTAGAGTCATGGTTCTCAAAGTGGGATCTGTGAAGCATAGTTATTATATTGCATCATCAAAGCTTTTATATTTATAATTAGCTCTTATAATTATTGGTTTAAATGAATGGTCATATAAATCAAAGGGGTGTAATAACTCGTACACAACATGCAAACCTAGAAACTGAAACTAATCTACTGTTTGTGCAATGTTCAAGAATTAAAATGTTAACAAATAGCATTTTAATATTACTGTACACATTTAAATGAAGAGGCTAATGCTGGAAGAGAAGGCTTATGTTCATAAAATAAATCTTCACTAAGGGGGACCTTGGCTTTAGTATTTTACAGTTAAATGGGGCCATGCAGGCAAATGTCTGAGAATCCATGCTGTAGAGCCTGAAAATGCTGCATCACTTCAGTAAAAAGCTATTTTTTGATAGTATATGGGATGGATTGGATTAGAAATTAGTTAAATTGTTAATACAACATAATAGAAACAACACAACAACGTAAAACAACATAATAGAGAAACTGCTAATTGTTCTGCTTAGGAAATGTTTACGTTTTCATTGCAGAACCTTACAACTGAGTGTTTCCCATATGATGTGATGGGTACAAGCAGAACCGTTCAAGGAACCAATCTTTTTTCTAAGTATTTATTTTCAGATTTTGTAACAGGCGTTTTAATCTTTTACTTGCGGCTCTAGTGGCCTAATTTTGTTTCATATTTTTTTGGCACAGCATTAACTCCTGTGGTGCATCCTCCCCCTTTCTTTTTTTCCCCCTCTCTGCTCTTTTGCACCGCATCCTCCCGCATCTCCGGTCATGCGACGCGGATGAGCTGACTTCGTGTTGGTGTCACGTGGCCGCGCGCTCTCACGCCTCTCGCCTCCACACCAATAGCGGCTTCTCTCGCTGCTGTGGCATGGAGCCAGCAGCGAGCCGCACCTGACCGACTCCTCACATGGAGCTGCGAAATCCGCGGTCTCGTGCACAACGTCACAAATCGGTTCCGTGATTTCATGTCGGTGGCGCGCGCTCAAGGACGTCTCGCTATCTTACAGCGCTACCCACTGTGCGAAATGGATCACAAGCGGGGAGGGAGTGTCACGTTTGGTGAGAATGTGCTCTGCGGCTTTGGCTGGACTTTTGATCCACCGCGTTTTTCTACAGCGCACTCTGAATCTTGTAATAAGATATGACTGTTAGTATTACTCTTTCCTGTGACCCAAATAAGGGCGAGGAGAAGTGACGTTACATTTAAGGCACTATTGTTTGCAAAGGTTGTGCCTACATTGCAACACAGTGTATCACAGCTGCCCAGACTAGATTTTGGTCATGCTTCTGGATCTACCAAACTCAAATTAGCTAATTAGGTGTGTAACTTTCTGTGCAATCTTAAATACTTTGCATAGTCTGATTATTTTACTCAAATGTCATTCATCATTCATTCATGTTCAGTAAGCACTTTGTCCTGGTCATGGTAAATCCTGAGTCTTTCCCAAGAATATTAGTTGTGAGCCTCCCAGACAGGAAGCCAGTAACTGACAGTGCATCATCCACACAAACATTCACACACTCATTCAGATCTATGGCTAGCCAGTAGGCAGCGTAGCGAGTCCACCATGTTTTTGGGAGGTGGAATGAAACCGGAGAACTGGTGAAGGAAACTCTGCCCAGACAGTAACCTGAGCTCAGGATCAACCTGTTCTATGGAGCTGTGTGGCGTAAGTGTTATCCACTGTCCACAGCCCAATATTTCCTAATTTTGCCAAATATTATCACAACACGTGTCAATTTTTATAGCCCTATTGCAAAACTAAAGTAGTGTAATTCAACAGACAAAACATGTCATGACAAATCAAGTCCTAATGAGAAATACTGAATTCATTTCAATTTACTTTTCACCAAATTATCACATAAAGTTCCCTGATTATTATTCTGCTTTTACATGTACTCATTTTGAACTGTTTTCTGTTTTTAATTATTATTATTATTTTACTATTTTTACATGAGCTAAATTTGGACTTTCAGGACTTTCAGAGTTTGCTTCCTCTGGCTAAAAATATTTAATATGCATATCTGCAGGGCTGCATTTATTATTTACTGGCTTTTTATAAAGGCGCTCATGGATATGCAGTACTACAAGTTCACATATCCTTGTCCTAAATAGATAGATAGATAGATAGATAGATAGATAGATAGATAGATAGATAGATAGATAGATAGATAGATAGATAGATAGATAAATAAATAAATAAATAAATAAATAAATAAATAAGTAAGTAAGTAAGTAAGTAAGTAAGTAAGTAAGTAAGTAAGTAAGTAAGTCTGGTATGGTCTACTCAAACCCATAGCCTTAGCATAGTCTGTGCCTTGAACTCTATGTTTGCTGCCTCCCAAGTAAACAACAGGAAAAGGTTTGAGGCTCCAAGCTGCACATTGCAAATAACCTCTGCTCTGTGAGTGAGGAAAATATAAACAGATGCTTCCCCTGGCTTGCCCCTCTTCAGCACTGCTGCTGCTGCTGCCTCATGCTGCATGTCATTTGGTTAACATGCATGTTTTTATAATCTCACAATGAGCATGTGTGTGTGGGATTTAGTGTTGACACACTGCCATGCCTGACCTTCCATGTGTATGACTCAGGTCTTTACCTGAGATTAGCTCAGTAGTCCCACCCAGACAACATACACTCCTTTCTAGACAACACGTGAACACAAGAGTATTTCATGGAAATAAGAAGTAATAAATGAACAGCCAGCGTCTGATGAAGGAGTGCACTTCTTTGAAACTAACTTGATATTTGTCATGTGGCTAACAGGATATCATATCATCATTTTAATAGTTGACCTCTCTGAATTATTATTGAGTGTAAAAGACGCTATGGTCTCTGTGGGGAAGAGGAAGAGAACACTAAATTAGGGTCAGTGAATATATTCATGCTCATTAAGATATCAGCAGGACCCTAATAGCTCATCATGAGCTTAGAGTACCAATGCAAACTTTAATCTGCCTGTGAGTAAAGTCAGACACAGGAACGTGAGTTCTTTACTGGCATAATCATTTCCCTGTCTCATCCTGTTCCTCCCCTCCCATTACCATCTCTGCAAAATCCTTGGCTTGCACGTTTGCCGTCCAGCGTGATATCAACTTATGTTTCAGTGTCTAAATGTGTTAGGGCATGTGAGTCATGCTGTCACAGTATTGTCGCGTTTTTTATAGAGTTTCAAACAGCACACGTTAAGGATCATAGGGGAACATAAACGCTTAAGAGGGTGTAGAGATACATGGCATGCTGCTTCATCAACATACAGTGATTGGTAATAAAAGGCATCACTTCTCTAAGTAGGTCAAAGTCACAGTGGACTATTTGAATCAAGTTGTTTATAAGGGAAACAGTATCTAAAAAAACTTGCAGCTGAATGCTCAAATCCGACTGGTCAGAAAGTGTTTTTCTTTTTTAAATAACAACAACTGTGACAGTAGTACTGGATGTAATTCCAGTTTTTACAGGTTGATATTAATGCACTTTAGGAAGCTTTATTTTAGAAGATATTTATTTTACATTTATTAAAGGAGTCTCCAGTGCTAGTGCTTTGTAAAATAAATATGTATCATGGGGAAAGTCTTTTGTGCTTTACTTGACACGCTATTTTTTGTCTTAATAACTTCAAAAGAGGAAAAGTGAGGCTGGTGAGGGCATGACTGTTTATAGCTGCTTTAACATAAGTAATAACAGAGAATCAATAAAAGTCTAACATTATGCTGTAGGATCACATTCTTATCAAGATTTTCCTGTTCTGTTCATGGATCTAAAATTAATAGGTTAGGACATCACTTGCGAGCTTTACAGTCCTAAGTCCTGAAAATGATAAGCAGACGCTATGAGTAGAAAATAAAATATATGGCATGAGGCAGAAAACGTGACGACGCGCTACATTTCCTTGGTGAAATCTCTGACCCACTGACCAACCTCCCTCTTTTCGTCTCTCTGCAGCGGGCACCGAAATATACAACAGAGTCGAGAGCAGCAAAAAGAAAGGAAGAGGGAGGGTTAGGGTGGAGGGAGGAGGGGGAATGGGGGGGTGCGGGGATCACGCGCCGCACGCGGCCGAGAGAGCGCATCCACGTGAAGGCGAACGGAGGCGCGCGAAGGAACGAGGAGAGGATCTCGCGCACGTGGGCGGAGCCTTGCCTGCTTTTGTTATTTTAAAAAAACGTGAAATTAAATAGAGCTGGTGTGTGTGTGTGTGTGTGTGTGTGTGTGTGTGTGTGGTTGGAGGGAGATGGGAGTCTTCTGATTCTGCATTTAGCGCCGCCACCCAGCGAAATTCAACACTCCGATCTATACATTGCCTCATATGACCTTTATTTCGTATTGTTTACAGCATATCAGGTTCCTGACCATACTGACATTTTTGGACTCTGTTTAAGAGAACTGCAGTTCTCGCTACAGGAATGGAGAAAAAAGAGATCTAAATCAGAATGACACAACCAGAGCTACACAGTCATAACAGAAAATAAAAGGCATCAATATAAAACTAGGACCTTAAGTGCTCTGGGGTTGTCCCTTTGAGAAAACACTTAAAATGTATATGTAGTCTACAATAGCGTAACCTTATCAGAAAAGGGTTTCAAACTAGCATCCTTTTAAAAAGCTAGGAAGCCTTAAGTATAGAAATATAGGAAGAACAATTCACTCTCAGAGAGATAGAAAGACACGAAACTGCATTTTCTCTAGTCACAGAGGTGGAATCATGACGTGTATACAATTTTGTACCTTTAGTACCGCTATTATGCAATGTTTGTGGTCTAATTTTTAGAGTAATGCTTTAAAGGTCAAATTATGCCCCATAAATTATTTTTAAATTGTAAAAGATACCCTTGATAATATCACCCTGGTTACATCAAGTTTGGTACCATCAGGCTGAGAGAGTTAGTATGTCATAGTCAAGTCTGTGTGCCAGGTTTTCCCCCAACATGTACAATAACTTCACCTGCACTGCAAATAAAACCAAATATTGACTGAGTAAATATAAGTTTAATCTTGATAGTTTTTCTTATAACTCTTCTGCCTACCTGTACCATGAAACAGTAGAACACTTGCAAGTGGCTTATGTCAATATGTCAGTTTGTTTGTTTTAGTCTGCTTACCCAGTAGCAGCTGCTTACCCTTATCCTGTTCAAAATCACGTGTCATGATGTTTCATTTCTGTGTATCATATCAGTATGTATGTTTTGCTGGTCATAAAGTGAGGAGTGGCATGTTTTCATGTCCAATATTTGTTTCACGTGGCCAAGCCAAGCCTGGATTTCCTTAATTCTAAGGGGTTAAAAGGACAGCTCATGCTTCTATCACGGGTCCCAGAACGTGACTAGAACCTTTGAACCAATAAAACATCCTTCAGTTAATAGACCAGTGCAGTAGGTAAGCAGATCCAGCAGGACTTGGTGGCCCCTAGATAACCTTCCGGAGGAAAGCCCTGTGCAAATAAGCTTAACTAGCTGAGTTCATATGGTGGGTGTTCAAGTAATAATATTAAAAAGCTTCATGGGGGGAAAACTGTCGCATTATTGCTAAGTACTTTTGCTGACAAATTGAAGAATCAGTTTGAAATTAGATGCAAGTCTCTGAATTGGGGAAATGTATTGGAGCTATTGCACACACACACACACACACTTGTATTCCTTCTGGGGACTTTCAGTTGACATTAATGATTAATGCAGCAGATTAATGCTATCTCACAGCCTAACACACACCGTACACACTTACATGTGTAATGACATTTTATATCCAATTGAGCTGCTCCAAACTGCCCTAACATACAAATAGCTTTTTTTCTGTTTACAGCACGCTTCACTGAAAGTTGCATGGCTACAGAAATCTCATTTTAGGCAGCTCGCCCGCTGAACCAAAACACTTGGACTTCTGGAGCGGGGGCGCGTGGACTGCTCCACGTGAGTTTGTTTTCATGCTCAGAACAGGAAGTTACAAGGGCGGGCGCGCGCGCGTGCAGCACTCATAGATCTTACAGTGTTTCAGACTGCTGTTTGTGTCAGTCCTGCTGAATGTTGGCAATCACTCATTGCCGCTTGTGTATGCAAACTGAAAGATAATAATGCACGTTGCACTTGCTGGTTGCGCCCTTCTAGGCAATAAAGCAGCACTGCACCGAAATTTAACTTCCCATAAATAAAAACGCACACACTTTTGCATGCGAACCGACCTCAATTTATAATATTGCAAACCGAAGGACAAGTAGACATCAAAAAATATTACGTAGAACATGCATGGATTTTTGGTACAAAACTTGACAAGTAAGTAAATAATATTAAAAAGCGCTTTAAATGAATTATGTAAAGCAACGTCTTTAAAAATATATATGATATACATATATATGAAATAGACAACACGATCGTACAATAATTTATTATTATTATTATTATTACTTACCAGGGTTGCTGTCCATCCTTGATATGTCTTGTTCGAGCTTTTGTCGATTACTTTCTTTAGGTCAGACTCAGATCCTCAATAAGTGCACAATGTCGAAATAGGTGGAAAAGGAGCCGAATACGTGCGCGGGTCGAAACCGGTGAGAAAGTCATAAATACCAATGCACTGAAGGAAAAAAACGAGTACTGAATACAAAACAGAAGATACTTGTGCGAAATAAAGCCTGAGTTCTGGCAGGTGCGGAGAGCTTTCTGCAATTCCTTCTCGCTGTCTATATCTTTGCCGGTGTAATAGCGTCTCAGGTCTGGCACGCGCGCTGTTTTGTAGCCTACAGTGAAGAATTCAGAGTAAATCTTGCCACCACGGTGTACAGGGACGGACTGTCAAAACTTGAGCACCCCACCCTAGCGATAACACAACACACACCCCTCACACCCACATCCGTCCCGCTCAGGTGACTTGAGTAGTGCCACTAAGGGACCTTATTGAGAATGCTTGTGGTTCCTTTGGACTCGCGTGGCCATCTAACTCCGTTTTCTCTCCCTGCTTTAGAGGAACACCGCGCACTTTCATTTGAACTGGGGTATTAGACGTGCTTATTCGAGCGCGGGGTGAAAAGCCGCCTAGTGCATGTGCGCTCTGCATGTGCCGGAGAGATCGCTGCCCTACTGACACACATTTTATGCAAAATGTTCGAGCGTGCAGCACGGAGACATGAGAGAGGCAAAGGCGAGCACGTGGAACAGAGGCGGAGCTCACCGTGACCGCCGTGTTGCTTTCAAAAGGCATTTGCTGCTTGTCAAAACACGCCCCGTGGAGTGTCACGACATGAAGGCTGCATCAACAGTGATAGCAGCTATTAAAATCCACAACCGCTGGGAATCCTTGGAGATGTCCACTGGAAGATGGTCACGTGGCAGAGCTACATCTTAATCAACGACTGTATAATTATGAGCTTAGACATGGCAGTTAACCCGTATAAAACATTTCATGTATGACAGTCATAATCTAAGATATGCTACAATATGTTTACTAGTAGGCTAATGATATACAGTCGACATTGTCAGACAGTGTATTCTTAGTTCAGGTTGTAAATTCACAAGCATTTATTTTCGGGGTTTTATTTAAATATCTTGCGGCTCACAGTATATACAGGGACAATGGCACAAAGAGGGAAAAAAAACAACAACAGCACCATCTGGTGGACGAAAATCTTTACAGCCGACGTTTCTGTCATTTCTTTCTATAAGACTAATGCGTTCCTAAAATAATGATGGCCTTTTCTAATTCTGTTTTAAAAAGTATGTTGGAATAAAAAAACACTGTAGACTAAAGACAAACTCTCAGAAATAAAGGTAAAAAACGGTGCTTTTTCTCGTCGCTTACCTGGTACCATCAAAGGAACCTCAACCTTTCAATATGCATCTTTCCCCTGGAAACATTAATATTTTCATTTTATCACTGCGAACTACTGATTATAGCATTACTCTAAAGCTGCAACCACATACAAATTCCTAGGTTAATGTTACCTAAATGCATCGCTAATGAAAATTGTATCTTTAATGGTAACAATCCAAAGTAGCCTACGGTTTTGGTGCCTTTTTTTCTGAGTGTATAACCACTTCAGGTTTCTCATCAGTGTTCATAATAGCCTATACGACATGGTATTATGATAGATGTTATGAAATATACACTCAAGCAAATAAATCAAGTATTCAGATTCTGATCACAATTGCCATTTTGGGGGAAAAAAAGATAGAGTAAAGGTTAGAAAAAAACTAAACATTGGAGGATACAAGGTAATGTATTATTTGTTGCAATTCAAGAATCTGTCGCTAGGTGTCACTATAATGCAGGAAATTGCTTTCCCTATACGTTTAAGTTGAAGGCCTTCTCGTAGTTAGGAAAAATATCATTTACGCGAAACTTCACAGGCGTGTGATTGGCTGTGGAGGTAATTTGGCGACCAGAAAACACCTGTTTTAAATCACAGAGTGAGAAATCGCGATAAAGGCCTACTGCTAAACGTTTCAAGTATGCGTGCGAAATCTTTCTATGTTGTAAAATTAAGCAAAGTAGTTTATGATGACATGACGAGTGAAGTGATACAAAGAAGGAATATAACTCGAACACAAAGGATTCAGACTCTTGTTTATGTAGTGTTTTGAGCGTTGGCAGGATTAATTGGGCGTGATAAAATTCGTGCTGCAGTCAGCAGTTACGAAGCTCTATAACTGTGGGCGACATATGCAGCGAGAAGAGCATGTTATGGCAGAACAGGCCGGTAATTATAGTGTGCGCGCGCGGTGTTTGGGAATCGAACAGGAGATGCTGCCAACACACAGAAAAATCACCTTGGGCCTCCGGCGAGGTAGTCACCCATCAGTGTCAGTCACGTCTGCCATCTGTCTCTCTCTCTCTCTCTACATTTTTTCATATTTTAGCTTTATGCAGGGTTGTTCTGAGTTTTAACAGATGCCATGTCTGCTGACGCTGTTGGGCCGGAGGTTTGGATGCGTTCAGTGAGTGGGATGAGTGAGTAATGGCAAGCTGTGAAACTGAAAAAGCGGTGTTTTTAATTAGAGGAATGGATTTGGATTCTTTGTGATTTACGGCTTCTTAAGGCTACAATCAGTGCGTTCTTGTTGAATTGCCTACTGGCTGAAATCATTATTGGCTCGAACAAAGAGTCTCTCTGATACCAGTTCATTTTACGGCAGCCTGCTGTGTGTGTATGTGTAGCTTTGAATGGTAAGTGTCTTGAGAGCGTGCCATTTTTGCTACACAAGGGGGAGTTTTATTTGTGGAGGAGGAGGCATGGAAAAGACGACCTTTCCTCTGGCGCTCGCAGATTTGCCGTAATTACAGAATCACTTCCACATGTTGAACAGGCTGCTCCCCCCCCCCAACTAAATAGCTCGCGCTCTCCTTTTTTCTTTCTCTCTTTTAACCCTCCCCCTCCTCTCGCCTTCGTGCTGCTGCTTCAACAAAGTCCAGGTTTAATGAGAACATCCTGGTACTTTTGGCAACGCGCTTCACGTGCGGTGATTCAATTAGAGCAACCAGAGCGCGCGAGAGAGAGAGAGAGAGAGAGAGAGAGGGCGGGCGAGCGCGCGCTAGGCCTGAGAGCGCATGCGCATGAGAGTGGGCGTGTTATGAAGCAAACTCGGAGAGAAAAACAGCAAGCGAAAATAGGGGGAAAAAGAGTGCGGTTTTGGAGAAAGAGTTCAGGCAAGAGTGAGGTCTTCTAGTGAGGGCGAAAGGGAGAGGTGGAAAAAAACTAGGAGGCAAAGAAAGAGGGAGAAAAGCGAATGCAAAAAAAATAAAAAAATAACGGTGAGTTCAGAGAAGGTTCATAGTGACATCATTGGCTGATTATAGAGACAGGAGGGCCATTCACTTTTTTTGAATTTATTTTTATTTAAATGTAATTGTTGGCACCCTTGATATGTTTTTGCACCCCTTCCATCCTTCCAACCACTTTTCAGGCTAAACACACCCTCTACAACACCATACAGTAATACACATATTTTGGCACAAATACAAAATGAGGTGATTTTGTGAAATTATATTTGACGTTAACCTGTGTGCATGGTATGTGGTATAAATAGCCACCCCCCCCCCCTTTGGAGTTCATTTTCCATTTTCCAATGCCTCCTCTGTTACTTTTTGGTGTGTATGTTTTTACTTCATGACAGCTGGATTCTGAAAGTGTGCATTTTGCCAGGCAGTATGAATGAGCCCCTTGACTTCTCAGGATGAACGTCTTAAGTTTGAAACCATGCGTAAGTGAGGGAGATGAAGTGAGACTGCTGGGTGGGTTCAGTTTATTTGTGTTTGTGTGTTATTTTCTTGCTTATGTGTATGCGTTATTTGTCATGCACGCCTGCCTTGTGTCCTCTACACATCCTGGTGTGGCACAACTTCACATGACATCAATCAAAACACGAGGAAATAGTGAGCTCATTACAGGCACGGCGGTCCTGATTAGAAATTTGTCACAACCTCCGTCTATTTTTCGTTTCCAGCCGTTTTCCAGGTTTTTTTTCCGTTTGCTTTCCAGGCCGTCGTTGTCGTCTTGGATGCAAATAAATACTCCTTCGTCTTCGTAGGGACAGTTTTCCTGTTCCAAACTCATGCACCCATGCTAACTATCCAGGGGGGCAATGTGTGAAGCAGGCTATGTCAATGCAGTCACAGGGTGAAAGATGCCAGAAGGCATCGCTGTGGGTTGGTGTCAATTCACAGAGTGGGAAGTGACCCTGATGTAATGAAGAGGCTATTAGTAGGTGAGAGGGAGGCAGAGGGTACGACAGGAAGACTGAAGAAATGGAGAGTACCATAGAGAACACAGGGAACTCGAACTGAACGCAAATGAAGCTATATATTTGATAGCTCTAAATGTAAAAAACATATTTCACCACCTTAAGCTTCCTCAATTGCAAAATTTATTTGAGGAATGCAAATGACTCTTAGCTATGTCGTTTGTCCTTAATAACATCACTTCACATAATTGACAGTCTGCACAGTTAGAGGTAGTTGGAACAAGCAAAAGAGATGGATAGCCTGACAGGAACATGGAGGTGGTTAAGAAGAGTCGAGAACTGGAACACAGAGAGAACGTTAACAGTCATACAGGAAGCACACCGAAGCTGAATGTTTTACACAGAAGTGGAGGTATAGCGAGAGAGAGGGAGAGAATGAATGGGGGGTGGTTGGAGATAGCAGTCTGATCTGTCTTCATTATCCTGCACTCGGCAGTCTCCCTGACACACGGATCATAAATCTCAGCCTCCAGCACACTCCACTGACTCCGAAACACAAACACTGCTAACCTCTGACCTTTCTACTACTTGGCTGCTACTGACACTCACTCACACACACTGATGTAGACACTTGCTCATACACATTAGGCCTTAAATTCAACATATGCAATAAGATTACAGAATTAAATAGAAGATCTATAGTGAGTGTCTAGTAATTAGTGCCTTTCTTTTAAAGCCACATGGCTATAAATGTCGGTTTTTGCCTGTCTGTGATTTTTAGGTTTAGTATGAGGTGTGTAGAATTACTTATTACTCAGAATGCATCAAATCTGAATGAAATTTTGAAAGCGCTACCCAAATGTAACGTTAGAAAGTAGTGGAGAAACTCCCCGTGAAGTGTGGCTACGTTGAACATTTCCTGTTGACTACATTCTGATGCCAACATCGCTGCGGTTGCCTTATTACTGCCTGAGATTTCAAGTCAGATAAATAGAGTATTATGTAAAAGCATTTTCAAAACAGCAGGTCTTAGACTCTTTAGAAAGACGGTTCATTCTGTAACCGATTACACTTCTGTAATTAGCTACACAAGTCCTCAGTTTAATGTTTCCATATAAAACTAGTGTTGTCTGGTTTCTGTTCAGTTTTTTGTGTAACATAGTTTCATTGACATTCTCTATCTTTATACATAATCAAGAAATTATTCTGCGAGGCTAATAACGGCTTTAAAGATGATTTAAAGGATTTTCCAAACTGAAATTTGGAAACTTAAAGCTGCTTTTTTTTGTTGCTTTTTTTTTTTTTTTTTAACAACTTGGATCACAGGATTTGAAAGGTCATTTTCACTCATCTATTTAGAGTGAGGTTTGAATTTAGCATGATTTAGTGAAATTTGATCCAATGTTGTAGATGGGGGTTAGTGTAGAGTAGTGACTGGAAAGCCTGGGCAATGCTGCGGAGTATTCCAACTAGACGGAAAAGTACCAATATCAGATTTCTTTATAGACAAATGGCTGTACAAATTTATCTTCACCATTCTCACTTATTTGCCTTTTGGTGTAATGGATTGAGGATCGCTGAATAGTGAGACGTAGCTTTACAAGGGAAAACTTTATGGTTTGTTACATAGATTTTAATAGCCAAAAGTTCTACCAAAGTTTTTAAAAATACATTATTTACCATCAGATCTATTTTGGGTGTGTCATTCTGCATGTAGGAATTTGAGGTTTACAACCACTGGACTGCAAACTGCCACAAGGCCACAATTGAGCAACGAGGTTTCTGCACTAACACACAAACTCATCTTGATCTGACCAAATGTGCTAGCTTTGTCTTTCTTACACACATCAGATGTATACTCCTGTTTCAATAGTTCAATCTCGCACAATGACGTTCTCCACCACCATCACCATCTCCAGAACAAATCATATTTATTGCATCACTGTCAGTGCAGCCTGTTTTTCTGATTTTAAAGTAGATTAAGGACTAGCAGTCCATAATCTATAATAATCTAGACATGGTTGTTGTCTTCCAAATAATTGTCAATAGTTTTTCCCCCGTTCTCCTCTTACTTGAAGGCTTTAGATATGAGAGTACCTGAAAATTAGCAACGGAACACTTTCTTTTGTTCGTTTTTCTAGCCATTGACTAGAATGTGAACTCTAAACGTTCCACAAAAGATGGCCTGCTTTAAAAAGAATTACACATCAACAATAAATAATTTTCTTATTAAAAAATCATCCACACATGCTTCTGATTGCCTGCCCTGTGACGCACCAGTCCAACAATGATGTTGCCAGTTTCAATCCACATTTTTTCAGATGCAGTCTACATTTTTTGTGGAGGTTTCTCCCCCTGTTTTTCCTTCAGTTTATTCCATTTCCACCAGCTAGCTAGTTCTACCCATCACATGACGGCTACCAAGTGGGAAGGCGAGCGCTTCCTCTGAGACGCACAAAGCCAACCATCTGTAACCTTTTGAATTGCAGTTCCTGCGCCATCACTGGTCAACTGAACAGCTGATTTATAATCTTTCAGATGTAAAAACTAAAGTATAAACTCCAAATCTTTTTGATATAATTTGGAATGAAGTAACATACAATTGTGACCCAGTATGTCTTTTGTCTTGTACGTTTTTTATAGAAGACAGACTAATCAAAGAAGGGTAATCTTTAAAAAAAAAAAAAAAAAAAAAAATTTTTTTATTTTTTTGCCAAGAGCTTTCCTGCCCCATTCTGGCCCCATGAGATGGGCACACAAGAGGTAGCACTATGAAAGGGGAACTAGTTAAGGTGTGTCTCTGCAATGAGGTTTTGGGGTTTTAACCAAAATTCATTTCAGAACATCGGATTCAGGAACAGCCAAGGGCATACACCCAGAACCACAAACAGCCCATCGAGCACAATCTACACCCAGTACAGATCTAAACCATATGAGCTCATACAGAGAGTGGCATATATGCAGACACACCCTTGCCACTGTACCAGTGAGGGGACTTCCTGTGTCCTTTCATCTGTAAAAGTGAGTGAAAAAGATTTGTGTACCTGTGTGCATCAAATGTATATTATAAATTATGGAAATTCTCATAGTCTTTTATTCTTGAATAAATGCTGATACATTGAAAGTTATGGGTATTTTTTGCCATGAGGCTATGCAGTGTATTAGAATCCAGTGAAAAAGGTTCTACTTTTAAATGAATTCATGTATTAAACAATTCTAAAGTGAATGTTTTAACTGATTAAATCAATAAACTTCATCTCTGAATTTTGTTTGGGGGGGGGGGGTCAAAAAGCTTCAGTTCTCTATGGATGTTTGCCTGTGACTAATATAAGGTGCTGTCCCCCCTCAGAGCTGGTCATGCACCACACACATGACTAATTTTACTCATGTTGATAGTGAATTCATCAGAAGTAAAATATTCTGCAATTCATTCATATCAGCTAGAATTGGACTATTATAGTCATAATTACATTAGGGACTGGAAACGATGCCAGTCTAACCTGGCATTAGCAAAGAAAACAGGCTCATCTAGTTAAATAAAGCCAGTTAATATTAGCAAATTAGTTGCTATAGTCTTTTCCACTGAGATGGAAATTAGATGGTAACTGATAGAGGAAAGGAAACAACTCAGAAAGTATTCAGTGTTCATATTCTGTAGTCTTAAATATAAAGATCGGTAATAATGACATTGCTCTTTATTCTTCTTCTTTATTCTTTTGGATAACTCGGATTTATCTCAATTTCACAACTTGAGGTTTACTTTAAGACGATCCTCAATATCAGTGAAAGAAAATTTTTCTTGGATGATTGTTACTATGTGTAAAAGCTTTGAGTTGAACCATATAAATTGTATGTTTTTTGTCAACTGTTACCTCTGCCTAACCCTATTCTATTTCACGTCTTAATCCAAATATGTTGTGCATATTGTACAATAATACCCAGCGGACACCCTGCATTTAAGCCCCTGGTTTCCTCTACAGGATATGGTGTTTGTAGCTGGTGTTGGTGGAATACTATGCTGGAATCGTATGACGGAGGGGGAGGAACACCCCGAGGCTTCAGTCAGCTCTGACTCTGTGCAGCACTTCTAAATGAGTTCCTTATTGCCATCCGAAAATCAGCCATTGTTCAGTGTTTGTCAGTTTCTCCGACAGAGGGAGATTGAGGTGAAGAAAACAAGAGAGAGAGAGAGAGAGAGAGAGAGACAGACGGAGAGAGAAGAGAAGAGAGGGAGGGGGGAAAAAGAAAGAAAAAGAAAAAAGGAGACTTAGGAGACAGAGTAAGAAACGTAGGTCTCTCTTTTCTCCCGTCTAGACATTTTGTGTCTTGTCAAAAAATGTGCTGTTTATTTAAAAGTCACATGACCCAGGCTACATTTATGATTCACAGAGCCTAATTATTTCTCACCGAGAGCCACAGGGAGTGTGTGCCTGTGGAAAGAGAGGGAGGAAGAAACGAAAGGGAAGGAGGGAGGGAGGGAGAAAGAAGAAAGAACGAGACAGAAACGAGTTGGTGAGTTGGTTTGTGCTCTGCCTCTGCAGCTAAAGGGACCTGGACGGACGAAGAGCGCACTCGCACTCGCTTCCTCTCCTCACGCACTCTTGTCTCCTCCTTCATCCTGGGTGAAGCTGGGAAAGTTTCTACAACGGCTGGAGCTGCGCGCAAGTGGGTGAGTTTGGCTCTCAGGACACTTTCTAAACAATGCCTTTGTTTGTTTTTTTTTCTTCTTCTTCTTTTTTCCCTGGACTTCCTCTCTCTTTTCTGCTGCGAGAGCTCGAAAAAGGAAAGAAAGGCATTTTTGAGTGCAGCTTGAGCCGATACCGCTGTCAGCCTTAATTGAAGACAGAGATTGAGAAAGTGAGTAAAGGGAAAAGAGAAAACCAATCACAGTTTCCATAGTCTGGGACGAGCTCCCGGTACAAATATAGCTTTCCACTCTTTGATTTCATTCCATGTGTGCATATCAAAATAATTGTATTTGTTAACTCAATCTGTGTTCAATTGTCCTGAAAGTTTTTATACCCTTTTAACAAAAAAAAAAGGCAAAAGTAATACATCATCCCGATGTGTGAAAAAGGATACTATCGGCATTTGCATGTTTGTACTGGCTGTGAAGGGACCTTTCTAAACATGTGTTTGTTTTTAAACAGCCGTCGCTTTGCTTCTATTTGCGTCTGTAAAGCATTCAGTGATTGTGGAATGTCTGTAAATCTCACCTCCATTGTCATCCTGTCAGTCTCGCTGGCGAAACAGACTGCACACGCAGCCAGGTGAGCAGGTTCCTCGGCACCTGAGTCATGTTGCACAACTTCCGAGAGACACAGTGTGCGCAAAACTGCTAAGACAGACACTTGGGAGCGTTAGTGCATGACCATGTGGCGCCACTGGGATTTTTGATGTCACCCGATAAGCCGGACCTCTACAGGTATAACTTGTAACGTAAACGTATAGGTTGGCGTTATTGCTTTTGAGAAAAGACTGAATTGAAATGGTCTCAATTTGTTTGTCATTGTGAAATTTGCCTTTTATTGATTCAGTGATTTTTAGTAAAGGTTTAACTTATTTGTTATGACCTCCCAGAAAACTACATATCTGGCTGTTAACTGTGACAGGTTACATGCCAGTCAAGTTAGAGGTGATTGCGTTATGTGCCAGTCTGCTCTATGTAACTGAAGCTTGATCAAAGATTTGCTTTTTAATTTATCAGTAGCTCGTCTTGTCGAGTGCTTGCGATGTGTCATATAGTCAAATAGTGAATGTTGGTATTTCACACAGGCCTACTCCATGGTTATTTTGAATGTGTGACACAACGATAGGAACAATCTGGGTTGAGGAGGAGCCTGAGACATGAACAAATTGCAAACAAGACAGCCATCAATTTAGCTACACACACACACACACACACGTGATCAGGCCCTACCTTTTATAGCTAGAATGCCTCCAAGTTTCTCAGTTCCGAGTTGTTTACATCTCTTCAGATTAACCACGAGTTTACACGAGCGGGGACAAAAAAGGGACCGTCACAAAGAAAAACAAACTATTGTCAAACCTGATATTCACGTTCCACCATGTTTCAGGCCTGAGTTGTAATGTACCTTCTCACCCCTGCTTAATGGAGCAGCAGACATTCCTCAGCTGATTGTGAATAAACAGATTAAATATAGCATCGTCAATTGCATCCATTCATTTCCGCTGGCGTCAAAGAAACAATGAGTAGGATGCTTATTATGCTGTTTGTGTCTGTGTGTGTGTGATACGCATGTGTGTATTTTTATATATATATATATATATATATATATATATATATATATATATATTACCTAGACAAACAGCCTCTTTGTTAAATAATTCACTTTTAAAAGTCTAGACACATGTATTTACTAAGTTATATGTGATAGTGGCCATATTTCTACGAATATCTGACAGTTTGATCTTGGGGGATGTTTGTTTGGTCCTTTCAAGTAAAGCTGGTTAAAAAAACACCTTATATATTTAATGCTAAAAAAAATCGAAAGGTTTCCTGTTGGTTACTGATAGTACCAAAAGAGTGGAGTTAGATTTAGGTGTAGCACTGCATTAATGATTATGTTATTGGAAGGTCCTCAGAAATGTGTGTAGTAAGTAAGAAGTGTGTGTGTGTGTGTGTGTGTGAGAGAGAGAGAAATTAGTTATATATATCACTATAATTGGAGCTGTTATTCTTATTCGCTTGTGGTTGGTTAATGAAGGTCCAATTTTTTTTGTGTAGTTGATGGAAAAGATTGGATGATGTGAATATTTTTAACATTAACATTCTGAAGTAAATAAGTTCCACACTTATAAAAGAACAGTTTCGCTTTCTTCTAGAAAAGGGTGTTTTGGTCTCGTCCAAGTGCCGACGCATGAAAGAAATAATTTCAACGCAAGGATTCTTTTTTAGTGTTTTAGGAGGAAGTGTTTTATAGCAAGACCACCCCACTGCGTGAGGGTCTCATCTCGTTTTTTTTCATCTGTCAAGAATTCTTTCTCAGGCCAATGAAGTGCAACCATCAGGGAGGATCCAGACAGGTGGTTTAAGGGCAAAATGAGAGATGGGGAAGGGAGCTAGGGAACATGGCTCTCTGTACCCTATAATTACGTAGGAAGCCGTCAGATCACTATTTCCCCCTGTATATTTTTGCAGGTGTGTAAGGACGTGTGTATGTAACGCTTTGTGTGTCAGGCGACGTGTGCGCATGTCTGTGTGTGTTTGTGTGAAAGATGAACATCTGCTGTTTGAAGTTCTTTTTTTTCTTTTTTTTTTCGCTGCCTGCGTGTGCTTGCGTGCATGTTAGGACTTATATTAATGTGCATATAGTGTGTGTGTGTGTGTTTATACTCATGGGCTACTGTAACTAGAGACGCCTAATTGTCTGATTAAATAATCCGGGCTTGTATGAAACAGCTAGCACAAAGACCAGCTCAATCGTGACTTTTTTTTAGTCTATGCCTGTGTTTTTGATCCATTGCCATCAGGGTGGATTTAGTAAGTGATTTCTGGTCACGGTGTTGATGGGCAGACTAAAAATATGCTACAAGCTGTCAGTAACTGACAATTATCACTATTCTGGGGTTGAGTCATGTAGCAAAGAGTCTCACTGTTAAGCACACAAACTAATTGATGGTTTCCTGATTTGTCATGATTTTTTTCAAACCAAGGTAGATAAAAACTTAATATCCTTATTCGTCCTTTAGTGTAATTTGTTCTTTGATTGGAAGAGGCATATCTTCACAACTTGCTCGTAGTTTCTTCGCCAAAGACATTTTAAAAAGAAATTATCGATTATATTTCACACGCTCCTTCTCAATCACTGCTGAGGCTGAAATATGTTAGCTCTGGTGGAGAATAAACCTAAAGAGTATTCAGTGCTACAAAAAAAATCAGCCCAAGCCTCTACTTTTAAAACATATTCTCGTTTTTGAGATTTAAATAAAATCAGAACACTAAATGTAATGTCAAATCTCAAAAAAATTCAGAATTTATCTAAATAAAGTCAGAGGTGAAGCTTTTTGGATTTCCCAGGAACGTTTAGCCCCTCACAGTCGTCTCTCACACGCTCACATCCTTGACGTTAAGCAGATTAAAGAGATTCAAAGTAGAGTGAGCCGGAGTCAGAACCATAGATAAACCATAAGTCCAAATCAAATTCTAATGCCTGAAATAGCTCAATTCCTATTAAGCAGCTAACTTTGGATGTTTGCTGCTTACGATTGCTAGCTAGCTAACGTTAGTGTAGCCTGACTAGCTAGAACGTTACCTAAACGTTTTAACATCTCTGACATGAACCAGCTATTTTAGTAAAACATAACAGCATTTTTCATTTCCTGCTTTTGCTTAAAAATCCCAGATGAATGACGGACAAAATATCAAGACAAGGCAAGACATGACAAGGAAGCTTAGCCTTGTTAGCCGTCCTTCACATTTAAGTAATTTGTCCTAATAATACATTTCTCCTCTGTTTTTAAAGACTCGTTTAATTATCCCCCCAGTTCTGCTATCCTCCCTCCACTGCTCTCTTTTTCCCCTCCTGAGGTCCAGCATCACATCATGGAACACTAATGTCATGTCAGTGGCTTCGGTCCTGCTTCATTCCTCGGTCCGTCTCGTCACCTCACACTCCATCCCTCCCTCTGTTCCAGCTGCCATGGCATGACACACACATAATTCTGGTGGCGAGTATAAAACGTAACGCTGGCTCATCCTGTTTGCTTTTTTTAATTTTTTTTATTTCTGTTTCCGTAATGGAGAAAGGATTTAATTGACGTCTGAAATGTTCACACACAAGCGGCGAGCCTCTCCCTTCCGACGTGGATACAGTGAAAACGGATACAGCGTGCAAATTGCTTGTTGTGACACCTATTGGCATTCGGAAGAGGCAGACAGAAACAGAATCTCTCACGCAGGGGTGTGATTACAGGACAATTTATTTAATTCTTCAGCTTCTTCGCTGCAGGATGACGGATTCTCAGGTGACGGCTTCTGCACTGCAGGTGACGGGTTACCTTTTGGCCGAAGTAGGGGTTATTCCAAAGTGTTTTTGGGTGTTAAGAATATGCACCCGATGCCAGAGCTGTGTTTCAGTATGCTGAACCAGTCAGAGATTTTATTTTGGAATTAAACACACCAGCGAGTTAGGATTGCTTTGTCTTGGTGAGACGGACGACATCACACTTTTCAGCAGCGCAAAAATATACAGGAAAGTGGGGGAACAAAAAAAAAAGGCAGACATAAGTGTGAGAAAAAAGGAATGAAAACCAGCCAGAAGGAAAGAAAAAAATGGAAATTGAAGAAAACAAACTTGTGTGTTTTTTTTTTTTTTTTTTTTTTTTTGTTCGGTGTGCCTCGTCTGGCTCCTGCTCCTCCTCCATACTTTGTTGTGATGTTCGCTTGTTGCCCGAGCTCGTGACCAACCCGAACCCCTCTTCGCCTCAGGGCGTCTCTGCAGCAGCCAAAATGTTTTGCACAACACACTTCACATTCAGACATCTTTATTCAATTGGATCCACATGCATTTTTATAGGAAGCCATGGCACACAAGACCGGTGTGATTTCACCACGCTCTCATGTGAACGTCTTCCTGGCAAAACACGGAGACAGATTGTTTTACCAACAAGAGCTCCAGATGAAAAAAACTCTGCTGTGCAGCACACATGTTCGCCGTTTCATACACAGGAACTGAATATCATTTATTTTTGTCAAAAAAATAACAAAAGGTTCCAACAATTCCTCAACAACGCATTCATTTTGTACAGATGAATTCTGCAAAACACGTTTTGGGATGAATTAGCTAACGGATCTTGTGCAATATGGATCGGAGGCATGTGTTAGCACAGAAAACAGGAGTGGGCAAGTCTTTCTGTGGAGCGTCAGAGAAGAGTCTGAAGTGTGCCAGTCACCGACAGCAATCTGACTACATTCCTTTATATGGTTTAGATTAAAAAAATCTTTCATGCTGAGGAAAATGTTTTCCTCTCACTCGTGTGTTTTTTTTTTCTTAACCTTCACCGTATGCCCCATCTTGTGTTTTCTCTCTCTCTCTTTCTCTTATTTAACTCAAACGAATCCAAGACTCCAGGCTGTGGTTAGACATTCTCATAAGAATGTCCCTTTGATGAAAAACAAATGTGGAAATTTAAAGCCTGGGTACATGATCCATATAGTTAAGAGTATAGAGTGGAAATATTAAGAGAGAACTCGAGGAGGTAGGAAGTGACCCCAGAAACCGCGAGTCCTATCACCAGGGCAAGAAGGGTTCATATAAAGAAACCTTATTCACCCTCATCTTTTTCTAACATCCTACGTCATCATCTCTTTCTCTTTCTCTGTTCCTTCTCTTGGTGGTGGCATCCTTGGCCAGTCCAGCGCTTAAGTCTCAAGTGGCTGTTTTCAGCGAAGGAAGAATGTGAGAATGGCCATGTAAGAGCGACACCTGATCCTGAAAGAAAAGGGACACTCGACTCCGGAAAACCCAACCCTCCAAAACACTCTTTCACTGTGTTTTCAGCACCTCAGGCAAAGGCCAACCCTGACCATCAATCACATCCCTGTGACATTACTGTAGACACAGAACGCATCATGGACCACGCTCAGAGCTCCTCTCTGTTTCTCTGTCTTTTTCTGACTCTCTGGGATTAATAAGCCTCGGCATGCTCGTCTAATGATGTGTCGAAAAAGTTTGGTCAAAACCCGAGTCAGCAGTGAAAGCAGAGGTTGGTGGAAAGTCCCAGCTTGGGCTTTTAATCCCTGCAAACACTGTGGGCCTGCTGCGTGCCCCTCGAGTCCACTGGAGCTGCCAGACACGGTGAACGAGTTTGTGTGTGTGTGTTGGAGTCTGCCAGAATATAGCCGTAATAAGAGACCATATGTGTATGTACTTATGTGTGCTTGTGGTATATATACACACACACACACACATACATACATACATACATACATACATATATAATATATATATATATATATATATATATGTATATGTATGTGTATGTGTGTGTGTGTGCCCCAGGGCTTAGGGGGCTGTGCCAGAGACTGGGATGAGGGTGTTGGGGGGAATGAGCTCACTCCATGCAGTCCGTGCTCCATAAACCCAGCGCAGGCCACGTAAAAAAAAAAAAGCCAATGTGACTCATTAAAACACACTGGCGCCAGCTTTTTTATTAATTCATTACTGTGTTTTTTGGGAAAATTCTAGAAACACGGATCTCTTTTCAGTTCCCCTTTAAGATGGCTTGCTTGAAAGTTTTTTTAGGGGACACACCAAAATTACTTTAAAAAAATGGAAGAATAAAAAAAGACTGGAATATAAAAAAATTCTTTTTAGAAATATAAGATTTAACAAATCAAAAAAAAAAAATTCTGTACACTGATTGTGGATTAATTTCCTGAGTTTTCCTTGTGCTGGTGATTTCAGCTTTTATTAAGAAATTGCAATATTATAATGGCAAATAATTTTTTAAATCTTTTTTAAACATATATATATATATATATATATATATATATATATATGTTTAAAAAAGATTTAAAAAATTATTTGCCATATATATATATATATATATATATATATATATATATATATATGGCAAATAATTTTTTAAATCTTTTTTAAACATATATATATATATA